>NW_027513077.1:337417-642334 GCF_048772815.1 Callospermophilus lateralis
TCAAAAGAAAAATAGGTAAGCAAAAAGCCCAAAGCAGAGTTTCTCCACTGAGACTCTCCTGGTCACATTGATATCTGAGTTTTCTGAGATGCTCGTCATTCCCTTCAGCTATCCAGTTCATGGCCATGTCACAGAGCTTGGAGGTGGTATATATCTTGGACACAAAACCATGGGCCTATTCTGGAGAGTGGCCAGAATTCAGGAAGAAAACAGGAAAACTTAGGAAGTTATCACTGGTTGCCAACCAATAAGGTAAGCTACAGTCCATTTTAAATGGGGAAGGACGAATGCTGGGAAGCTTTCTAATAGACAGGAGACATCCATTGATGCTTTATCTATTCTAATGTCTACAACCACAGACACACTGGGATACACAGACATAGAAATACTCGCCTTTTCAAACAACTTTCTAGTAACAGTCCACTCCAAACCAAACAAACCGATTTTAGTACCTATTCTCAGAACATGAGACAAAACCACAAACCCACAACCACACCCACAAAGGCACCTTCTTACCCCTAGTAGGTCTGTGACTATCTGGAGTGTCCTCTGATTGGTGGGGCATACAATGTTCCCCCGAAATGGCCTGTCCTAAGATCTGGTCTCCTTGGCCAACACTGTGAATTTGTTAGGAGCCACTGGTGAGCCACTACCTGCTTTCTCAGGTAAAGCCCCACTTTAGAGCTTTCTTGCATTTGGCCTTCCTCACATCTGTAAGTACCAAGAAAGACTGACTCTGTCCTTGGTAAATCCAAAGAAGTGAGACAACTGGGACTGGTACTGGGACTGGCTCTGGGTGCCTGGCTTCCTGGATCCCAAGTTCAGAGAGTTCCATCACCCAGCAAGTGAGGTGAGGTCACTTCCTTCAGGAACTGAATGAGGTCACTTTCTTGGCAACAAATTTATCCAAACTGTTAATTTCAAGGGTCCCATTATATGGAGGCTGCCCCTACTTCCTGTGACACATTCACAATTTAGAATGATATATCAACCATAGTCACCCATGAACAGATCTCCACACAGTCCTGGTTTGGTCCATCTTCTCTACATTAAGAAGAGAAGCTGATTCAGACATAACCCTTTATCCTGACCATGTTGTTTGCCATGGAAGATGACTTTTGCTCACTCAGGTCCTTCATAGCTGCCTATATCTTCTCCAGGGATCATTTTTGCAGGGACCTTTGAGGTTCTCATTAGGTCTAATATCCCCTATATTCCTGTATTGCATGAACAACTCTTTCCCTGCTCTTTTGTAAAATTAGATTGAGGGAACAGTGTATGGTTATGATTAATAACATGTTCGGTGTGGGTTAGAAATCATTCTGCTATATGAATAATGGTATAAGGAACCTGCGATATGTATAAGAATATATAGGTGAAATGAATGTATGAAAATAGAAATCTAAGTAAAATTTGAAGCCCAGAAAGGCATTGGGGCCTTGATTGGGATAGGCATTGTTGAATTATGTTTTGCACAGATGTCTCAGATACATCGATATACAATGGCATAGGACCTTGTACCTTGGATGATTGAAAGTAGAAGAGAACATCCAGTCAAAAAGAAATAGTCGGTAGTGAAAGGTTAATAAAATAGGTACTTATCACTTCCTGTTTTTCTGTATGCTTAACAAAACTCTGTTGCAATCTTGTGAAAAATTTGCTAATCTTTTCCTAGAGTGTGCTGTTCCCAAACGCCAAACTGCAGAATGTACTCCCTCACTTGGTGTCACGCAAACCACCCACTCACCCTTACCCATCAGTAAACTTTCCTCCCTTCCCTCTCCAAGGAAAGTATAAAAGCTCTGCTGAAGCTGTGCTTGCGGCTCTCTTCTCTATTCAAGTGAGCTCTGAGGCCCAGCATGCTGGAACCCAAATAAACCCTTTGCTGTTTCATGAGACAGTCTCTTGGTGGTCTCTTCCTCCGACACTCACACGACATTTACATATTGAGGTTCAACAGAGTTCCAGCAGCAGGGGACGAGAGACCCCAACGGGCACCTCTCGGTGCAAGTAAGGGGCCTCTTTCTGGTTTCATGTTTCAGCTTAGGGCTTGGCAAAATCACTGGCGATGAAGAGCCTGAGCTCTCTCCCACAGTGACTGAGAGATGTGTCACAGAGACACAGGCCGCGTCCCTGGGGTACGCCCCAGAGGACTCGGGAAATCAAGGAACAATTGTCTCCTCAACTCAGTGATATTTTCAGTTTCGGTATTTCCAGCCCATCGGATTTTGCCAGCTATCATTCCTGGTCTCAGTGTTGGAGGTCCATTGCATGTCTTTATTGTCTTGTCTTGTCTGTGTCATGTGTCGTTGCTTTTACTGTTAGTGTACCTTTCATTATGGGACAGAGCACTTCAATGCCTCTGTCCCTGACCCTTGATCACTGGACCAAAATCCGCTTAAGGGCTCAGAATCTTTCTTATTTAGTAAAACGCTGGACCTGGCAGACTCTCTGTTCCTCAGAATGACCCACGTTTGGAGTCGGATGGCCCGTAAAAGGATCTTTCTACTTCCTACTAATTTAAAAAGTCAGAGATATTGTCTTTCAGCCGGGGCCACATAGCCATCCTGATCAACAGCCATATATTTTAACTTGGCATGACCTCTGCAAATCTCCTTCTTCATGGGTGAAGCTTTTCCTTGCCCCTGCCCCCCGCTCATACTCTTTCCCCCATGATCTCTCAAACCCTCTGCTCCTCCCCCTCCTCCACCCTCTGTTCTCCCTGAGTCACAAGATTTGACTGTACTGGAATCTCTTTCCCCTCCTTATCCCCTGCCATCGTCCACTAACCCACAACACCCTCTAAGTGATTCTACTTCTCCTGACTCAGCCTCTCTGCCATTGGAGGAAGCAAAGCCGGCCCAGCACCCTCCAGATAACTCCCTCGTGGCACACACATCGCCTCCTTCCCTGGAGGAAGCTGGCCTGGCTAAAGGAACTCACAGGCGGCAAATGATTGAAACCCTGGAACTCCCATGATGCACCCCTTCCGTCCCCATGGGCCAACGATTGATGATGGCCATGGGAGAAAAATGCAAGCTTACTAGTACTGGCCTTTCCCCTCTTCAGACCTATACAACTTAAAAAATTACAATCCCCCATTTTCTGAGGAACCCACCCGGCTCATAGGTCTGGTTGAGTCATTGATGTTTTCCCACCAGCCTACTTGGGATGACTGCCAACAACACCTAAGGACTATCTTCATGACAGAGGAACAAAAGAGAATCCTCCTGCAAGCTAGAAAAAAGTATCCTCAGACCAGATGGGCGACCAACACAACTTCCCAACTTAATCAAAGCCAGCATTCCCTTTAACTGACCCAACTGGGACCCCAACATCTTTGAAGGTAGGGAGAAACTGTCCCCTTATTACTGGGCTCTAATAGTGGGTTTCCAAGTGGCTGCTAGGCGACCAACTAATTTTGCCAAGGTAACAGAGATTACTAAGGGCCTGATGAATCTCCCTCTCTATGTTTCTAGAGAGAATTATGGAGACATATAGGAGATATACTCCTTTCGATTCTCAGGGGGAGGATCAAAAGGCATCTGTCATGATGGCCTTTATTGGGCAAGGTGCCCTGGATACTAAAAGAAAGTTACAACGCTTAGATGGATTACAAGATATGACTTTAAGAGATTTAGTCAGAGAAGCCGAGAAGGCATACTATAAGAGAGAAACTGAGGAAGAGAAGGGAGCAAAGGGGGGATAAAAGAAACAAAGACAGACTAAGGCATTGACTAAGGTCCTGGTCACAACAAAAAATAGGCCAGAAATTAAGAAACAGGGAGACAGGAAGGGATACCTGGGCCCAGGCCAGAGACCACCCCTGGCCTCAGATCAATGTGATTACTGTAAAGAAAAAGGACACTGGGCCAAAGAGTGCCCCAGAAATAGACAGCCACACCAGCCAGGCATTCTGACTCTGGAGGATGACTACGAAAGTAGGGGCTACGATCCCCTCGCTGAGTTAAGCGTAACTTGAAGTGGAGGGGACCCCAGTAAACTTTGAAGTGAATACAGGGGCAATATACTCAGCCCTCAAGGCCACATTTGGCCCTCTATTAAATAAAAGGTCTCTAGTTCAAGGGGCTAACAGCAGTAAATATTGGGCATAGACAACTAAGAGTACCATGGACCTGGGGAAAGGAAAAAATCCATCACTCCTTCCTAGTAATCCCAGAATGCCCAGGCCCATTGATGGGCAGAGATCTGCTCACCATGGTCCACGCCAAAATAACCTTTAACCCTGAAAGCCCCCAAGTGGAATTTCTAAATCCTTCAGTAAAAATTCCTATAGTCATGGCTCCAACTATGTCAGTAGAAACTGTACATCAACTCACTCGCTTTGGTTCAAAGAAACTGCAGGAATTCCTGAAGGATCAAGAACAGAGTTTTAAACTAACTGACTCACAGGAAAAGGAAATAACAGAATGGTTAACAAAAGTCTGTCAGTTCCATCAATTGGTTAATGCTTACCCTTACAAGCTTCCTTCAGGAAAGCGCCTATGAGGAACCAGACCAGGACAATTTTGGGAAGTGGATTTTACTGAAATTAAGCCAGCAAGGTATGGACTTAAATATCTCCTAGTCTTTGTAGATACATTTTCAGGATGGATTGAAGCAGTCCCCACAAAAAAAAAAGAAAGAAAGAAAGAAACAGCAAAAACGATGGCCAAGAATATCCTAGAAGATATTTTTCCAAGATACGGCCTGCGTAAGGTAATAGGGTCTGATAATGGACTGGTGTTCATGGCCCCGGTAAGTCAAGGGTTAGCCAGGACCCTGAGGATTAATTGGAAGTTACA
Organism: Callospermophilus lateralis; assembly: GCF_048772815.1. NCBI lineage: Eukaryota > Metazoa > Chordata > Mammalia > Rodentia > Sciuridae > Callospermophilus > Callospermophilus lateralis. The sequence continues at coordinate 342,223 of NW_027513077.1, forward strand.
TTGTGCTTATCGACCCCAGAGTTCAGGACAGGTAGAAAGAGTGAATAGAACCATTAAACAGACCTTACCGAAATTAAGCTTAGAGACCAGCATAAAAGATTGGACTATGCTCCTGCCTTCTGCAATGTTGCATGCAAGAAATACTCCCTCTGTTTCTTTGTGTAATCACACCCCCTTTGAAATTCTCTATTGTGCACCTCCTCCCGTAAGGGACCTAACCCCACTCTAAGACCTAACGATCCCTTCCACACCCCCTTGCTTGAGAGACTTAAAGCTCTTGAAAGAACTAAGAAATACCTGTGAAAACAGCTGGCCACTGCCTACCAACCTGGGGAGGAGGGGATTCCACATCGATATCAAGTAACAGACTTCATCGACGTAAGACGACATCAGGTGTCATCCCTGGAACCCCGTTGGAAAGGACCATAGCAGGTGCTACTTATAACACCTACAGTAGTAATGGTAGACGGAATCACTTCCTGGATCCATGCCTGTCATCTCAAGCCTGTGCCCTGTCCAGACTCTGGCTAGAAACTGAAAAAGACTGGTAACCCTTTAAAATTGCGTATTCGCCATGTGGATAAGGCTCTATACTCTCCCATTTACCACCAGTAGTCCTAACCCTCATCAGTCCGTTCAGCAGAGATGGGTGATCACAAATCCTACTGGAAAATAAGTATAATATATCTCGCATACAGCCCCCTTAGGATCTGGTGGCCATCTCTCCATACAGACATTTTTCAGCTGGCTATAGCTCTTTCCTATTGGTATATCCCTGATGAAGAGGATCCCACTAAAATTCCATTAAATGCCTTCTGTACCATAGATAATGGAAACAAACCTTATGGATGTAGGGACACGTGAGCCAGATGCAGGTTGGCTAGCCTAGATTGCTATGTTTGCCCGCAGACTATCAAAGCCACAAACAGTCACGGCTGTGTGGGGGAAAAGCTGACTTCTTCTATATGTCATGGGAATGTGAGCATACAGGGGCTGCCTGATGAAACCCAAACTCCTCATCAAATTCAGTACAGAGCATTGGCCATACTACCAATTAGATAACCAAAACCGATGGCCCCTAGAGGGGTCTCCAGATCCTCAAATTCTGCGTGAACTTTTTAACTTCTACAAGTGCTCAAAAGGGTGAAAGGCGATTCCCCTATGTGGAAGCCTTTTCCCTCCTTCACTCACATCCTGAACTATGCTTCTCCAAAAGATCCTCACCCTCAGCCTTCTGCTCCAGACTCTCTGCTGTCATTCCCACCTCAGCAAACTCATTTCTCCCCTCCAATTACTAGATGAAAAGCCCAAACCTCCGCCGGTTCTGAGACCACTGCCCCCTTGCTGAGGTAGCAGGTACTGAGGTACCCCTTCACCCACTCATTCCTCTCTTCTCCTGTCAGTGCCACACCAGGTCCCACCAGGTCCTCTTACCAGCTAACCAAAAGCTCAAACCAGCTGAGGAGAGCCCTCAGACCCTTATCCAAGATGTAATAAAAATGGCCTTTAATGTTGCTTTGTCAATACTGAAAACAGGTTTCTAAGTTTTTGAAAGTCCCTCACAGGATTTTGGGATACTCACTCCCGTCTTCCCCTCTACTCTACCTGTTCTACTGCTCACGTTTTTGTTGCCTGGAAAATCCCAAACCCGTTTCCCATTATTCTTTTACATCTCTCCTTCCTCATTCTCAGATCCTCGGAGGTGCTCTCAGCCCCACCTTCCCCGTCTTCCCCCGCTGTACCAGGCCCACCGAAAAGTCTTAACTGACCTTCTCCAGAAGTCTTCACCATGGCTGACTTTAAAACTTTCAGCAAAAGAGTCCCTATAAAAGAGTTCAATGTAGATAAATTTTCTTTATTCGTGTTGCCCTGTTCTACTTGGCCACTGCCTAAAAAACTCAGCACTTCTCAGCTAGACACCCCCTTACTAGTTTTTCACAAAATATGAGAAAAAGGACTCTCGCCTTGAGGTGGGGCTTCACAGAAATGGCTACATTTCTACAATAAAGAAGTTAAAATTGGGCTCCATTGTAACAGCTGGCAGGGGGAAAAAAGAAAGGGAAGAAAAATCTCTCCCTCTCCCAGGTGTCCTTGATAAGTTAACTTGCCCAGAACAGAGGAAAAAAAAGAAACAAAAACTGCTTTTTGTGATCTTCTGCAGACTGTGAACTTCTGAGCCCCTTCCCTTATATGTTGGGTACAAAATTCTGAAACTATCTAAACTTGGGGTTCAGGGGATTAATTGATTACAACAGAAGCAGTGCCCTCTGAATCCATTTGCAACCAAATAGGACTGTTTCCCTGTCTTCCATGCTATCTTAGGTGCCTTGCCTTGTCCTTCCCTACAACAGTATAATTCTATATACTTAAACATTGTTTATGTTTTCATGAAATGGTTAACCGATGTGATTAATTGAAGTTGTTTCACAGAGTGCACTGTCATGATGCAGGTTCATTTAAAGATCATATAGGGGGGCATACAACCCGGTTAAGCTGAAAACATATATCCTCACTTTAGCCATATATTAGGAATAGGGGTTTCTGCAGTGGTGGGTACAGGAACAACTGCCCTGGTCCATGGGACACAACAAGTGACCCAATTAGAAGCAGCAATAGACCAATAAATAAAGATATTAGAAACCTCCATCACAGCTTTGCAGGAATCTTTTACCTCTCTACCTGAAGTTGTTTTAGAGAACAGTCGAGGGTTGGATCTCCTCTTCATGAGAGAAGAGGGCCTTTGTGCTGCATTGAGGGAAGAATGTTGCTTTTATGCCGACCATACGGGAGTTGTAAAAAAAAAAAATCTATGAGTAAATTAAAAAGACACCTTGAAGAGCATCAACGAGAGAGAGAGAGAGGCCCAAAAGGGTGGTTTGACTCTTTGTTCACACAGTCTCCCTGGTCAACTATGCTTTTATCAACCCTGGCCAATCCAAGAATCCTTATATTATTGCTCACTATAAAACCCTGTTTGCTCAACCGTGTAATTTCTTTTCTCCAAGCTCAAATTGGTGAAGTTAAACATATGGCAATACCCCACTAGCAGACATAGAATTTAAACCTCCCTATGATCACTTTTATGATTAAAAGGATCCAGAAGAAGAAGTGGGGAATGAAAGGTTAATAAAATAGGTACTTGTCACTTCCTGTTTTTCTGTATGCTTAGAAAAACACTGTTGAAATATTGACAACTGTTTTCTAATCTTGTTCCCAGAATGTGCTGTCCCCAATTGCCAAATTGCAGAATGTACTCCCTCACCCAGTTGCTCGCAGACCGACCACTCGCCCTGACCCATCAATAAAATTCTCTCCCTGCAGCCTCCAAGGAAAGTATAAAAGATCAGCTTAAGCTGTTCTCAGGGCTCTCTGATCTATTCAAGGGAGCTTTGAGCCCCAGTATGCTGGACCGCCAATAAACCCTTAGCTGTTGCATAGTACAGTCTTTTGGTGGTCTCTTCCTCTTACACTTGCCGGAATATTATTGGATGATTGAATGTAGAAGAGAACATCCTGTCAAAAAGGGATAGTCGGTAGGATTAGGAAGATAGTGGGTAGGCTTAGGAAGACGAGTGAGTATAGGATTTGGAACAAAAGTTCTTTAGCAATAGGGTTTCAGTTAGAGAGTGAAGTTAAATGTTAGCACAAGTGAAGAGTCAGTCACAATGATGAACTGGGGAAAATATGTAGGAAAGCAGATATCAATAGAGACATTATGAAATCCAGCAAAGTATAAAGTGAGTCATAGGATTAGACATTTTCAAGAGGGTTGAGGTTGAACACATAATCTTAGGAAGAAACAAATATGTAGTCACCAATAGGATTGACATTTGAGAGCATTAGGAAACCTGGACATGGATGTTTTAAGTAATCCATGTTCACTTTCCATTTAGGCTTTGGTACAATCATAAGCCTGACATTTGCATTTTGTGTCCAAATATTACTGTGATTAAATGTATATATAGATCAGGTGACATGAGTATTTCTTCCATCATTTCTGGGAGCAATACTTTGAAGACGTATAATTCATATTGGGGAATCAAAGAGGTTTACCTTGAGTCTATGAATATAGAGATAATGCATGAATAGACATTACTGTGAATAAATAATATAACTGGTTCCACTTTAAATAATGGCTTAAATTGATATCTGAAAACTTATGTGAAATTTTATATTGATATACAATCATTTATTTCAACCAGTTATACAACTAATGGTAATATTAGGGTTATGGTTTATCATGAAGCTGTGTGAGTTTTGCTAAAAAAGTGATTATGGAAATCAAAAATAATGTGTGTGGAAAGAAGTCTCATGAAAAGTCAAGCCAAGAAATATGGAGGAATACATGTGTTCTGAAGCAGGAAGTGATTGAAAGTCAAACAAATGCTTAAAAATTTGCTAACTAGTGGATGAAATGTATATATATCCTATGATGTGCATAAACTGAAGAAATACTAATGTACCAGTGTTGAATAAAAATGAACGTCAAACTACACATCATGTCCCATAGGAATCTACTTGAATTGATGTTAAACTGGGTCAGTTACTGTAGAAATATTAGGATTTGTATGCACCATTCACTGAAGTTAGTTTTCAGTACTAGGAAACAAATATATATGTCAGGTGGATGAATATTTCTGAGAATAATCTGGTGAAAAGTTGATTATAAATCCAAATATATGAATATGAATGAATTTAGAGAGTGTATAATAAGAAACATTTTTCATATTTTGAAAAATCTTGAGAATATATATATATATATATATATATATATATATATATATATATATATATATATATATACACACATATACACAAACACACACACAGAGAGACATTAAAAATAGCAATATATATTGCAATGGAAATTCACCATGAAATATATATCATCCACAGATTCAAAAATATTCATTTCTCTAAACATGGACTTATGCATAATGTTGTTCAACTACGAAGCTGACCAATAGGTTGAATTTTCAGTTCCAACAGCGTTTAGGAGGAGTAGTCTCTTCTCATAATTTGTATCTGCCACCTAACAAAAATGTACGTGTTATAACAGGTAGGATTCTATATGTGCATATAAAAAAACATGTGCTGAATAGGCTACAGAGAATGGAGACAGGAATTTGTTGAGAGCCACAGCTGAAGGTGCCCTAGCAAGCTTCCAACTGCCAGAAAAATTCCAGCTGCCTGCTGATTATTGGCTCACAGAGGCCCCAGCAACATCTAGCTGATTGGCTACTCTGTGGTGATGCTCATTGGGCTGTTTCCCTGCCATTTCAGACCATGGAGCTGCTCATTGGGGGACTTTTTTGGCCCCACCCACGATGACCCAGCAAATCGACCTCAAGCGCAGGAGGTTTGTGGGAGGTGGAGAGGTTTGTGGGTGTGAGAGAGACTTTACAAGGAAGCCAGTTGTGGCAGTTAGCCTCTGGGAGTTTTTCCTGAGGAGCTGTTTTGTTTGACGTGTGTGGTTCTAAAAATAAAGTTTGTTTCTTTTGACAAGTGGCTGCTGAATCGTGCCTAGCCAGACTGCAGCATTTGGTGGCTCGAACGGGGATTGACTGAGGGTAAGTTATAAGGTAAACTGCTCGACCCTGAGAGCAGGGCGAGAGGATGGGTAGCCATTTTAGGATTCCTCTTTTGTTTTGCTTCACGTTTATTTTAAGTTGCCTGTCCCTGGAGATGAGTTAAACGAAAGAAAAACCACTCAAATCTGAGGAAAAACTATTTATGTCTGAGGAACAGATTGGGATAAAGGTCGGATGCACATGTCAGGAGGATAGAAAGGCCATAATGACTTTTTGTTGTTCACTTTTTATTTCATTCTGTCTCGTTTTTTTTTTTTTTTTTTTCTTTTTTGCGTTATCTTGTTGGGTTTCATTAAAGTAGAAATACGGGATCAGAAATTAGTAAAAAACAAACTGAAATAGTGTTAAGGAAATTGTTACAGGAAGGAGGCATCTCACTAAAATCAGGGACAGTCAGGGCATACGTTGATACAATATAAAAATGTAGCCCATGGCTTTTAAAGTAAGAGTTATTAAATTTACCACAATGGAACCATCATGGTGAAGATTTAAAAAGAATAGAAAAGAACTGTACAGGGACTCTGCCAGTTGGTACATTGCCATTGTGGTCTTTCATATCGGTTTTGCTTAGTCCAAAGCCTTCAGTTCAGACAAAGATAGAGGAACAAAGCTTAGAGCAGAAAAAGCCATCAGGGGAAAAGTTACAAAAGGACGCTGCTACTAACAACCTTCTATCATCAGAGGGTGTAAGTGTCCAACCAACAGTGCCACCTCTAAAGGAGACTGTTACTAACACCTTTCTATTCTGTAATTAATTTATTTTCCAATAGTCAGTATATATTTAATGCTATAGTATCCCTTGAAGGTGCTGGTAGGATTTCCCCTTCAGTACTGTTTTCTCTTTGCTTTCCAATATACAAAGTCTAATCTGGGACAGAAAAGATCCATTCTTTATAAGACGTATCTGGGCACATACAGGATTGCCTGGAGCCCTTAGTTTGGGCAATGATTTAGCAGATAAAACTACACATGACATATATTCATATTTTCTCTACACTAGAAGAAGCTACAAATTTTCAAAAAAGTTCCATGTCAATGCTAATACTTTACAAAAGCGTTTTGAAATAACTAAGGAACAAGCTAGACAAATAATAAAACAATGTCAAAATTGTGTGACCATTTTACCACAAGTTAATCCTGAAGTCAATCCGAGAGGATTGATACCTAACCATATTTGGCAGATGGACGTCACACACTTGCCAGAATTTGGAAAATTAAAATATTTGCATGTTACAGTTGACACTTCTTCTGGATTTTTGATGGGCTCCCTTCATGCCGGAGAAAAAACTAAAGATGTTATAGCTCATTGCTTAAAAAATTTTGCCACTGTGGGCGTTCCAAAACAGTTAAAAACAGATAATGCCCCTGGTTATTCTTCTACCTCTTTTAAACAATTTTGCTCATCATTTGGCATAACTCATATAACAGGAATCCCATACAATCCACAGGGAAAAGGCATAGTTGAAAGAGCACATCAAACTATTAAAATGTACTTATTAAAGCAAAAAGACGGAATTGGGAAGGGGTATATATTTCCCAAAGATAAACTTAAAATAACCATTTTTACTCTAAACTTTTTACATTTGTATTCATGAGGACTTAGTGCTGCAGAAAGGCATATGTGTCCAAAAAATGTGCATAAGCTCAAGGTACTTTGGAAGGCTATTCTAACAGGACAATGGAAAGGTCCTGACCCAGTAATTGTGTGGAGTCCAGGGTCTGTTTGTGTGTTTCCACAGGAAGAACAGCAGCCGATTTGGATTCCGGAGAGATTAACTAAAGTCCTGACCAAGTGATAGTCTGGAGTCGAGGGTCTGTTTGTGTGTTTCCACAGGAAGAAGAGCACGGATTTGGATTCCAGAGAGATTAACTAAACTGATTTGTATAGACCAAAAAGAAGATGATTTGGCTCAAATCCATAACAGCTGGTATCCAAAACTCCAGTCTGGCTATCCTTACATCTGCGACAGAACCAGGATGCTTTTTTCAATATCAATTTTATTATTGCCCTTTCCCACAACATGAAGTTCTATTTTGTGTTTTTGAGCTAATGCAGACCTAGGTTACTGTTTTGCTGATCATTTCTATTTTTTGACTATAATTTTTTAAACATTCCAATGGTGATTTCACCTGTAACAAGTTATAAGGCCTTTACTATTATGTAATGTGTTGTATGTATTATATTATGTTTGCACACTTGTGTTTTGTGTCATATGTTTGAATGTACATATGTCCATACATCATATATGATGTGCGCTCATGAAAAAATGGATCCAAATTTTTTTTTTTTATTCACGTGTTTTAAATGTTTTAATTTAAATTGGGTAAACATCTGTTGAGGACTGTTTTAATATGTGAACAAAAAAGGACGTTAACAGAACTGTATGTTTACTTTCACCTTTCCTTTTCATGATATTGAATAATTCTCTTCAAGATAATGTAAATTGTTAAGAAAATGGTTTTCTTAGTACCTTTTAGAATGATACATAATTTTTTTTTTTTAGCCATTATTGCCAGAATTCCTATCTTCATCCCAGTGTCGGTGAAGACAAAGATAAAACCAATCTACAGATTGTGCAATAGCCATCACTGAACTGTTTGCAGAACTTGCCTGGACTATGTATCACTTGTGCGCATTTTGAACTATCTGTTGGTGCAGCGACTTGTGGTAGTGTTGGGGTATTTATGCTTATGCTGTCATTGGTGGTACAATTTTTCCAAAAGGAGCCATCAACTGGCTTGGTGTATCTTCCTTTTTCTCACTTTATAGAGGTCAGGAACCTTACAGAGGAAGGCGAAAGACTTCATCCGCAATGACTGCTCTTTTGGCCATTTTGGTTTTGGATGCACACATGGCATCTTTCTTTAGATCCATCAGGTGCTGAGAATATTATCAACAGCCTCACACAGGGCTAAGACACTGATTCAGACACATCCCTTTCCAAAGCAATTAAGCAAAGAGCCACAGGTGATGCCCATTCATTTCCATTTGAAAACTGTTTTCTTCAGGTTTCACAAAGGGGTGTCCTGAGGCAAAGAACATCCTGACATTCAGGGAAACAGAACAACAGTTAAGGAAAAGGCCCAAAGTAGGATTTCTCCACTGAGACTTTACATTTCAAACTGATATCTGAGTTTTCTGTGATGTTTGCCATTCCCTTCAGCTATCCATTACATGGCCATGTCACAGAGCTTGGAGGTGGTACATATCTTGGACACAAAACCATGAGCCTCTTCTGGAGAGTGGCCAGAATTCAGGAAGAAAACGGCAACTTAGGAAATTAGCAGGTGTTGCCCATTGATAAGGCAAGCCACAGTCCATTCATAAATTGTGCAGGATGAATGCTGGGAAGCTTTCTACTAGACAGGATACATCCATTGAATCATTCTCTTTTCTAAAGTCTACAACCACGGACACATTGGGATACACAGACATAGAAACACTCACCTTGTGAAATGACTTATTAAAAACAGTTCACTCCAAACCAAACAAACCACCTTTCCTACATATTCTCAGAACATGAGACAAACCAAAAACCCACACCCACACCCACAAAGGCACCTCCTTCCCCAAAATGGGTCTGTGACTATCCGAAGTGTTCTCTGACTGGTGGACCACACTGTGTTCCCCTGAAATGTCCTGTCCTGTATCAGATTAGGTCTCCTTGGCCAACTCTGTGAAGTTGTCAGTAGCCAGAGGTGAGCTCCTACCTACTTGCTCAGGAAAGGCCCCTCTTCAGAGCTCTCCTGGTATTTGGCCTTTCTCACATCAGTAGGAATCAAGAAAGAATGACTCTGTCTTTGGAAAATCCAAACAATTGAGAACACTGGGACTGGGACTGGGACTGGCTCTGGGTTCCTGGCTTCCTAGATACCAAGTTCAGAGAGTTCCATCACCAAGGAATTGACTTTAGTCACTTCCTTTAGGAACTGAATGAGTTCACCGCCTTGGCAACCACTTTGACCTAACATTTTATTCCAAAAGTCCCATGAGATGGAGGCTGGCTCTGCTTCCTCTGACACTTTCACAAGTTTGAATGGTATGTCAACCATAGGCACCCAGGGACAGCTCTCCACACAGGCCTGGTTTGGTCCATCTTCTCTACATTAAGAAAAGAGAGGCTGATTCAGACATATCCCTTCATCCTGACCAGGTTGTTTGCCATGTAAGATGACGTTTGCTCTCTCAGGTGACATGAGTATTTCTACCACCAATTCTGGGAGCAACATTTTGAAGATGAATAAATTAGTATTGCGGTTACAAATAGATGTACCCTGTGTCTATGAAAATAGAGATAATGCATGGATAGACCATACTGTGAATTAATAATATAACTGGTTCCAACTTTAAATAATGGATTGATTTGATATCTGAAAATATACAGGAAATCTTATATTGATATACAATCATTCATTCCAACCAATTATTCATCTAATGGTAATATTAGGGTTATGGTTTATCATGAAGAGTGTGTGAGTTTTGTTTCAAAATGATTATGGAATTCGAAAATAATGTGTTTGAAAAGAAGTCTCATGAAAAGACCAGTCATGAAACCTGGAGAAATACATGTGTTGTGAAGCAGGAAATGATTTGAAGTGAATCAAATGCCTACAAATTTGTGAACCTGTGTATGAAATATGTATTTTATGATGTTCATAAACTGAAGAAGTAGCAATTTACTAGTGTTGAATAAAATGAACTTCAAAATACACATCATGTCCCATAGGAATCTACTTGCATTGAATTAAACTGCGTCAGTTACTGTAGAAATATTAGGATTGTATTCACCATTCATTGAAGTTAGTTTTCAGTACTAGGAAACAAATATGTATTTCAGGTGGATGAATATTTCTCATAATGATCTTGTGAAAAGTTGATTATAAATCCACATACATGAACATGAATGAATTTAGGTAGTGTATATAAGACACACATATTTCATATTTTGAAAAATTTAGAGAGTGTGTGTATATTGATAGATAGATAGATAGATAGATAAATAGATAGATATACACACACACAAAACACACAGAGAGGCAATTAAAAGTAGCAATATATATGCCATTTGAAATTCATCATGAAACATATATCAACCAGATTAAAAAATATTTATTTTACTGAACATGGATTTATGTATAATGTTGTTCTACTAGGAGGCTCACCCATCATTTGAATTTTCAGTTCCAACAGCGTTTAGGAGGAGTGTTCTCTTCTCACAATTTGTATCTGCCATATCAGCACACCTCAAAAGAAAATATGTGTGATACCAGGTAGGATTCTATATGTGCATATAAAAATACATGTGCTTAATAGGCTACAGAGAAAGAGAGACAGGTATTCACATATTTGTTAACTTTAAAAACACATGGAGATCTATTTCAATTAAAAATTAACTAGATTTATTACACCTACCCTATATCATGCAAAAGGCAAGTCCAACTATACACCATACCTCCTCTGAACTGCTTGTATTTCTATTCGGTTTGGGTTATTTTTCTCCATTATATTAGGATTAGTAGTCATTGTCTAGTAGGGTATGGTTTAGTGTCAGGTGTCTCGGCCGGCAGGACACATCAAAGTGTGCGTCAAACCTCGTTGGGGAGGAATGAAGGGACAAGAGAAATGAGAGATGACAGCAAGACAGTAGTTCTGATCATGCTGCAAACTTTTACAGTTTTCACAGGGTATTTATATGCTGCAGATAGGAAATCTCTCTTATGATCAGTTGCTGAATGTCTTCACAGGGTGAGATAACCTCAGGATATTTCAGAAAGACAGATGGCCGCAGGATGTCTCAGGGAGATAGATGGCTGTCGGATGTCTCCTAGGCAGGATGTCTCCCAGAGGGCTGTTTCTTTTAAGTGTCAGGTATTCTTTGATGAGAACTTCCTTCTAGCCCCTCACCTTCCCCCCTTTCTTATATAAAATATTTGACCATACCTTACCGGCCAATGTTTTAGGGGGTGATAGAGGCTTTGTTTCTCAAGGAGGCCTTAGAATATCTCCTGATCTGAGAGAGCATGTTTACTAGAAGATTTCTTGGTGGCCATGGCATGTTTTTGAGGAGACGGCTTTGAGGGGGATGCATGCCAACCGCCATGCACCAGAGCGTGTCACTCAGAGGTCTTGTGTTTGGGTATCCGTAGATCCATCCTCCCACAGTCTTTCCTGCACCCTCCATTATTATGGCCTAAGGTCCTCACTTCATGGGTGCATCCTCCCCCAAGTGAAGGGGCACTTTGAGGACGAACCCTTATGGCAATGGCAGAAGATTGTTAGTCAGAGCTATTTCTTATAGTTTTATTTAAGAAAGAGAGATCTGTGGGGATGTAAACTAAAGAAATAAGCCTGTGAGAAGGGTAGAACATCCTTTTAAATGTTAGCAGCAAGGTCTTCCATCTCCAGACGATGATAGTGCACCTGTATGGGCTTAGAGGCCAAAATATTAATCTGTTCTTTAATAAATTGTACCAGCCTGTTTATAATGCAGGGTCCTATAGACACTATTTAAAGAAAACCCAACAAAGGGCCTATTAGGGGAAGAAGGTAGGGTAGAAATCCACTAAGCCCAGTCCAGAGTGGATTTTCAAATAGTTCCCTTCGTCTCTTTTTTACATCTTCTTGAACCTGCTTAATTTTAGTGCATACTATGCCTGATTAATTGGCATAAATGCAGCATCGTTCCCCGAAGGCCAAGCGAATACTTCCCTGGTTAGCTGTCAGCAAATCTAAGCCTCGTGTGTTTTGAAGGAACACTTCTGCTAGGGAGTCTATTTGGTCCTTCAAATCTTTAATGGTTCCTGATAGAGTTTGTACATCATTTATAAAGTTGTTGAGACAGGCGACGGTAAGAGTGGATAGCCGTGCCTAAACCAGTGTACCTGTGCCCACAGCAGCTGTTATTCCAAGGCTCGCAATGAGTGGTAAGGCATGTATTGCCCACCTGTGTCTTATGACTAAGATGTCTAGGCTAGGAATGGGTAGACGTTCGTCTCATGGGACAATAGTTATAACAGGGAGGAATAAGGTAAGAACACAGCCACTGATCCAATTCACTGGAAGCCTGGGGAAGGCCGAGTTTTCTCCACACATAAAAACTGTGCCATTGGGTAACAAAGAGATGGGTTGGGTGAGGAATAATTTTGTACTTTTGAGCAATTTCCAAAGGAAGTAACTCCAACATCAATATCATAGGTATTATTCTGCATCGTGCCTAAAAGACATAATGTAAATGTGCCTATAGGCTGTAATTATAAAAAAATCCGGGTTGGCATGTATTATCATTGTCTATGATAGAATTAATAGGAACTGCCATAGGCATGATTGTCCCTGTTGTCATGCAGAGCCAGCAATCACCAGCAATGGTGGGGTTGGAATTATTAAGCAAGGAGAAGGTAGTTTCCAAAATTTCTAATGTATTGGTATCTAAACCTCGGAGCTGGGATTTAGGCTACATTAAGGGATGATATGTGAGCTCAGGAATTTGGGGTTTCAAAAGTTTGATTATCTGAGTATGCTTGACAGCATCAGTGGGTCCTCCACGATAAGAGACCCCTGTAGGGGCCTTAATGGGCCAGCAGGAGGGTTTACCAACACTGTCTTGCCACCCAGGTGACTGTAGCTTGGTGTATTTGCCATCTCCTCCCCGGTCAAAGAGAAAGGGGGTATAATGAATAGTGGTCCCCCCTTCTGCATGAGGTTTAGTTAGGGAGGCTTCAAAAAATTTTTCTCCTTGCTTGTTAACACAAATTAAGAGCGACACATAACAAGAGCCATACATCGCCTGTGTATTCGTACAGGTTGCAGAACAATTTTGGAGAGCTTTACTTGTACTAGGGGGAATAATCTTTGGCTTGTTAACACATACACATTTAGGCTGATGAACTACTCTGAGTTTATGGTCAACCTCGGCCAGGAGGTAAACCACTTTAGTCACGCAGTCAGCAATCTGGGTCCAACTAGTGCGAGCCTGAGTTCAAGATCCTCACTTGGACTCGCAGGGGGGCCCAAAGAGGTACTCCATGATGTTGGAAGGTGGAGGGCCAAGGCCTCCGTGTACAACCCTGTTCAGCAGAAGTGCCTTAAGCAGAATCCAAAGACAGATTGTTGGCTGCATCTGAAAAAGAGGAAAATTTGTCCTCAGGGGGAGCACCTCCGTCCCTAGGTTGAGGTAAGTCATTAACCTGTTTAACCAGGTGTTCTGGTAACCATCTTGGGGCTGCTTGCTCTTGGTCCAAAACACAAGCTGAGCCTCGTCCCCAGATGAAAAGAGGATCTGGGCCTTTCCATTTATTTGTAAGGGGATTGCGCCACATAACAGGTGGGCGAACAGAATTGGACGAGGGATGCCAATGTCTGTCTGTGGCTGAATGGCCTTCACTGTCGAGAGTAAGAAAAGTAAGGGCAAATAATTCATGGTTAAGGCGATGCCTGGGAGTGGTAAATATAAAGGCGGAAGCCTTAAAGAGGGTTAGCCAAGTCTTTAAGGTAAGGTGGACACGTTCCACAATGCCTCGGCCCTGAGGTTTGTATGGAATTCCAGTAGTATGACAAATTTGCAAGGTAGCACAAAATTGTTTAAACTTGGCACTGGTATATGCAGAACAATTATCTGTTTTAATATGTATTGGTTTACCCATTACGGAAAAGGCTGAAACAAGATGAGAAAGGACATCTTTGGTACCCTCTCCAGAATGTGGTCATGCAAAAATAAAGCCACTGAAGGTATCTATAGAAACGTGTATATATTTGGTTTTTCCAAATTCAGGAAAATGAGTAACATCCATTTGCCAAAACTGATTGAGCAGTAATCCTCTGGGGTTAACTCCCAACTGTTGAATGGGGAGGGAGACAGCGCAACCAGGGCATGTTTTTACTATCTCTCGTGCCTGTTGCTGGTAATTTTACAAAGTAATCGAAGGTTCTGGGAATTTAGATGGTGAAAATTGTGTAACTCCGTGGCCTTTTGAATGGAGCCAACAAAAATTGGAAAGATGGAACGAGTTGCTGCATCAGCTTGGGGATTACCTTGTGTTAGAGGGCCGGGAAGATCAGAGTGTGCCCTGATTTGTCCTAAGAAAAATGGGTGTTGTCTGGCCTGAATTAGTTGCTGAAGCTGGTGAAACAGAAAGGCCACATTGGAAGAAGCCTTAATAGTGAGTGAAATCTCCAGCAGGAGCACAGAATGAGCAATGCAGGCACTTTCTGCATAAATATTAACAGAATTATCAAAAAATGTTATAAAAACTTGTGTTATGGCAAACAATCCAAAAACTGTGCTGACTGATAGACACTATCAAAGGTGGTAGGCTGGTTATTGATAACAAAGACCGCATGGCCATTATTGGAACCATCTGTAAAGACAGTAAGGGCTTGAGGAATGGGAGCCTTTTGAGTAATTTTGGGAAAAATAAATGGATGTAACTGGACAAAATGTAAAAGGGGGTCATTGGGGAGGTGGTTATCAATTGTTCCCAAAAGCCTGATAGGGCAATACCTGATTCATCCACTGTCTGTAGTAAACATTGGGTTTGGTGCTTAGTATATGTAATTAAAATATTATCAGGGTCTTTGCCAAAATGTTGTCGAGAAAGCAAATGACCTTTAATAATAGTAGAAGCTACCTGAGCAAGATAAACAGTAATATCCTTGGAGGATGTGGTGGGTAAATGGACCCAAAGCAAGGGGCGGGCTTTAATTTTAAAATGTGTATTTTGCGGCCAAAATACTCCTGTGGGTGTATGAGGAGTGTGTAAAATAACCAGAACCAGAGGAAGGTTGTAAGAAATTTGTGTAACAAACTGTTGGGCAATGGCTTCTGTGACTTGGTTTAATGCCTGTCATGCCTCGGGAGTAAGCTTTTGAGAGGAGGAGGGGTGGGAATCACCTCTCAAAATATCATTAAGGGGCAAAAGTACACAAGTGGGCAATTTTAAATATGTTCTTATCCATTGAATATTCCCAGGTAATTTTTGAAAATTATTAAGGGTGTGAAGATGGTCCACACGTAGTTGTATTTTAAGAATTTGGATCTGATTATCTTGAAGTTTAAGGCCCAAATAGGTATCAGAGTCCTGTGTTTGAAACTTATCAGGAGCTATCTGTAGTCCTAAGGTAGTGAGGGTTTTGTAAAGGTCCAAGTAACAATTATTAAGGTCATGGGTGTTAGGTGCAGCAATTAACAAATCATCCTTTTAATGTAAAATATAAATTTGTGGCCATCGCTCTCTCACAGGGTCTACTGCTTGAGCAACGTAATTTTGGCAAAGACTAGGGCTGTTGGCCATACCGTGGGGAAGAACCTTTCATTGAAATCTCTGCATAGGGCCCTGAAAATTAATGCGAGGGAGACTAAAGGCAAAATAGGGTCTATCCTCAGGATCTAAATGAATGGTAATACAGCAATCTTTTAAGTCAATAACCATTTTACAATTGTTTTTGGGAATTGCCACTGGTGTGAGAATACCTGACTGTAGTGCTCCCATCAGGAGCATAACTTTATTAATGGCACACAAATCTTGTAAAAGGCGCCACTTGCCTGATTTTTTATTGATAACAAAAATTGGAGTATTCGATGGTGAGGTTGAGGGCCCTACATGGCCGGCTGCCAGCTGTTTCTGCATTAACATGGCGGCAGCCTCCAATTTTTTCTTAGGTAAGGGGCCACTGATCCACCCACACAGGAGTTTGAGTCTTCCAAATAATTTTATCTGCATGAGGTACAGGAGGGTCAGGGACCAACACTAAAAATCCGAATACCCAAGGCCATATGTATTTGTGTTTTGTATGGGTTGTAGAGGCTCAACCAGTTTTCGTCTCAGTCTCCCCAGGCCTGTACCAGGGACCAAATTCATACTAAGCATTTGATGAGTCACCATGGAATTGGAACTGGGAAGAATAACTTCCATTTGACTCAAAATATCTTGGCCCCATTGGTTAATAGGTTAGGTCAGGAACATCGAAAAAAGTGACAGTTGACTTATTACCCTCTTTATCAGTCCAGCTAATAGACCTAGAGCTGACTGGAGGATTTTTTGATTGTCCTATCTCTTTAAGGTCACTCAAGGGTGGGGTGAGGGGCCAACCAGATGGCCAGTATTTTTTAGACATAATTGTGGCATCAGCTCCAATATCTAGAATTCCTTGGAATTCCTTTCCTTCAATAAGTAAGGTAAGGGGGTGTATTGTGAGAAATTGGCTGAACCCAATACACATCAGAGGAGCCCAAGGAGGCAGTCCCCCGCGGTAGGTTTGGGTGGTGGAAGTGCCTCCTGAATCCAAGGAAAGGAGTATTAATTGTGCAAGTCTTGTTCCTGCGGGGATGGCCACAACTCCATTAATAGCTGTGGCCAGTATTTTTATTTCTCCAGTGAAATCATTATCAATAATGCCAGGGAAGACCTGAACACCTTATAAGGTAGTAGAGGCTCTTCCAAGAATAAGGGCAGATGTATGAGATGGAGGGGGACCCCTAATTCTAGTGGGTATTAACTGGGTCCCTTGCAATGTGTCTAATATTTTCTCAGTGGTGGCACAGAGGTCCAATCCTGCGCCGCCTGGTGTGGCTCGTTGGAACGAGGCAATTGTGGAGAAGGATTTTGAAGTAGGTTGGTAGTTTGGGAGGGAACAAACCTTATTGCCCCTGGGTTTGTCTTGGGAAAGTCGGGGCCAGGGGTTGGCCCTGCAGTGATTTTCCAAGAAGCAGGAAGAAATAGGCTGTCAGAGGGCATTTGTTTTAGATCTCCACTCACTGGCCCAGTGATGACCTTTGCCACATCTAGGGCAAAGAGTAGCTGGGGGCGGTTTAGCCCCAGTTTGAGGAGACACTATTCCTAGGCTTTGTTTGCCTGTCAGACACTAGTGTGTAAAATGCCCAGGTTGTTTTCAAGTAAAGCAAGTAGGTGAGCCAGGATTGTGAAAGGCCTTGGTATAGGTGGCACCAAAGGCGAGACCCATGGCATGGGCTGCACCCACCCCTGCACAGAGTCTAATAAAGTCAGAAAGTTTCCTTTTATCCTTATGTGGTCGAAGAACACCCTGACATGCTGGCTTGGCGTTTTCAAAGGCAAGATGTTTTACAAAGGTGCTTTCGCTTTCGCTTGGTCCAAGCAAGCATTCTGCGGCTAGGTTAAGCCGGGAAACAAAGTCGCTATAAGGCTCGTGAGGCCCTTGTCGTATTTTTGCCAAGGAAGTGGTAGCTGAGGCCTTTTGAGGGACGCGTCTCCAAGCATGTAAGCCAGCCGTCTGAATCTGCGCCAAAAGTCCAGCAGGGAAACATGCCTGTTTATTTTTAGTGTCAAAAGGCGCATTGACCACTAACTTAACAGAAGTCCAGGATTTAGAGGAGGCCTTTGTTAAATTTTTTTGAGCAGTTTCCCAACAGTGCTCTTTGAAATTGCGTTCCATAACAGAAAGTCTCCAGCGCTGAGGTATCTCGGGTTTGAAATTTCCAATCATTGGTAGTAAGCCATTGTGCACTGTGGATTTCTAATAAAGCCACTCTGTAGGGCGCAGTGAGGCCAGAGTGAGCACAAGCCTTTTTAAGTTTTTCAAGAAAATGCAGGCTTAATTTTTTGTACACACTCTGGGTTCCTTCCTGCCTGGGGGTTAACTCCTCATCCTCTGAGTCCTGATCTCCTTGATCCATTTCCCCCGCTTTCTCCTCTTGATCATCATGTAAGTCTTTGACCTCAGACTGGGCAGGCATATCTATCTGACTGCGGGTTACTGGGAATGTGAGAACAGGCTGATGGAGCAGGTTAGCCTTTTTATTAGACCGCCGATGGGCAGCTTGCCTTGACTCCATGTCTAAGGCTAATGAGCAGAGCTCAGAGTCAAGGGATGTTAATTCTTTTAAAAGTTGGATCTGTTCCCGTCTATGCTGGAGAGACTGTCGCAAGGGAGCCAGGTTAGGCGAGGGAAGTGGAGAAAAAATACCTGGGGGGCGATGTTGGCCCCTGAAGGGCCGGAGCACAAAAGGCATGAGGGATATAGGAGGGAGGTGGATGGGTAAGTTCTATAGGCTCTGGAAGGGACCTGAGAGGTGGTCGGTATTCTGAATGGTAGTGAGCTTCTTTCTTCTCCAAGGTAGCCTCCTCCCCAGGGGTCAATGTGTCTCTGGGATTTAAAACAGGATAAAGGTAGTTGGTAACCATTGGAGCCTTATTCATTAGGGTGGTATTTTGAGGTGGACCAGGAAGGTTCCCAGGGTCCTGGGGAGACTGAGAAGGGTCTATATCTGTACTAACTGATGGGCATGCAGAGGGGGGACGAGAGGTCATTTGCATAGTCTCTTCCCCAATCCTGACAAATTTTAAGGTACCATTGTCAAAGGGTGAACTTTTAAGAATTTCATTAATTAAGTTCCAGTAAGAAAAGGTGGGAACAGGCACCTTTTCTGTGCCAAAGTATTCATAATAATCTTTTAAACAGTCTCCTACTCTAAGTCATGGTTTACCATCAATGGTTCCTTCAAGGGAAAACCATGGACACAATTCCCCTATGTATGAACAGATAAATTTTAAGTCCTTCTTCTTAACACGTGCACCCCATGTCTTGAAGGACTCCTTCAGGGCTGACAAAAACAAATCATGTGACGAAACTGCTTGTCCCATGGTGGGTCACTCACTGTGCATCATCCCCACACTCCTACTGGATATGTCTCTCGGTGGTGTCTGCTGAGGCAATCGCGAGCTCCGCTTAACCAAGTCTTCCAGGAGGACGGGGTTCCCCCTCAGTCAAAGGCTTGAGACCCAGTCGGTGGGCGCCAGATGTTCTGGCCGGCAGGACACATCAACGTGGGCAGCGAACATAGATGGGGAGGAATAAAGGGACAAAAGACACTAGAGATAACAGCATGACTTTAGTTCTGATCAAGCTGCAAACTTTTATTGTTCACACAGGGGATTTATATGCTGGAGATTGGAAAGCTCTCTTATCAGTAGTTCCTGGATGTCTTCACAAGGTGAGATAACCTCAGGATGTTTCAGGAAGACAGATGGCCGCAGGAAGTCTTCGAGATACAGATGGCTACAGGATGTCTCCCAGGCAGGATGTCTGCCAGGGGGCTGTTTCTTTTAAGTGTCAGGATATTCTATGAAGGAGAATTCCTTCTACCTATGAAAGACAGGGATTCAGTATTTAGAAAGGAAAATTGGAAAATGAATCCAATGTGTATGCAAATATGTGCTACACAAAAGTCTTCCCACTCTCATTCAGAACAATGCCTTGACATTACCTTCACCCCATGTAAGACATAATTAGAGGAGAAGAGTTACAAAATCTGTGAATATATATCTGGAATAGAAAATGCTCAATAGTTCACAAACTTGGAGGTGGGAGAGGAGTTTCCAAAAGTAAGAGACAGGGTAAAAACTCCACAAACATGGAGCTCTGCTGGCCTAAAGACTTCTTGAGTAACTGCCTCTGAGGTTGGGCACTTGAAATATATGTTGTTGTCAGAAGCTTTAGCTATCTCTGTAGTGAGACCATCAATGGTGGGTCTGCATCTATGTGACCTGAAGGACATGGTTTCTTATTTTCCAATGAACATGAGGCAGCAGTGCTTAATTCTCTATTTGTAGGTAAACTGTTGCCACTGAGCGCTAAGTGTCTCCCAGTGTAGACTGTGAAGCCAATTGGTCATCCTCCACTTTTTGTGGTGTTTCTTGCAGCTGCACTGGGAGTTTAGTATATGCTTCATGAAATACAAGGAGTTCAACTGGGACACAGTGCCGGAGGGAGTTCTGTCACGTGTGGTGCGTAAGGGTCTGGAGGAGAATGCAACAACCAGGCTTCTATTCCACATAGCTTGCCCTCTTGACCATAGGAATCTGATTCTGAGCATTGCCCTGAAACCTCTAGATATAACAAGATGCCTTTACATACAAGGGTCTGGGGGCTGTACCATGTCAGTCACAAACCATTTGGAAGCCAATTCCTGATCCACATGATCCCACCAAAGCTGTTTTAACACACACCTGCACACCACTGCTCTAGGCCCACTACTCAGCAGGCTCCAAATTACTGGCATCTCTGTTCTACACCATTTTCATAAAAACCAGTCAATCAAGGCACTGTCTGGTACACTCATGATCATCAATAGGACATCCAAAGGTTCTCCAGTGCCACCTGTTTATGGGAATTTCAAAAATTTCATGGTACTCATCTAGCTATTTTTCAAGGATGAAGTTGGAGGCACTCTGGGTTTCAATTCATTTAGGAACCATTAAATGGAGAGGAAGCTCATTGCAATGAAAGCTCTGGAGTACTCTAACAGGCAAGGTTTCCCAAAGACAGGCCAAAAGGTCACATGAAGCCAGGCCCATTGAGGTCTACAATATGAACTCCATGTGTGTTTTGACTTGCAACTATGGCTGCCAAGTCTTTCACAATAAAACCATGAGATATCCTTCCTGAGATTCCCATTGCTGTGTGCAAAGCCACCCAGGGCTTAGATCTCAGTTTCCAAGGGCGACTCTCATGTGTGCCCTCCTAAAATCCCAACACAATTCATGGCAACACTTCTTTGAGTTAAGTTCCACAACTCAGTCTCTAAAAGGAAACACAACAGTGTTCAAGCACAGGTGGACCCAGTCATCTCTTCCAACGGCCACACAAAGGACCACAATTAAAACCAAAACACTCCCACATGGCCCTCATCTTCTTCCATATAGACACTAATCATACCTTCTGGCTGTAGGTTTCCATGAGGGGTGGAGCCAAAGACAGTGTCCAAAATAAGCTCCCTTGCCCCCGTTTTCCTGAAGTCAGTGTGGCCAGGGCACCCTTCCTGTGAACCAGGAGTGATCAAAGAGACCTGCCGTTAATACTGCTCTGATTCTCCATTTTGAAGCCTACTGACTCTGGGGTAAAGATTCTTTATGTTAATTGGAGTATTGAGAAAACCAAAGCACCTATGGGCTAGCCTCTGCAGGGCTTTGAAGAACACCTTTTTCCCAAAGCATCCATAATCTCAATGATGAAGGTCAGGAACCATACAGAGGTAGGAGAGAGACTTCATCCACAATGACTGCTCTTTTGGCTCTTTTGGTTTTGGATGCACACATGGGATTTTTCTATAGATTCATCAGGTGGTGAGAATCTAAGCCACAGCCTCACACAGGGGCAAGAGGCTGATTAAGACACATCTCTTTCCAAAGCAATTAAGCAAAGAGGCACAGGTGATGCCTATTCATTTCCACTTGAAAACTGTTTTCTTCAGGCTTTACAAAGTGGTGGCCTGAGGAGAAGACCTTCCTGACATTCACGGTGTGGTGAGCCGCTTCTGCAGATTATGGTCACCATTGCAGGATGGCGCTGGCTCCACTGTGGTCTGTGACAAACGACTCCTTGTTTGGGAGAGTTGGTGCATGGTTTTTCAGCACCCTATGAGAAAGTTCCACGTGGCAGCTTCGCATTGGGGCTTGGGATGCTTTATTAAGGCTGGGAGGGGCATCCGACAAGGAATTAGAAGAAATATCAAGGGCCTGAATAAACTGCTGAAAGAAGATTTCTGAGTTGCGTCTTCCTTGCGGGCAAGGGGTCGCAACAAGTGGTGCCGAGACCCGGGAACCAGAACTTTCAGTAGTCAGCGTTGGTGCACCAGTTAGTCCCAGGTAAGTGGGACCCGCAATCAAAGCAGGGGTTAGTCCCAGGTAAGCGGGACCCGCGATCAAAGTGGGGTAGCTCCTCTGTAAAGCCAGAGAGAGCGGTACATTTTATTGCAGCTGCACTGTGTACTTTCGCTTTTACTTTCACTTTTGTTTTTTTGTGCGTCTTTTGTTGTGTCATGGGTGCCGCATCTTCAAGTCCGCTTCTCCTGGCCCTAGATGGCCTGTTACGTTCCAAGGGCCTAGAAGTGAAACGTAGTACTTTACAGAGATTTTTACAGAAGACAGATATTGCTGCACCGTGGTTTGCGTTTTCGGGCAGCCTTACTATACCTAGCTGGGATAAATTAGGCACAGATCTTGACTTTGTTTCTGAGCAGGGCATATTAGAGGGTGGGGTGATACCCCTTTGGAAGATGATCCGTAGTTGCCTCACAGATGGCAGATGTCAGGAAGCACTTACTAAAGGACAGGAAG
Organism: Callospermophilus lateralis; assembly: GCF_048772815.1. Lineage (NCBI taxonomy): Eukaryota > Metazoa > Chordata > Mammalia > Rodentia > Sciuridae > Callospermophilus > Callospermophilus lateralis. The sequence continues at coordinate 364,902 of NW_027513077.1, forward strand.
TTTTAGAGCAATTACATGAGGAAAGATCAGAGAGGGCACGAAGTGAGGTAATTCAGGAGGATGGGAGTGTGCAGAGCGAGACACAGGGGAGGAGGCGATTGTCTCCAGCACGAAGTGAGGTATTTCAGGAGGATGGGAGTGTGCGGAGCGAGAAACAGGGGAGGAAATGATTGTATCCAGATCTCAGTACGCTGCGCACACTCCCATGCAAAAGTGGGTCAGAGGAGGAGGAGGATGAGGAGGAAGAGCTCGGGAGACTATCTTGTCAGCTAGGGAGTCTAACTATAGGAGAAGGGAACAAAAATAAACAGGAGCTCAAGGAAAATGATCCTCCGGATCCGCCGCCGTACGGTGGGGGTGTTTTGAGGAGAGCTTTCCATGCCCAAACATGGAGGGCTGTTAACGCTGAGATGGGTCTTGCTTATCCAGTTTTCCAGGATGACAATAGGGGAAGATTCCATGAGCCCTTAGATTTCAAAATTGTGAAGACCCTGGCGGAGTTTGTGCGCACTTATGGGGTGGATGCCACCTTCACACTAACTCAGGTGGAGAGTCTGTCTAGATACTGTATGACTCCCTCTGATTGGGCTAGCCTTGTTCGGGCTTGTGTCTCTCTAGGTAAATATTTAGACTGGAGAGCCTTTGTGCTAGAGGGTGCGGTAGAGCAGGCCACCCAAAACCATGCGGCGGGACACCCCCATTGGGACAAGGATATGCTTTTGGGACAAGGCAGATTTGCTAATCTACAGACAGGATTCCCTCCTGAGGCATATGATCAAATTAACAACATTTGCATTCGGGCATGGAAGTCACTTCCAAATAGAGGAGAGGTGTCTGGTAACTTGACTAAGATTCTGCAGGGCACTACAGAACCCTTTTCAGATTTTGTAGCAAGGATGGTGGATGCCGCTGGAAAGATTTTTGGGGACCCTGATAGAGCCATGCCCCTTATCAAGCAATTGGTCTTTGAGCAATGCATCAAGGAGTGTAAAGCAGCAATCGCTCCTTATAAAAACAAGGGCATAGAAGCTTGGATAAAAGTGTGTAGAGAGCTTGGAGGACCTTTAACTAATGCAGGTCTTGCAGCTGCTGTCCTTCGGATTGCAAAAGGGGGCGGTCCTGGTGCTGGAACATGCTTCCATTGTGGTCAGTTCGGCCATTTCAAACGTGACTGTCGCAAAAAAGACAATTTTACTGGACCTCCTCGCGGTGGCCCTTCTAATGGCCCTCGTCAACCGGGGCTGTATCCAAAATGCAAAAAGGGGAAGCATTGGGCAAAAGAGTGTAGATCAGTGAGGGACATCCATGGACAGCCTATTTCAGCTGGGCCAAAAAACGGCCGAAGGGGCCCCCGACCCCAGGGCCCACAAATATATGGGGCAATGGAGAATGTCACACCCGAACCCGAGACATGGCCTTCTCTGCGCCATCCCATGAGACGTGGAGAGCCACTACAGGTGCCGCGGGATTGGACCTCTGTTCCACCTCCAGACTTGTATTAACACCTATGATGGGAGTCCAATTGGTGGAAACTGAGTTCAAAGGGCCTTTACCACCTGGCACTGTAGGTTTGCTAATTGGACGTGCATCCTCTATCCTACAAGTTCTTCATGTTTTCCCCGGAGTTATAAACCCTGATACTGTAGGGGCAGTAAAGGTTATCGTGGAAGCTCCAAGGGGCATTGTGTCTATCTCCCCAGGGGATCGGATTGCTCAATTGCTAATTTTGCCTAGTTTGCATAATCACTTCCCTGCTGACTCAAGGTCACGGACGGGAAATGAGATTGGTACCACCGGAGGAAATTGTGCCTATTTGTCACTGGATATGAGCAGTCGCCGCACCTTGGAATTAAGCATAGAAGGTAAATCTTTTGTGGGATTGCTGGACACAGGAGCAGATAGGACTATCATAGCCCTTAAGGACTGGTCTAGGGGATGGCCAGTGCAGGCTTCTGATCAATCACTAAGAGGACTTGGATATGCCCAAGCCCCTCAAATCAGCTGTAGACATCTATCTTGGAAGGACTCGGAAGGACACGATGGTACCTTTCAGCCTTATGTACTTGATTTACTTATTTCTTTATGGGGCCATGATCTGATGAAAGACATGGGGTTCACTCTTAGTAATGACTATTCCCCAGTGTCTCAACATATCATGCAAAATATGGGGTATAGGCCAGGTCTAGGACTAGGAAGGCACCGACAGGGGCGTAAGCATCCTGTGCAAGGTCATCAAAAGCTTAACAGGTTTGCTCTGGGTTTTTCCTAGGGGCCACTGGGGCTCCAATACCCATAACATGGCTCACCGAGGAGCCTGTTTGGGTGCCTCAGTGGCCTCTTCCCTCGGCTAAACTGGCAGCAGCCCATGATCTAGTCAAAGAACAACTTGATTTGGGTCACATCCAACCTTCTAATTCTCCATGGAATAATCCCATATTTGTCATTAAGAAAAAATCAGGGAAGTGGCGCCTACTGCATGATCTAAGAGCAGTTAATGCTCAGATGCAACTTATGGGGCCCATTCAAAGAGGGCTGCCTCTGCTCTCCTCTGTTCCTCAAGGCTGGCATATAATTGTTATTGACATTAAAGACTGTTTCTTTTCCATTCCTTTGCCTCCTAAAGATTCACAACGTTTTGCTTTCACCCTTCCCTCGTGTAATCACGAAGAACCAGATCAAAGGTTTGAGTGGGTGGTGTTGCCGCACGGGATGGCTAATAGTCCCACGATGTGCCAGATGTATGTGGGGAAGGCACTCACACCTCTCAGACATAAGTATTCCTCCACCAAGATCATTCATTATATGGATGATGTGTTATTTGCTGCAAAATTAGAACAGACAGTTAATGAGGCTTATAAAGAACTCGTGATGCTGTTGGCTCAACATGGACTGCACATCGCACCTGAAAAGGTTCAAACGGGGGATTCTATCAGGTATTTGGGAGCGACAATTGGGTATGACAAATTAAAACCGCAAAAAATTACCTCAGGACTCAAGATCTCCAAACTCTAAATGATTTTCAAAAATTGCTGGGAGATATTAATTGGATAAGAGGATATTTACATATTCCTAATATTGTGCTCCAGCCTTTGTATGCTACTCTTAAGGGTGATACAGATCTTGCTTCCCCTCGTAGTCTCACTACAGAGGCTAGAGCGGCTTTTATAAAAGTAGAACAAGCTTTACAGCATGCCACTCTATGCAGGCTGCAGAGTGATAAACCTTTCCAGTTATGTGTGCTTGCCACTCTGCGGCAGCCTACTGGAGTACTGTGGCAAGATGGGCCCTTACTATGGATCCACCCACATATATCCCCAGGAAAATCCTTAGAATATTATCCTGATGCTGTTGCAGCGTTGGCACTTAAAGGGATTCAACAAAGCATTCAATTTTTCGGCCAATCACCTTCTTCTATTATCATACCCTACACTAAAGCTCAACTTAATGTTTTATGTGCTACTCTAGCCAACTGGGCTATTCTGTGTTGCTCGTTTCAAGGGGGTATTGATTATCACTACCCTTCTCATCCATTATTCCATTTTGTTAAAGAACATCCCATCATTTTCCCTAAGGTAACTTCATCCAGTCCATTTCCGGGGGCTGTTAACATTTTTACTGATGGTTCCAAGTCTGGAATGGGAGCCTATGTAATTAATGACTCTCCCCCTATCCAGCATCAATTTGCTCCTGGAAATCCACAATGGGTAAAACTACAAATTGTTATTGAAGTTTTTAAACAGTGTTCTTTTCCTTTTAATCTTACTTCGGACTCCAGCTATGTGGTACAAGCACTAAAAGTCCTGGAGGCCGTGGGAGCTATTAGTGATGCCCACAATGTGTCTGCTTACTTTACTCAGCTTCAACAGCTTATCTCTAACCGCACTGCTTCTTTTTATCCAATGAACATCCGGGCTCACACCCCTCTTCCTGGTCCGTTATCCCAGGGTAATGCCTGTGTGGACTTAGCCACTAGAGGTCAATTGATATGCTTGGCTTCCTCCTTAGAGGGGGCTAAGTTGTTTCACCAAAACTTCCATGTTAATGCATTAACGCTGCACAGGCGTTTTTTCATTTCAAGAGCGGATGCTCGGCAGATAGTATTGCAATGTCCCCATTGTGTCACATTTCTTCATTCCCCTAATTATGGAGTAAACCCACGGGGATTGAAGCCATTGGTTGTTTGGCAAATGGATGTGACACATATACCTGACTTTGGTAACCTTAAGTATGTGCATGTTTCCGTTGATACGTGCTCTGGAATTATCCATGCTTCTGCTTTATCCGGAGAAAAGGCACGTAATGTCATTACTCACTGTTTAGAGGCATGGGCAGCATGGGGTGCACCTGCATCCCTTAAGACTGATAATGGACCTGCTTATACTGGCAGACATTTTACAGCTTTTTGTTCTACTATGGGAGTGCAACTTACTCATGGTTTGCCTTACAATCCTCAAGGACAAGGTATTGTTGAGCGTGCTCATCGCACCTTAAAGGAAACTTTACAAAAACAAAAGCGGGGAATAGGAGCTGAACACACTCCTAAAGAACGCCTGTCCTTAGCTCTCTTTACCATTAATTTTTTGAATTTGGATATTCATGGTCGCTCTGCGGCCGATAGACATGTGTCCCCTCAGCCCTCTGTGATTGGCTATGTTAAGTGGAGGGATGTTCTTACGGGCCAATGGAACGGCCCTGACCCCGTGCTGACATGGGCACGAGGATCTGTATGTGTTTTTCCCCAGGATCGTACGGAACCGTTGTGGGTCCCTGAAGGCTTGACAAGAAGAGTCTCGACATCAACTGACCAGCAACAAGAGATACCACAACAATCCTGTGATGAGGATCTTCATTCTGCTAAGTGCTCTGGCTCTGGTGCTGGTGCCGATGGCACAGGCGACACCAATTCGGTGGTGGGCAGTGGCACGGGCATGGCCAATGCCGATGCCGGTTCATGGTAATTCTAGTGTCCTCCCCACTATTTTTTCTACCTCATGTGAGATGTCTGCTCCCTGTGCCTCTCCTAGAGGGGACATGGAGAGCATTTTTAATCAATCTCAAGTTAATCTCACAGGAGTTTTTTGTTTCAGCCTTAGAAACGCTAATTGCATTAGCCTTAAGACCAAAAATTTGACTAACTGGGAGGACCCATTGCGGTCCAATCAGGTCTCAGGGAGCATTATCAGTGCTGTATTGAGCAAGGTAGTTTCGGGGAAGCAATCAGGCTCAGGGACCCCAGAAAACAGCAGCTCTGCTCTTAACATAACTACCTTGGCTATTATCTCCGAGGTACTAATCCCAGTGCCTCCTTCTTCTAGTAGTATTTATGATGCCACTCATTTCAAGGCCTCTCCTTACTGTTCCCCTAATCTTGGTTTCCCCCCAACATTTACGCCTTGTCAGATTCATTCTTGGGAGAAGCATCAAGTTGCTAAAGGTTTCTCCCTTTCCCCCTCTCTTAAGAGGTATGTTTATAACTTTAACAATAGTGCCAGCTCCTCTACAGGAGTAGGTTGGTCCTGGTTTCAATGGCAGATTTCCAATGAAAAGGGGCTTCAGCCGATATTTCTGCACTGGCTCAGTTGGTAGGAGCCAAAAGTTGGCTGGCTAATGTTTCTGGTACTGTTAGGGAAAGTGAACGAGGTAATAGATTTACATCTGTTTCAGTCGACTCTCTGTTGTATAATGCCACATTGCCTCCTGCAATGGTCTGTGTCCAATCCCCCTTCTTATTCCTTTTGGCTAAGGCCACCTCTTCGGGGATGCTGGATTGTTCTCATACTACGTGTATCTTATCTGAGTGTTGGAATGGTTCCTGGACTGTAGCAGTGGTTATGAACATTCCAACTTTTGTCCCAATCCCGGTCACTGCGGATCCTGATAAATTCCATATTGTTGAGCTACTTAGAGTCCGCAGAGATTTTGGAATCACAGCGGCTATAGTGACAGCCGTGGCGGTATCTGCTGCTGCAGCGGTTACAGCCGGAGTGGCTATGGCCAATCAAGTACAAACTGCTGCCACCATTAATCAAGTTGTCCAACAGACTTCCACCATACTTGAATCCCAAAATACAATTAATCAACATATTTTGTCAGGGATTTTAGCTGCCAATCAAAGAATAGATTTTCTCCAAACTCAGGTAGAAGAATTGGCTGACTTGGTGCTTTTGGGTTGTGTTGACCAACGTGCACATTTATGCATAACCTCTGTCAGATTTAATGATTCCAGGAATGCTTCCCGCATCATTGGCGAATATTTGGCCAGAAATTGGTCCATGGAAGCGGAAGACATGATCCAGTCTCAACTAACCCAGATAGCTGTCTTGAATAACACCAGTGTTGATCCCGTGACTTTGGGTCAATTCACCGATCTGATATCTTCTGCTTTTTCCTTTTTTAAAGAGTGGGTGGGGGTAGGCATTTTTGGTGCAATGTGTTGCTTCGGTATGTTTCTCTGTTTGTGGTTTCTCTGTCGCCTCAAGGCCCGCAATGCTCACGATAAGGCTATGATCATCCAAGCTCTTGCAGCTTTAGAAAATGGCAATTCACCTCAAGTCTGGCTTGTGCATCTTAAACAGTAAATCTTTGACATGGTCGTTGCACCCCAAGTTATTATAACATTGCACTGGGATCGGCAAGTCTTTCCTCGTTATTCTCTTAGTGTTGGAAAGCCCTTGCACTCTGCCGGTCTTGGTCCATTGCACGCAGGTGGGTTTCCACACTAATTCTTCTCTATCGCCTTAAAGTCCGTGCCTTTCTTTCAGGGTGTTGTCAACTCGTTTGTCATTGTGTACAGCCACAGTTCAGCCTCAGCTGTCCCCCTTCGTCCACCTTCGTCATGATACAGGATGCGAGGCAAGGCACTGCACTTGAGTGATCCTTGAAGTGGACCTCAAGGAGAGCATGTCCTATTGCATGCGGGTTTGATGTCCAAGCCCCGCCCCACGAAAAAAGGCGTCTGCTGATATGGCTTCGGATCTGGGGAAGGGCCCTCCTTAGGTCTGAGCCATACTATGCAGCCACTTCTGCACAGTGGGATAGGACCTCTACTCTCGCCTGCATTGTTTTCAGAAAACAGAAGGGGGGAACTGTGGTGAGCTGCTTCTGCAGATTATGGTCGCCATTGCAGGATGGTGCTGGCTCCACTGTGGTCTGTGACAAACAACTCCTTGTTTGGGAGAGTTGTTGCATGGTTTTTCAGCACCCTATGAGAAAGTTCCACGTGGCAGCTTCGCATTGGGGCTTGGGATGCTTTATTAAGGCTGGGAGGGGCATCCGACAAGGAATTAGAAGAAATATCAAAGGCCTGAATAAACTGCTGAAAGAAGATTCCTGAGTTGCGTCTTCCTTGCGGGCAAGGGGTCGCGACATCACGGCAACAGAAGAATAGGTAAACAAAAGGCCCAAAGCAGGGTTTCTCCACTGAGACTTTCCTTGTCACACTGATAATTGAGTTTTCTGAGATGTTCCCATTCCCTTCAGCTATCCAGTACATGGCCATGTCACAGAGTTTGGAGGTGGTACATATCTTGGACACAAAACCATGATCTTATTCTTGAGATTAGCTAGATTTCAGGAAGAATACCAGAACTTAGGATGGTAGTATGTGTTGCCCATCCACAAGGCAAGCCGCAGACCATTCATAAATTGGGCAGGTTGAATGTTGGGAAGCTTTCTACTAGACAGGACACATCTATCGATGCATTCTCTTTTCTAATGTCTACAACCACGGACTCAGTGGGATACACAGACATTGAAGCACTCGCCTTGTGAAATGACTTACTAGAAACAATTCACAGCAAACCAAACAATCAAACTTTCCTACCTATTCTCAGAACATGAGACAAAACCACAGACCCACACGCACACCCACAACCACACAGACCCCCAAGTAGGTCTGTGACTATCCAGAGTGTCCTCTGACTGGTGAGCCATAATATATTGCCCCATAAGGGGCTGTCCTGTCTCAGATCTAGTCTCCATGGCCAACTCTGTGATGCTGTCAGGAGCCAGCAGTGAGCCACTACCTGATTTCTCAGGAAAGGCCCCTCTTCAGACCTTCCTGGGATTTGGCCATCCTCACATCAGTAGGTACCAAAAAAGGCTGACTCTGTCCTTGGTAAATCCAAACAAGTTTGACCACTGGGACTTGGACTGGGACTGGCTCTGGGTGCCTGGCTTTTTGGATCCTAAGTTCAGAGAGTTCCATAACAAAGGAAGTGAGATGAGGTCACTTCCCTCAGGAACTGAATGAGGTCAGTACATTGGCAACCACTTTGTCCTAACAGTTGCTTCCAGATTCTGATGAGATGGAGGCTGCACCTACTTCTGTGACATTTTAACAATTTAGAATGGTATATCAACCATAGGCACCCGGGAACAGCTCTCCACACAGGCCTTGTTTTGTCCATCTTCTCTACATTAAGAGGGGAGAGGATAATTCAGATACATCCTTTCGTCCTGACCGGGTTGTTTGCCATGGAAGATGACTTTTGCTCTCTAAGGTCCTTCATTGCTGCCTACATCTTCTCAAAAGATTATTTCTCCATGAACTTTTGAAGTTCTCAGCTGGTGGAGGATCCCCTACCTTCCTGTATTGAAAGACCAACTGTGTCCCTGCTCTTCCTAAAGTGAGATTGAGGGAACAGTGTATGGTTAGGGTTAATAGCATGTTCGATTTGGGTTAGGAATCATTCTGCTATATGAATAATGGTATTGGGAACCTGTGATATTTATAAGAATATAGACGTGAAATACATGCATGAGATCAGAGACCTAGGAAAGATTTGAAGCCCAGAAATGCATTGTACCCTTAATTGGTATACTTAGCTTGAATTATGTTCTCCACCAAGGTCTCAGATAAATCGATATACAATGGCATAGGACCGTGTACCTCGGGTGATTGAATGTAGAAGAGAACATCCAGTCAAAAAGGGATAGTCCGTACGATTAGAAAGATACTCAGTATGTTTAGGAAGAATAGTGAGTCTAGGAGTTGGACCAAAAGTTCTTTTGCAATAGGGTTTCGGTTTGAGAATGTAAATGTCAGCACATGTGAAGGGACAGTCACAATGATGAACGGAGGAAAATATATAGGAAAGCAGATATAAATAGGGACCTTAGGAAATCAGGCAAAGTATAAGGTGAGTGATAGGATTGGATATTGTCAACAGGCGTGAGGTTGAATATATAATCTTAGGAAGAAACAAATATGTAGTCACCAATAGGATTGACATTTGAGAGCATTAGGCAACATGGACATGGATGTTTTTAGTAATCCATGCTCACTTTCCATTTAGGCTCTGGCACAATCATAAGTGTGACCTTTGCCTTTTGTGTCCAGAGTACTTCTGTGGTAAATGTATATGTAGATAAGGTGACATGAGTATTTCTTACACCATTACAGGGAGCAATATTCTGAAAACTTATACATTATTACTGGGGCTACAAATAGGTGTACCCTGTGTTGATGATTATAGAGATGATGCATGAATAGACCATATTGTGAATAAAGTATATTACTGGTTCCAACTTTATATAATGGATTGAATTTACATCTGAAAATATATAGGAAATCTTATATTGATATATACACATTCATTCCAATCAGTTATATATCTAATGGTAATATTAGGGTTACGGTTTATCATGAAGAGTGTGTGAGTTTTGCTTCAAAAATAATTATGGAATCGAAAAAATGTTTTTAGAAAGAAGTCTAGTGAAAGGACCAATAAAGAAACAAGGAGGAATACATGTGTTCTGAAGTAGGAAGTAATTGAATGTGAACCAAATGCCTATAAATTTGTGAACATGTGGATGAAAATATATATCCTATGATGTCCAAAAACTGAAGAAATTGTAATGTACCAGTGTTGAATAAAAATGAACTTCAAAATACACATCATGTCCCATAGGAATCTACTTGCATTCATGTTAAACTGGGTCAGCTACTGTTGAAATATTAGATTTGTAAGCACCATTCAATGAAGTTAGTTTTCAGTACTAGGAAACCAATATGTATTTCAGCTGGTTTAGTATTTCTGAGAATAATCTTGTGAAATGTTGTTTATAAATACACATGCAGGAACATGAATGAATTTATGGAGTGTATAATAAGACACATATATTTCATAATTTGGAAAATCTGGAGAATACACACACACACACACACACACATTAATATGTAGCAATACATATGCCAATCGAAATTCATCATGAAATATAATTCATCCACATATCCAAAAATATTCATTTTAATGAACATGGATTTATGTATAATGTTTTTCACTAGGAAGCTCACCCATAGGTTGAATTTTCAGTTCCATCAGTATTTAGGGGGAGTCATCTCTTCTCATAATTTTTATATTACAAAGTCAGTGAGCTCACAATAATGTACATGTGATACCATGTAGGATACTATACATGCATAAAAAAATACATGTGCTGAATAGGCTACAGAGTAAGGAAGACAGGAATTTACATATGTGGTAACTTTAAAAACTAATGGAGAAATATTACAATGAAAAGTTGACTAGATTTATAGCACATACACTTGATAAAGCAGAAGGCAAATCCAAGTATACACCATGCTTCCTATGAAAGGCCTGTATTTATATTCAGTTAGGTTTCTTTTCTCCAGGATATTAGGATTAGTACTCAGAGTCTAGTAGGGTATGGGTTAGTCTCAGGGATTCAGTATTTCAAATGGAAAATATGAAAATGAATCTAATGTGCATGCAAACATGTGCTACACATAAATCTTCCCACTCTCATCCAGAACAATGCCTAGACATAACCATCGCTCCAAGTAAGACACAATTAGAGGAAAGGAGTTAGAAAATCTGTGAATACATATGTGGAAGGGAAAATGCTCAGGAGTTCACAACACTGGAGTTGGAAGAACAGTTTCCAAAAGTAAGGGAGAGGGTAAACACTCCACAAACATCGAGCTCTGCTTGTCTAAAGACTTCGTGAAAAACTTCCTCTAAGGTTGGGCACATGAAATATATGTAATTGTCAGAAGATTTAGCTTCGTTTGTAGTGACACCATCAAATCTGGGTCTGCATCTATGTGACGTGGACGACATGGTTCCTTATTTTCTAATGAACATGATGCAGCAGTTCAGAATTCTCTCTTTGTAGGTAAACTGTCGCCACTGGGAGCTAAGTGTCTCCCCGTGTGGTCTGTGAAGCCATTTGTTCATCCTCCACTTTTTGTGGTGTTTCTTACTGCTACACTGTGAGTTTGGTATTGGCTTCACGAAATACAAGGAGTTCAACTGGGACACAATGCTGGAGGGAGTTCTGTCACGTATGGTTGGTCAGGGTCTCCAAGAGAATGTATGAACCAGGCTTCTATCCCACATAGCTTTCCTCCTTGACTATAGCACCCTGATTCTGAACATTGCCTTGAAACCTCTAAATAAAACAAGATGCCTTTACATATAAGGGTCTGCTGCCTGCACCTTGTCAGTCACAAGGCTTTTTGAAGCCAATGGCAGATCCAGGTGGTCCTACCAAATATATTTATTTACACACCTACCGTCCACTGCTCTACATCCACTACTCAGCAGGCTCCAACTTACTGGTATCTCTGTTCTTCACCATTTTCACAAAACCCAGTCAATCAAGGCACTATTTGGTACACTCATGATCATCAACATGATATCCAAAGGTTCTCCAGTGCCATCTGGTAATGGGAATTTCAAAAATTTCATGGTACTTGTTTAGCCATTTTTCAAGGATGAAATTGAAGGCACTGTGGATTTCAATTCAGGAACCATTAAATGGTGAGGAAGCTAATTTCAATGAAACCTGTGGAGAATTCTCACAGGCAAGGCATCCCAAAAAGTGGCCAAAAGGTCACATGAATCCAGGCACAATGATGTGTACTATGTGAGGTCCATGTGTTTTCTGACTCTCAACTATGGCTGCCAAGTCATTAAAAAAAAACATGTGATAACCTGGCTGAGATTCTCAGTGCTCTATGCAAAGCCACCCTGGGCGGAGATCTCAGTTTCCAAGGGCGACTCTCATGCATGGCCTCTTAAATCCCAACACAATTCATGGATATACTTTTCTGAGGTCAGTTCCAGAACTCAGTCTCTAATGGGAATCACAGCAGAGTTCAAGCCAAGGTGGACCCAGTCACCTCTTCCAACTGCCACACAAATGACCACAATTGAAATCAAAACACTCCCACATGGCCCTCATGTTCTTCTATATTGACACTCATGATAAACTCTGGCTGGAGTTTTCCAAAAGGGGAGCATCCCTAGTCAGTGTCCAAAATAACCTCCCTTGCCCCTCATTTGCCTAAAGTCAGGGTGGCCTGGACACCCTTCCTGTGAACCAGGAATGATCAAATAGGCCTGCCGTTAATACTTCTCAATTATCCAAATTGAGGTCTTCTGACTGTGGGGTTTAGACTCTTTATGTGAATTAGTGTCATGAGAAATCACTAGCACCTATGGGCTAGCCTCTGCAGGGCTTTGAAGAACTCATTTGATCCAAAGGTCCCTCTTCTCACTTGATGGAATTCAGGAACCTTACAGAGGAAGGCGAGAGACTTCATCCACAATGACTGCTCTTTTGGCCATTTTGGTATTGGACACATGGGATCTTTCTTTAGATCCATCAGGTGCTGAGAATCTAAGCCACAGCCTCACACAGGGTCAAGAGGCTGATTCAGACACATCCGTTTCCAAAGCAATTAAGCAAAGAGCCACAGATGATGCCCATTTATTTCCATTTGAAAACTGTTTTCTTCAGGCTTCACAAAGAGGTGGCCTGAGGCAAAAAACTTTCTGACATTCAGAGCAACAGAACAATAGGTAATTAGAAGTCCCAAAGCAGGGTTTTTTTCACTGAGACTTGTCAAAAGCCAGTGGTGAGCCACTACCTGCTTTCTCATAAAAGGCCCCTCTTCAGAGCTTTCCTGGCATATGGACATCCTCACATCTGTAGGTACCAAGATAGACTGACTCTGTCTTTGGTAATTCAAAAGTAGTGACACCACTGGGAGTAGGACTGGGACTGGCTCTGTATGCCTGGCTCCCTGGATGCCAAGTTCCATCACCAAAGAAGTGAGGTTAGGTCACTTCCTTCAGGAACTGAATGAGGTCACGGCCTTGGCAACCACTTTGTTCTAACATTTGCTTCCAAGGGTCCCATGAGATGGAGGCTTCCCCTACTTCCTGTGACACTTTCACATGTTAAAATGGTATATCAACCATAGGCACCTGGGAACAGCTCTCCACACAGGCCTGATTTGGTCCATCTTCTCTACATTAAGAAGAGAGAGAGGCCGATTAAGACACAACCCTTCACCTGACCAGGTTGTTTGCCATGTAAGATGACTTGTGCTCTCTCAGGTCCTTCATAGCTGCCTACGTATTCTCCAGGGATCCTTTCAGCATGGACCTTTGAAGTTCTCATCAGGTAGAAGATCCCCTACATTCCAGTATTAAAAGACCAACTCTGTCCCTGCTCTTCTGTAAAGTAAGATTGAGGGAACACTGTATGTTTAGGGTTAATAACAGGTTCAGTTTGGGTTAGGAATCATTTTGTGGATGAATACTGGTATTGGCATCCTGCGATACCAATAAGAATATAGAGGTGAACTGTATGTATGAAAACAGAAATCCAAAAAAGATTGGAAGGCCAGAAAAGCATTGGGCTCTTGATTGTGATACTTAGAATTGAATTACGTTCTGCACAGATGTCTCAGATAAATCGATATACAATGGCATAGGACATTGTACCTTGGATGATTGAAAGTAGAAGAGAACATCAAGTCAAAAAGGGATAGTCAGTAGGATTAGGAAGATAGTAGGTAGGTTTAGGAAGAAGGGTGAGTGTAAGATTTGGAATAAAATTTCTTTAGCAATAGGATTTCGGTTAGAAAATGAATTAAAATGTAAGCACATGTGAAGAGTCTGTCACAATGATGAACTGGGGAAAATATGTAGGTAAGCCGATATCAATAGAGACATTATGAAATCAGCAAAGTAATAAGTGAGAGATAGGCTTAGACATTTCAAAGGGTTGAGTTTGAATATGCAATCTTAGGAAGAAACAAATATGTAGTCACCAATAGGATTGATATTTGAGAGCATTAGGCAACTTGGACATGGATGATTTTAGTAATCCATGTTAATTTTCCATTTAGGCTTTGGTACAATCATAAATGTAAATTTGAATTCTGTGTCCAGAATATTTCTGTGAATAAATGTATATGTAGATAAGGTGACATGAGTATTTCTTCCACCATTTCTGGGAGCAATATTGACTGACTACTTCTGACTGATAGGTACAGATTCTTTATGTGATTTGGAGTCAGGAGAAACCCAAGCACTTCTTCAGGTCTTGAAGAACTCATATGACCCAAAGGATCCCTATTCTCACTTGATGGATGTCAGGAATTGTTGGGAGCCATCAGCCAAGTAGGTATGACAATTTCCTTGCCAGCGTACCCCCATGTTTCTTTAGTGGAAGGACTCATGGAAATAGGACATTTTCCAGGACATTGCATGTAAGGTGACCTTGCTCAAGGACCAGGGCAGGATCCGTGTTTAGGGTGTTCCCCCTTTAGAATAGGGCAGTTTAGCATAATAGGAGATTAGGGTGTTCCCCCCTTAGAATAGGGCGTATCCTGCTGCTGATTTCCTCTTGAGTTCTTAGGGTCAGACAGTATATTTTGGGAGACAGAAGCCCATGTGGAGTGGATTTGGGCAGAGTAGTGGATTTGGGCAGAGGTGGATTTGGGCAGAGAACGTGGATTCCCCCAGAATGTGTTTGTAGACGGCCGGTGTGAGTTCGGGAATAAAGAATTGCTGTTTGAATCTGCAAGTTGTGTGGTAGCTCGTGATTTGTGCCCAGCCAGAGACTGCGGCAAGGAATCTAACAGAGGAAGGGAAGATACTTCATCCACAATGACTGAACTTTTTGCCATTTTGGTTTTGGATGCACACATGGGATCTTTCCTTAGATCCATCAGGTGCTGATAATCTAAGTCACAGCCTCACACAGGGCCAAGAGGCTCATTCAGACACATCCCTTTCCAAGGAAATTAAGCAAAGAGCCACAGGTGATGCCCATTCATTTCCATTTGAAACCTGTTTTCTTTAGGCTTCACAAAGGGGTGGCCTGAGGGTAAGACCTTCCTGACATTCAGGGCAACAGAAAAATAGGGAAGCAAAAGGCCCAAAGCAGGGTTTCTGCACTGAGACTTTCCTGGTCACACTGTCCCTGCTCTTCCGTAATGTTAGATTGAGGGAAAAGTGTATGGTTAGGGTTAATAACACGTTCGATTTGCGTTAGGAATCATTCTGCAGGACGAATATTGGTACTGGGAATCTGCAATATTTACAAGAATATATAGGTGAAATATAAGTATGAAAACAGAAATCTAGGTAAGATTTGAAGCCCAGACGGGCATTGGGCCCTTGAGTAGGTTACTTAGCTTTGAATTATGTTCTGCACAGATGTCTCAGATAAATCGATATACAATGGCATAGGAACTTGTACCTTGGATTATTGAGTGTCGAAAAGTACATCAAGTCATAAAGGGAAAGTCCGTAGGTTTAGGATGATAGTCTCTAGGTTTAGAAACAACAGTGAGTATAGGATTTGGACCAAAAGTTCTTTAGCAATTTCTTTTCAATAAGAGAGTGAATGTAAATGTCAGCACATGTGAAGAGTCAATCACAATGATGAACTTGGGAAAATATGTAGGAAAGCAGATATCAATAGACACATTAAGAAATCAGCAAAGTATAAAGTGAGGGATAGGATTAGACATTTTCAACAGGCTTGAGGTTGAATAAATAATCTTAGGAAGAAACAAATACATAGGATTTATCAATAGGATTTACATTTGAGAGCATTAAACAACGGGGACATAGATATTTTTAGTAATCCTTGCTCATTTTCCTTTTAGGCTTTGCTACAATCATAAGAGTGAGTTTTGCTTTCTGTGTCCAGAATATTACTTTGTTAAAATTTATATGTAGATCAGGTGACATGAGCATTTCTTCCACCATTACTGGGAGCAATATTTTGAAGACGTAATTGGGGAACAAAGTAGAGTACCCTGTGTCAATGTATATAGAAATAATGTATGAATAGACCATACTGTGAATAAATTATATAACTGGTTCCAACTTTAAATAGTGGATTGATTTGATATCTTAAAATATACAAGAAATCTTAAATTGATATACATACATTCATGATAACCAGTTATACACTAACGGTAATATTAGGGTTATGGTTTATCATGAAAAGTGTGTGAGTTTTGCTTCAATTATGATTATGGAAATCGAAAATAATGTGTTTGGAAAGAACTCTCATGAAAAGACCAGTCAAGAACCTTGGAAGAATATATGTGTTCTGAAGCAACAGGTGATTGAAATTGAAACAAATGTCTATAAATTTGTGAACTTGTGGTTGAAATATATATCCTATTTTGTGCATAAACTGAAGAAATAGTAATGTACCTCTGTTTAATAAATATGAACCTAAAAATACACATCATGTACCATGGGACACTGCTTGCATTGTTGTTGAACTAGGTTTTACTGTAGAAATATTAGGATTTGTATGCACCATTCACAGAAGTTAGTTTTCAGTACTAGGAAACAGATATGTATTTCAGGTGGATGAATATTTCTGAGAATAATCTTGTGAAAAGTTGATCATAAATTCACATACATGAATATGAATGATTTTAAGGAGTGTATAATAAGATTCATGTATTTCATATTTTGAAAAATATATATAGTGTGTATATATATATAAATACACACACAGACACACACACACACACAGACAGACATTAAAAACAAGCAATATATTTGCCAATCGAAATTCATCATGAAATATATATCATTCACAGGTGCAAAAATATTTATTTCACCGAAAATGGATTTATGAATAATGTTGTTCTACTAGAAAGCTCACCCATAGGTTGAGTTTTCAATTCCAACAGTATTTAGGAGGAGTGATCTCTTCTCATAACTTGTATCTGCCTCGTCTGCAACCTCACAAAAATGTAGGTGTGATAACAGGTAGGATTCTATATGTGCATATAAAAATACATGTGCCGAACAGTCTACAGAGAAAGGAGACACCAATTTGTTGAAAGCCACAGCTGAAGGGGCCCCAGCAAACTTCCAGCTCCCAGAAACATTCACCTGCCAGGTGATTGTTGGCTCACAGCGGCCCCAGCAACATCTAGCTGATTGGCTCCTCTGTGGTGATGCTCATTGGAGATGCTCATTGAGCTTTTTCCCCGCCCTTTCCGACTGCCAGCTGATGATTGGCTCACAGCAGCCCCAGCAACATCTAGCTGATTGGCTCCTCTGCGGTGATGCTCATTGGGCTGTTTCCCTGCCCTTTCAGACCACAGAGCTGCTCATTTTGGGACTTTTTTGGCTCCACCCACGTGACCCAGCCAAACGGCATCAAGAGGAGGAGGATTGTGGGAGGTGGAGAGGCTTGTGGGTGTGACAGAGACTTTAGAAGGAAGCCAGTGGTGGCAGTTGGGCTCTGAGGGTTTTTTCTCCTGAGGAGCTGTTTTGTTTGTCATTTGTGGTTCTAAAAATAAAGTTTGTTTCTTTTGAAAAGTGGCTCTTGAATCATGCCCAGGAAGACTGCAGCGTTTGGTGGCTCGCATGGGGAGTGACTGAGGGTAAGTGATAAGGTGAACTGCTCTCCCCTGAGGGCAGGGTGAGAGGATGGGTAGCCATTTTAGGATTCCTCTTTTGTTTTGCTTCACTTTTGTTTTAACTTGCCTGTCCATAGAGATGAGTGAGATGGAAGAGAAACCTCTCACATCTGAGGAAAAATTATTTACGTCTGAGGAACAGATACTGAGAAAGGACTGATTCACATGTCAGGAGGATAGAAAGGCCATAATGACTTTTTGTTGTTCTCTTTTTATTTCATTCTGTCTCGGATTTGTTTGGCATCATCTTGTTGGGTTGTATTATAGTAGAAATACGGGATCAGAAATTAGTAAAAAACAAACTGAAAGACTGTTAAGTAAATTGTTAGAGGAAGGAGGCATCTCATTAAAGTCAAGAACAGTCAGGGCACACGTTGATACAATACAAAAATGTAGCCCATGGCTTTTTAAGGAGGAGTTGTTAAATATACCATAATGGAACCATCATGGTGAAGATTAAAAAGAGGAGAAAAGAACAGCCCAGGGACTCTGCCAGTTGAAACATTGCCATTGAGGACGTTCATATCTGTTTTGCTTAGTCCAAAGACTTTAGTTCAGACAAAGATAGAGGAACAAAGCTTAGGACAGAAAATGCCATCAGGGGAAAAGTTACAAAAGGAGACTGCTACTAACAACTTTCTATCATCAGAGGGTGTAAGTGTCCAACCAACAGTGCCACCTCTACAGGAGACTGTTACTAACACCATTCTATCACCAGAGTATGTAAATGTCCAAATAACAAGGCCACCTCCATATGCTGGGAGGCACCCAAACCCCGCAGTTGATAGTTCGGATCCTGAGACAGGATCTCAAGTATTAACATGCCCTTTATTTGAGGTAGGAGGGCAGCGAATTCACCATGCTTTAAATTTCAAAATAGTGAAACAGCTAAAAGAGGTTGTAACAACCTATGGTCCTCAAGCACCCCTCATTGTAAGCTTGGAGGAATCCATTAACAACTTGAATATGACGCCAGTAGATTGGGCTAATATGTGTAAAGCTGTGCTAAATGGAGGTCAATACCTGTTATGGAAGGTTGCCAATGAGGAATTTTGCAAGGAGACGGCTAGGCGAAATGCAGAAGCTGGTTATCCTCAGAGAAATCTAGACATGTTTTTAGGAAAGGGACCCTATGAGGATCAGCAGCAACAAATTGCATATTATCCTGGTTTATACACACAAATTGCTGCAGAGGCAGTTAGGCCATGGAAGACTTTACAAGGACATGGAGGTTTACAAGGTCAATTATCTAAGGTAATACAAGGAGCTAATGAATCTTACGCTGAATTTGTAGATAGGCTTATTCAAATCGCTACCAGAGTTTTTTGGGAATACAGAACTAGCAATGCCATTAATAAAACAACTGGCTTATGACCAAGCAAATCGTTGGTGTAGAGATATCATTAGACCATGGAAACATGAAGATTTAAACACATATATTAAATTATGTAGAGACATTAATGAATAAGAGCAAGTCGTGGCAGCTGCAGTAAAACAGGCTTTAGATGCCAGAGACATGAATGAACAAGGGCAATTTGTGGCAGCTGCAGTAGAACAGGCTTTAGATGCAAGGCCAGGAACATGCTACAATTGTCAACAAACAGGATATTTTAAGAGGAATTGCTCCATAGGAGGAGGGTTTAACAAAACTAGATACCAAAGGAGCAGAATAATGGGTATTTGCCCACGATGCCATAGAGGGAGACACTGGGCTAATGAATGCCGTTCTCAAACCCCCATAGAGAATACCTCATTATCAAAAAACGAACAAGGACCAGCTGTTTACCCACGATATCATGGAGAAAGGCATTGGGCTCGATTGCCAAAAAATGGACAGGGGTCCCAATGCTCTGGGGCCAAAAACCACAAATATACGGAGCACTGGAGGAACACAGCAACCCCATCAGGGTAGTGCCCAGGACACATTGTCCATCATACGCCTCATCAGACAAATCAGAGAGAGTGCAGGGTTGGACATCTGTGCCTCCGCCAGATCAGTACTAACTGCAAAGATGGGGGTTCATATCATTCACACAGGGGTGAAAGGACCTCTTTCCAAAAAAACAGTAGGCTTATTATTGGGACGCAGCTCTTCTAATCTAAAAGGACTTATGATAAGTCCTTGGGTAATTGATCGCTTCATTATGAAGGTGAAATAAAATTTATTGCCAGTTCTCCAAAGGACATATCAGTAATTGCACCAGGAGATAGAATAACACAGTTACTAATAATACCCAGGTTACATGATAAATTTTCCAGTCATGCTGTAGAAAGAGGTTCCAAGGGATTAGGCTCCACAGGTTTAGATTGGGCTATGCTTTCTTTAAATTTAGATTCTCGCCCCATGCTAAAACCAAATATTCAAGGACATGAATTTAATGTGCTACTGGATACAGGTGCAGTCCTTAGCATCATCTCTCATCAAGAATGGCCAAAACATTGGCCATTACAACAAGCCACTCAAACGCTTTGAGACCTAGGAGTGGCGACAAATCCCCATAGAAGTGCAATGGTATTAGATTGGAATGATTCTGAGGGATGTGAAGGAACTATACAGCCATATGTATTGGATCATCTTCCTGTAAATTGATGGGGACGAGATGTCCTAGATCAATTAGGTTTGACATTAACAAATAACATCAATCAAAATGCACCCACTATTATGGCTAGAGAAGGTTTTTTGAAAGGAAAAAGATTAGAAAAACTAGAACAAGGTATAGCAGCACCAATTCAAATAGACCAAGCAACACACAGACTTGGGTTGGATTTTCAGAAAGGGCCACTGAGACAATAAAAATTACTTGGAAATCAGAAAGACCAGTATGGGTTCTTCAGTGGACCCTGACTAAAGAAAAGATACAATCACCCCAGGACCTGGTCAAACAACAATTAGCGGAAGAACATATACAACCTTCTGTATCTCCCCATTACACTCCCATTTTTGTCATCAAAAAGAAATCTGGTAAATGGAGATTATTGCAAGACTTAAGAGCCATTAATAATGAGATGGTTATTTTTGGACCTGCTCAGTCGGGGATCCCTCAATTGTCTGCTTTGCCAAAAACTTGGTATGTTTTAGTTATACATATTAAAGATTTTTTTTTTCAATTCCAATTCTTCCTGAGGATAGTCCACGTTTTGCATTTACTATCCCTGCACTGAATCATGAAGGTCCTGATCAGAGGTATGAGTGGAAAGTACTCACTCAAGGGATGCCTAACAGCCCAACTATGTGTGAAATTTATGTTAACAAAGTAATCCAGCCACTTAGAAATCAAAATTCTGAAATACAAATATTTCACTATATGGATGATGTATTATTAGCACACAAAGGTAAAAACGCATTGCTAGAATGTTATGCAACACTTACAAACTTATTAAAAATTATAATCTAGAGATAACAATTGATAAAGTACAATTAAATTTTCCAATTAATTATTTAGGAGTTCTATTATCCTCAACCATGGTCAGTCCACCAAAAATTCAAATACGAGTAGATCAACTGCAATCAATTAATGACTTTCAAAAGTTATTAGGAGACATAAATTGGATAAGGCCTTATCTAGGTATACAAAGAGGAGAGTTGGGACGTTTATTTGATATCCTAAAACGTCCATCTGATCCAAATTCACCCAGAATGTAAACGCCTGAAGCAAGAAAGGCATTAAAAATCATTGAAACATATATGGGAAATATGCATTTGGATAGATTTGATAAAATATTGCCTTTATTATTTATTGTACTACCAACAAAAAATATTCCTACAGGAGTATGTTGGCAAGAAGCTCCATTATAATGGATTCATTTTTCTTATTCTTCTAACACTATAATTAATAGGTATCCCAAGGCTAACGGACAATTAATACTCATAGGAATAAAAGCAGCAAAGTGAGTGTTTGGAATTTCTCCCAACAAAAGTATTACTCCATACACTATGAATCAAATTGATTAATTAGCTAAAGAGTTAAATACTTGGGCAATAATCATGTGTAAATCTAATATTTCTTTTGATACCCACTTACCATCTAATCTTATATTGTCTTTTTGGTCATCTCATCCTGTAATTTTTCCAAAAATGACAAGAAAACACCTATCACGAATGCTCCAAATATATTCATTGATGGGTCAAATAATGGTACAGCAGCAATTGTTACACCTGATCAAACTGTTACATTTTTAATACCCCAACAATCAGCTCAAAAGGTAGAGCTTAATGCAGTATTATAAGCTTTTGTGATGTTTAAAGATTCTGTGTTTAATTTATTTTCGAATAGTCAGTATATAGTTAATGCTATAGTATCCCTTGAAGATGCTGGTAGGATTTCCCCTTCCTCTACTGTTTTCTCTTTCCTTTCCACTATACAAAGTCTAATCTGGGACAGAAAAGATGCATTCTTAATAGGACATATCAGGGCACATCCAGGATTGCCTGGAGCCCTTAGTTTGGGCAATGATTTAGCAGATAAAACTACACATGACATACATACATATTTTCTCTACACTAGAAGAAGCTATAAATTTTCATAAAAAGTTGCATATCAATGCTAACACTTTACAAAAGCATTTCAAAATAACTAAGTAACAAGCTAGACAAATAATAAAACAATGTCAAAATTGTGTGACCATTTTACCACAAGTTAATCTTGGAGTCAATCCTAGAAGATTGATACCTAACCATATTTGGCAGATGGACGTCACACACTTGCCAGAATTTGGAAAATTAAAATATTTGCATCTTACAGTTGATACTTCTTCTGGATTTTTGTTGGGCTCCCTTCATGCTGGAAAAAAACTAAAGATGTTGTAGCTCATTGCTTACAAAATTTTGCCACTTGGTCATTCCAAAAGAGTTAAAATAGATAATGCCCCTGGTTATACTTCTAACTCTTTTAAACAATTTTGCTCATCATTTGGCATTACTCATATAACAGGAATCCCATGCAATCCACAGGGACAAGGCAAAGTTGAAAGAGCACATCAAACTATTAAAATGTACTTATTAAAGTAAGAAGACGGAATTGGGAAGAGATATAAATTCCCCAAAGATGAACTTAAAACCACCCTTTTTAACTCTAAACTTTTTAAATTTGGATTTTCAGGACTTAGTGCTGCAGAAACGCATATGTGTCCAAAAACTGTGTATAAGCCCAAGGTACTTTGGAAGCATATTCTAACAGGAAAATGGAAAGGTCCTGAGCCATTAATTTTCTAGAATTTGGTGTCTGTTTGTGGGTTTCCACAGGAAGAACAGCAGCCGATTTGGATTCCAGAGAGATTAACTAAGGTTCTGACCCAGTGATTGCCTATAGTCGGGGGTCTGTTTATGTGTTTCCACAGGGAGAACAGCAGCCGATTTGGATTCCAGAGAGATTAACTAAAGCAATTTCTATAGACCAAAATAAGATGATTTGGCTCAAATCCATAACAGCTGATGTGCAAAACTTCAGTTTGGCTATCCTTACATCGGCGACAGAACAGGGATGCTTTTTTCAATATCTATTTTATTATTGCCCTTTACCACATCATGAAGTTCTCTTTTGTTTTTTTGAGCTCATACAGACCTAGGTTAATGTTTTGCTGATCAGTTCTATTTTTTGTCTATAGAGTTTTTAAACATTGCAATGATGATTTCACCTGTAAAAAGTTATAAGGCCTTTACTATTATATTATATGTTGTATGTATTTATTATGTGTGCACACTTGTGTTTTGTGTTATATGTTTGAATGTGTGTATGTCCATATATCATATATGATGAGTGCTCATGAAAAAATGGGTCCATTTTTTTTAATTCACGTGAATTAAATAGTTTAATTTAAATGGGGTAAACAACTGTTCAGGATTGTTTTAATATGTGAAAAAATAGGAGGTTAACAGACCTGTTTTTTTACTTTTACCTTTTTTTCATTATATTTAATAATTCTTTTCAAGATAATGTAAATTGTTATGAAAATTGTTTTCTTTTAGTGCCTTCTGGAATGTTACATAATTTTTTCTTTAGCCATTATTGCCAGAATTCCTATCTTTATCCCAGTGCTGGTGAAGACAAAGATAAAACCAATATACAGGTTCTGCAATACCCATCACTGAACTGCTTGCAGAACTTGCTTGGAATATGTATCACTTGTATGCATTGTGAACTCACTTGTATGCATTGTGAACTATCTGCTGGTGCAGCGAATTGTGGTAGTGTTTGGATACTTATGCTGATTCTGTCATCAGTGGTACAATTTTTCCAAAAGGAGCCCTCAATTGGCTTGGTGTATCTTCCCTATTCTCGTTTGATAGAGGTCAGGAAACTTACAGAGGAAGGCGAAAGAATTCATCCACAATGACTGCTCTTTTGGCCATTTTTGTTTTGGATGCACACATGGGATCTTTCTTTAGATCTATCAGATTCTGAGATTCAAAGCCACAACCTCACACAGGGCCAAGAGGCTGATTCAGACACATCCCTTTCCAAAGCAATTAAGCAAAGAGCCACAGGTGATGCCCATTCCTTCCATTTGAATACTGTTTTCTTCAGGCTTCACAAAGGGGTGGCCTGAGGCCAAGACCTTCCTAACATTCAGGGCAAGGGAACCATAGGTAAGCAAATTGCCCAAAGCAGGGTTTCTCCACCGAGACTTTTCTGTTTACAATGATATCTGAGGTTTCTGAAATCTTCCCTTTCCCTTCAGCTATGCAGTACATGGCCATCTCACAGAGTTTGGAGGTGGTACATATCTTGAACACAAAACAATGAGGCTATTCTGGAGAGAGGCCAGAATTCAGGAATAAAACAGAAACTTAGGAAGATAGTAGGTGTTGCCTGTCCATAAGACAAGCAACAGTCCATTCATAAAAAGGGCAGAATGAATGCCTGGAAGGTTCCTACTAGACAGGACACCTCCATTGATGCATTCTCTTTTCTAAAGACTACAACAACGGACACAGTGCATATACAGAAATAGAAAAACTCGCCTTGTCAAATGACTTACTAGAAACAGTCGACTCCAAACCAAACAAACCACCTTTCCTACCTATTCTCAGAACATGAGACAAAACCATGAACTCACACCCACACCCACAAAGGAACCTCCTTCCCACAAGTAGGTCTGTGACTATCTGTAGTGTCCTCTGACTGGTGGACCATACTATGTTCTTCCAAAATGGCCTGTCTTGTATCAGAACAGGCCTTCTTTGCCAACTCTGTTAAGTTGTCAGAAGCCAGCAGCTTTCTCAGGGAAGGCCCCTCTTCAGAGTTCTCCTGGCATTTGGCCATCCTCACATAAGGAGGTAACAAGAAATACTGACTCTGTCCTTGGTAAATTCAAACAAGTGTGCCCACTGGGACTGGGAATAAGACTGGCTCTGGGTGCCTGGCTTCCTGGATCCCAGGTTCAGAGAGTTCCATCACCAAGGAAGTGAGGTAGGTCACTTCCTTCAGGAATTGAATGAGGTCAATACCTTGGCAACCACTTTGTCCTAACAGTTGTTTACAAGGGTCCCATGAGATGAAGGCTGCCCCTACTTCCTCTGACACATTCATTTGTTAGAATGGTATATCAACCATAGGCACCAGGGAACAGCTCTCCACACAGGCCTGTTTTGGTCCATCTTTTCTACATTAAGAACAGAGTGGCTGATTCAGACAGAATACTTCATACTGACCGGGTTTTTTGCCATGGAAGATGATTTTGCTATTTCAGGTCCTTCAGAGCTGCCTAAGTTTTCTCCAGAGAACATTTCTGCATGAACCTTTGAGGTTCTCAGCAGGTGGAAGATCCCCTACATTCCTGTATTGTAAGACCAACTCTGTCCCTGCTCTATTGTAAAGTTAGATTGAGGGAACAGTGTATACTTAGGGTTAATAACAGGTTCGATTTGGGTTAGGAATCATTCTGAGGGATGCATAATGGTATTGGGAACCTGCGATATTTACAAGAATATAGAGGTAAAATATAAGCATGAAAACAGAAATCTAGTTATGATTTGAAGCCCAGAAATGCATCGGGCCCTTGATTGGGATACTTAGCTTTGAATTATATTCTGCACAGATGTCTCAGATAAATCGATATACAATAGTAAGTGATAGGATCAGACATTTTCAACAGGCTTGAGGTTGAATATATAATCTTAGGAAGAAACAAATATTTAGTCACCAATAGGATTGACATTTGATAGCAGTAGGCAACCTGGACATTGATGTTTTTAGTAATCCATACTCACTTTCCATTTAGACTTCGGTACAAACATTAGTGTGACATTTGCATTTTGTGAAAGAAGTCACATGAAAAGACCAGTGAAGAAACCTCGTGGAAAACATGTATTTTGAATTAGGAAGTGATGGAATGTAAAACAAAATGCCTATTAATTTCTTAACTTGTTGATGAAATATATACCCTATCATGTGTATTAACTGAAGAAATAGAAATATACCAGTATTGAATAAAAATGAATGACAAAATACACATCATGTCCCATAGAAATCTACTTGCATTGATATTAAACTGGGTCAGTTACTGCAGAAATATTAGGATTTGTATGCACCATTTACTGAAGTTAGTTTTCAGTACTAGGAATCAAATATGTAGTTCAGGTGGATGAATATTTCTCAGACTAATTTTGTGAAAAGTTGATTATTAATCCACATACATGAAAATGAATGAATTTATGGAGTGTATAGTAAGACACATATATTTCACATTTTGAAAAATCTAGAGTGTGTGTGTATATACATAAACACACACACACAGACATTAAAAAGTAGCAATATATGCCAATTGAAATTCACCATGAAATATATGTCATCCACAGATCGAAATAAATTCGTTTTACTGAACATGGATTCATGTATAATATTGTTGTACTAGGAAGATCAACAATAGTCTGAATTTTCAGTTCCAACAGCATTCAGGAGGAGTGATCTCTTCTCACAATTTGTATCTGCCAAGTCAGCCACCTCACAAGAATGTACGTGTGGTACCTGGTAGGATTCTATATGTGCATATTAAAATACATGTACTGAATAGGCTACAGAAAAAGGGAGACAGGAATTCACATATTCGTTAACTTTAAAAACACATGGAGAACCATTTCAACAAAAAATTGACTAGATTTATAACATATACCCTATATAATGCAAAAGGCAATTCCAATGATACATCATTCGTCCTCTTAACTGCTTGTATTTCTATTATTTTTGGGTTAATTTTCCCCATCATATTAGGATTAGTAGTCAGAGTCTAGTTGGGCATGTGTTAGTGTCAGGGATTCAGTATTTCAAATGGAAATTTGGAAAACGATTCCAATGTTTATGCAAATATGTGCTACAAAAATATCTTCCCACTCTCATCCAGAACAATGCCTTGACTTTACCTTCATTACAAGTAAAACACAATTAGAGTGGAAGAGTTAGATAATCTGTGAATACTTATCTGGAATCGAATATGTTCAGGAGTTCACAAACTTGGAGGTGGTAGAGAAGATTCCAAAAGTAAGGTAAAGGGAAAAACTCCACAAACATGGAGCTCTGCTGGACTAAAAACTTCTTGAGTAACTGCCTCTGAGCTTGGGCACTTGAAATATATGTTGTAGTCAGGAGATTTAGCTTCCTTTGTAGTGAGACCATCAAATCTGGGTATGATTCTATGTGACCTGGAATACATGATTTCTTATTTTCCAAAAAACATTAGGAAGCAGTCCTTAATTCTCTCTTTGTAGGTAAACTGTGTCCACTTGGGGCTAATTGTCTACCCTTTTGAACTCTTAAGCCATTTGGTCATCCTCCAGTTTTCCTGGTGTTTCTTGCTGCTGCATTGGGAATTTGGTATTTGCTTCACGAAATACAAGGAATTCAACTGGGACACAGTGCTGGAGGGAGTTCTGTCACGTGTGGTGGGTCAGGGTCTGCAGGAGAATGCACCAACCAGGCTTCTATCCCACATAGCTTGCCTCCTTAAACATAGCAACCTGATTCTAAACATTGGCCATAATCCTCTCCATATAACAAGATGCCTTTACATAGAAGCGTCTGCTGGCTGCACCATGTCAGTCACAAGCCAATTGGAAGCCAATGGCAGATCCACATGGCCCAACCACAGATGTTTTTTTTTTTTTTTTTTTTTTTTTTTTTATCACACACATGCCCATCACTGCACTAGGCCCACTACTCAGCAGGGTCCAACTTACTGGAATCTCTGTTCTACACAATTTTCATGAAACTCAGTCAATCATGTCACTGTCCTGCATATTCATGATCAGCAACAGGACATCCAAAGTTTCTCCAGTACCATCTGGTCATGGGAATTTCAAAAATTTCATGGTATTTATCTAGCAATTTTTCAAGGATGAATTTGGCAGCATGTGGGTTTCAATTCATTCAGGGACCATTAAGTGTTTTGGAAGTTCATTTCAAAGAAAGTTCTGGAGAAATCTCACAAGCAAGGTTTCCCAAAGATTGGCCAAAAGGTCACATAAATCCAGGCCCATTGAGGTCTACAATGTGAGGTCCATGTGTGTTATGACTCTCAACTAAGCCTGCCAAGTCTTTCAGAATAAAATCATGTGATATCCAGCCTGAGATTCCCAGTGATCTCTGGAAAGCCACCCTGGGCCTAGATGTCAGTTTCCAAGGGTGACTCTCATACTTGGCTTCCTAAAATCCCAACCCAATTCATGGCAATACTTCTCTAAGTTCTATTCCTGTACTCAGTCTCTAAGGGGAATCACGCCACAGTTCAAACCCAGGTGGACTCATTCCTGTATTATAAGACCATCCATTCCAACTGCCACAAAAATGACCACAATTAAAACCAACACACTCCCACATGGCCCTCATCTTCTTCCATATAGACACTCATCATATCCTCTGGCTGGAGATTTACATGAGGAATGCAGCCCAAGACAGTGTAGAGAATACGCTCCCTTGCTCCTCGTTTACCTAAATTCTGAGTGACCTGGACACCCTTCCTTTGAACCAGGAGTGATTAAATAGGACTGCCATTAATACTTATCCACTTCTCAAATTTGAGACCTACTGACTGTTGGGTTTAGATTCTTTATGTTAATTGGAGTCATGAGAAAACCCAAGCACCTATGTGCTAGCCTCTGCAGGGATTTGAAGAACTCATTTGACCTAAAGGATCCCTATTCTCACTTGATTGATGTCAGAAACCTTACAGAGGAAGGCGAAAGACTTATCCACAATGACTGCTCTTTTTGTCATTTTGGTTTTGGATGCACACATGGGATCTTTCTTTAGATCCATCAGTTGCTGAAAATCTAAGCCACAGCCTAACACAGGGCCAAGACGCTGATTCAGAAAAATCCCTTTGCAGAGCAATTAAGCAAAGAGCCAAAGGTGATGCCCATTCTTTTTATTTGAAAAAGGTTTTCTTCAGACTTCACAAAGCGTTGGCCTGAGGCAAAGAACATCCTGACAATTAGGGCAATAGAACAATAGGTAAGAAAAGGCGCAAAGCAGGGTTTCCACAATGAGACATTACAGGTCAAACTGGTATGTGAGTTTTCTGAGATGCTCGCCATTCACTTCAGCTATTCAGTACATGGCCATGTCACAGAGCTTGGAGGTGGTACATATCTTGGATACAAAGCCATGAGCCTATTATGGATAGTGGCCAGATTTCAGGAAGAAAACAGGAACTTAGGAAGATCGTAGGTGTTGCCCATCAATATGGAAAGCCGCATTTCATTTACAAATTGGGCAGGATGAATGCTGGTAAGCTTTCTAATAGACAGGACACATCAATTGATGCATTCTCTTTTCTAAAATCTATAACCATGGACACAGTGGGATACAGAGACACAGAAACACTCGCATTGTCAAACGACTTACTAGAAACAATTCAGTCCAAACCAAACAAACATCATTTGTACCTATTCTCAGAACAAGAGCCAAATCCACAAACCCACACCCACACCCACAAAGGCACCTCTTTCCCCCAAGTAGGTTGTGACTATTTGGAGTGTCCTCTGACTGTGGGACATTCTGGTTTCCCCGAAATGGCCTGTCCTGTCTCTGATCTTGTGTCCTTTTCCAACTCTCTGAAGTTGTCAGGAGCCAGTGGTGAGCCACTACCTGCTTTCTCATAAAAGGCCCGTCTTCAGAGATTTCCTGCCATTTGGCCATCCTAACATCAGTAGGTACCAAGAAAGATTGACTCTGCCCTCGGGAAATCCAAAAAGTGAAACCACTGCGACTGGGACTAGGACTGGCACTGTTTGACTGGCTTCCTGGATCACAAGTTCAGAGAGTTCCATCACCAAGGAAGTGAGGTGAGGTCACTTCCGTCAGAAACTGAATGAACTCACTGCCTTGTCAACCACTTTGTCCTAAGAGTTGCTTCCAAGCTTCCCATGAGATGGAAGCTGCCCCTGCTTCCTGTGACACTTTCACAAGTTAGAATGGTATATCAACCATAGGCACCCAGTAACAGCTCTCCACACTGGTCTCATTTGGTCCATCTTCTCTACATTAAGAATAGAGAGGCTGATTCAGACACAACCCTTCACCCTGACCAGGTTGTTTTCAATGGAAAATGACTTTTGCTCTCTCAGGTCCTTCAGAGGTGCCTACATCTTCTCCAGGGATTATGTCTGCATGGACCTTTGAGGTTCTCAGCACGTGGAAGATTCACTACATTCCTGTATTATAAAACCAACTCTGTCCCTGCTCTTCTGTAAAGTTAGATTGAGGTAAGAGTGTATGTTTAGGGTTAATAACATGTTTGATTTCGGTTAGGAATCATTCTGCTGAATGAATAATGGTATTGGGAACCTGCAATATGTATAAAAATATAGAGGTAAAATATATGTCTAAAAACAGAAATCTAACTAACATTTGAAATCCAGAAGGGCACTGGGGCCTTGATTGGGATATTTAGCTTTGAATAAATTGATATACAATGGCATAGGACCTTGTACCTTGGATAATAGAATGTAGAAGAGAACATCCAGTCAAAAAGGATAGTCGGTAGTGAAAGGTTAATAAAATAGGTACTTGTCACTTCCTGTTTTTCCTTATGCTTAACAAAACACTGTTGAAATATTGAGAACTGTTTGCTCATCTTGTTCCCAGAATGTGCTGTTTCCAACTGCCAAAGTGTAGAATGTACTCCCTCACCCAGTTGCACGCAAACCGACCACTCACCAAGACCCATCAGTAAACTTCCCTCCCTGCCCTCTCCAAGGAAAGTATATATGTTCTGCTTAAACTGCTCTCAGGGCTCTCTGCTCTATTCAAGTGAGCTCTGAGCCCCAGCATGCTGGACCCCCAATAAACCCTTTGCTGTTGGATAAGACAGTCTCTTGGTGGTCTCTTCCTTCAATGCTCGCCCGACCTTTACATATGGAGATTCCACCGAGTTCTGGCAGCGGCAGACAAGAGACCCTAACAGGCTCCTCTTGGGTTAAGCAAGGCGCCTCTTTCTGGTTTCAGTGTTAATCTTAGGGCTTGGAAAAATATCTGTCAATGAAGAGCGTGAGCTCTCTCCAATGGTGGCTGACAGACATGTCACAGAGCCACAGGCCACGTCCCTGGGGGACGCCCCAAAGGACTCGGAAAATCGAGGAACAATAGTCTTCTCGACTCAGTGATATTTTGTATCGGATTCGGTATTGCCAGCCCATTGGGTTTTGCTGGCTACTCAGTCCTGGTCTCTGTTTTGGATGTCCAATGAATGTCTTTATTGACTTGTTTTGTCTGTGTCGTCTGTCCTTGCATTCACTCTTTGTGTATCTTTCATTATGGGACACAGTACTTCAATACCCATGTCCCTGACCCTTGTCACTGGACCAAATTTCACTTAAGGGCTCAGAATCTTTCCTTTTTCAGTGAAACGCTGGACCTGCCAGACTCTCTGTGCCTCAGAATGGCCCACCTTTGGACTTAGATGGCCTCTAGAAGGATCTTTCTGCTTCCCACTAATTTAATAAGCCAGAGATATTGTCTTTCAACTGGGCACACATAGCCGTCCGGATGAACAGCCATATATCTTAACTTGTCAGGACCTCTGCAAATCTCCTCCTCCATTGGTGAAGCATTTCCTTGCCCCTGCCCCCACTCCTACTCCTTCGCCCACGATCTCTCAAACCCTCTTCTCCTCCTCCTCCTCCACCCTCTGTTCTCCCTGAGTCACAAGATTTGACTCTACTGGACTCTCCTCCCCTCCTTATTCCCTGCCCTCGTCCCCCAACCACCAACACCCTCTAAGTGATTCCCCTGGAGCTGACTCAGCCTCTCCACCGTTGGACGAAGCCAAGCTAGCCCAGCGCCCTCCAGAAAACTCATCCGCGGCACACACAGCCCCTCCTCCCCAGGAGGAAGCTGGCCTGGCTAAGGGAACTCGCTGGCGGTGAATGTTTGAAAACCCTGGAACTCCTGTGTTGATCCCCCTATGTCCCTATGGGCCAATGATTGACAAAGGCAATGGGGGGAAAATGCAAACCTACCAATATTGGCCTTTCTCCTCTTCAGACCTATATAACTGGAAAAATAACAATCCCCATTTTTCCAAGGATTCTACCCGGCTCACATGTCTGGTTGAGTCATTGATGTTTTCAGAGCCGCCTACTTGGGATGACTTTCAAAAACTCCTAGGGACTCTCTTTATGACAGAGGAACAAAAGAGAATCCTCCTGGAAGCTAGAAAAAAATCCTAAGACCAGATGGGAGACTGACATATCTTCCCAACATAATCAAAGCCGGCTTTCCCTAGAATCAACCCAACTGGTTCCCCAAAACTTTGAAGGTAGAAAGCATCTGTCCACTTCTCACCGGGTTCTAATAGTGGGCATCCGAGCAGCCGCTAGGTGACCAACTAATTTGGCCAAGGTAATAGAGATTATTCAAGGGCCTGATAAATCTGCCTCTATGTTTCTAGAGAGAATTATGGAGTCATAGGATATATACTCCTTTCAATACTCATGCAGAGGATCAAAAGGCATCTGTCACAATGGCCTTTATTGGGCATGCTGCCCTGGATATTTAAAGAAAGTTACAATGCTTAGATGGATTACAAGATATGACTTTGAGAGATTTAGTCAGAGAAGCCGAGAAAGTATACTATAAAAGAGAAACTGAGGAAGAGAAGGGAGCAAAGGGAGGATTAAAGAAACAAAAGACAGACTAACGAGTTGACTAAGGTCCCGGTCACAACAACCAAAGGGCCAGAAAATAAGAAACAGGGAGACAGGAAGGGATACCTGGTCCCACGCCAGAGCCCCCCCGACCTCAGATCAATGTGCCTACTGTAAAGAAAGAGGACACTGGGTTCAAGAGTGCCCTAGAAAAAGACAGCCACGGGAGGCAGCCATTCTGACTCTTGAGGATGACTACAAAAGTTGGGGCTCAGATCCCCTCCCCAAACTCAGCGTAACTTTTGAAGTGGAGGGGACCCCAGTGAACTTTGAAGTGGATACAGGGGCAATAAACTCAGCCCTTAAGGCCCCATTAGGCCCTCTATCAAATAAAAGGTCTCTAGGTCAAGGGGCTAATGGCTGTAAATGTCGGGCTTGGACAACTAAGAGGACCATGGACCTGGGGAAAGAAAAAATCCATCACTTTTTTTTAGAAATCCCTGAATGCCTGGCCCCATTGATGGGCAGAGATCTGCTCACCAAGCTCCGGACCAAAATAAGTTTTAACCCTGAAGGCCCCCAAGTGGAATTTCTAAATCTTCCAGTAAAAACTCCTACAGTCATGGCTCTAACTATGTCAGTAGAAAATGCATTTCAACTCACTCACCTTGGTTCAAAGAAACTGCAGGTATTTCTGAAGTATCAAAAACAGAGTTTTCCACTAACAGACTCACAGCAAAATTAAATAACTGAATGGGTATAAAAACCCTGTTGCTTCCATCAATTGCTTAATGCTTACCCTTTCAAGCTTCCTGCAGGAAAGCACCTACAAGGAACCAGACCAGGAAAATTCTGGGAAGTGGACTTTACTGAAATTAAGCCAGCAAGGTATGGACATAAATATCTCCTAGTCTTTGTAGATACATTTTCAGGATGGATTGAAGCCCTCCCCACAAAAAGAAAAAAGAAGAAAAGAAACAGCGCAAATGATGCTCAAGAAGATAGTGGAAGATATTTTTCCAAGATACGTCCTGCCTAAGGTAACAGGGTCTGATAATGCACAGGGGTTCATGGCCCAGGTAAGTCAGGGGTGAGCCAGGAACCTGGGGGTTAATTGGAAGTTATATTGTGCTTATAGACCCCAGAGTTGAGGACAGGACAGGGTGAAAGAATGAATAGAACCATTAAAGAGACCTTAACAAAATTCAGCTTAGCGACCAGCATAAAAGATTGGACTATGCTCCTGCCTTATGCAAATTTTCATGCAAGAAATACTCCCTCTGTTTCTTGAGTAACCTCACCCCCTGTGAAATTCTCTATGGGGCCCCTCCACCAGTAAGGGACCTAACCCCAACTCTAAGACCTAACGATCCCTTCCACACCCCCTTTCTTGACAGACTTAAAGCTCTTGAAAGAACTCAGTGATACCTATAAAAACAGCTTGCCACTGCCTACCAAACTGGGGATGAGGGGACTCCACATCAATATCAATTAAGAGACTTCATCTATGTAAGACACCATCAGGTGTCATCCCTGGAACCCCGCTGGAAAGGACCATAACAGGTGCTACTTATAACACGTACAGTGGTAAAGGTAGACGGAATCACTTCCTGAATCCATGCCTCTCATCTCAACCCTGCGCCCTGTCCAGACTCTTTCTGCAAACTGTAAAAGACTAGTAACACTTTCAAATTGCGTATTCGCCATGTGGATAAGGCTATAGACTGACCCCTTGGCCACAAATAGTCCTAACCCTCATCAGCCCGTTCAGCAGCGATGGCTGATCACAAATCCTACTGGAAAAAAAGTATAATCTAACTTGCATACAGCCACCTTAGGGACCTGGTGGCCATCTCTCCACCCAGACATTTGTCAGTTGGCTATAGGTCTTTCCTATTGGGATATCCCTGATGAAGAGGATCCCACTAAAATACCATTAAATACCCTCCATACCATAGGTAATGGAAACAAACATTATTGATGTGGGGACACGCGAGCCAGATGCAGGTTGGCTAGCCTGGATTACTATGTTTGCCTGGCAGACTATCAAAGCCACAAACAGTCACGGCTGTGTGGGGGAAAAGCCGACTTTTTCTGTAAGTCATGGGGATGTGAGCATACAGGGGCTGCCTGATGGAACCCAAACTCCTCATCTAATTCAGTACAGAGCATTGGCCATACTACCAATTAGATAACCAAAACTGATGGCCCCCAGAGGGGTCTCTAGATCCTCAAATTCTGTGTGACCTTTTTTTTTTAAAGAGAGAGTGAGAGAGAGAGACAGAGAGAATTTTTAATATTTATATTTTAGTTTTTGGCCGACACGACATCTTTGTATGTGATTCTAAAGATCGAACCCGGGCCACACGCATGCCAGGCGAGCGCGCTACCGGTTGAGCCACATCCCCAGCCCCGCATGACCTTTTTAACTTCTGAAAGTGCTCAAAAGGGTGAAAGGAGGTTTCCCTATGGGCAGGAATTTTCAATCCTTCGCTCACATCATGAACTATGCTTATACAATAGATCCTCACCTTCAGCCTTCTGCTCCAGAGTCTCTGCTGTCACTCCCACCTCAGCAACCAGATTTCTCCCCTCCAATTATTAGATCAAAAACCCAAACCTCCGCTGGTTTTCAGACCATTGCCCCCTTGCTGAGGTAGCAGGTACTGAGGTACCCCTCCACCCACTCACTCCTCTCTTCTCCTGTCAGTGCCTACACCGGGTACCACCAGGTCCTCTTACCAGCTAACCCAAAGCTAAAACCACCTGAGGAGAGCCCTCAGACCCCTATACAAGATGTAATGTAAATGGCCTTTAATGTTGCTTGTCATCACTGAAAAGGGTTTACTAAGAATTTAAAGTCCCTCACATGCGTTTTGGGATACTCACTCTTGTCTTCCCCTCTGCTCTACCTGTTCTACTGCTCAAGTTTTTGTTGCTAGGAAAATCCCAAACCCCTTTCCCATTATTCTTTTACATCTCTTCTTCCTCATTCTCAGATCCTCGGAGCTGCTGTCAGCCCCACCTTTCCTGTCTTCCCCTTCTGTACCAGGCCCACAGAAAAGTCTTAATTGACTTTCTACAGAAGTCTTCACCATGGATGACTTTAGGACTTTCAGCAAAAGAGTCCCTATAAAAGAGTTCAATGTAGATAAACTTCCTCTTTTATTGTTGCCTTGTTCTACTTGGCCACTGGCTAAAAAAATCAGCACTCTTATGCTAGACACCCCCTTACTTGTTTTCCACAAAATATGTGAACAAGACCTCTGCCCGTGAGCTGGGGCTTTACTGAGATGGCTACATTTCTAAGATAAAGAAGTTACCAACTGGGCTCCGTGGTAACACCTGGCAGGGGGCAAAAATAAGAAAGGTAAGAAAAAGCTCCCCCCCTTCCACGTGTCCTTGAAAAGTTAACTTGCCCAGAACAGAGGAAAAAACAGAAACAAAAACTGGTTTTTTGAACATCTGCAGACTGTGAACTTCTGAGCCCCTTCCATGTTGGGTACAAAATTCTGAAATTACCTAATCTTGAGTTTCAGGGGATTAATTGATTACAACAGAAGCAATGCCCTCTAAATCTGGTTGCAACCAAATAGGACGGTTTCCCTGTCTACGGTGCTATCTTAGGAGCCTTACCTACAACAGCCTAATTCTATATAATTAAACATTTTTTATGTTTTAAAGAAATGGACAACAGATGTGATTAATTGTGTAATGGTGCAGATGTTTCCCAGAGTGCTCTAACATGATGCAGATTCATTTGAAGATCAAATAGGGGGGGCATACAACCCGTTTCCACTGGGAACATATATCCCTCACTTTAGCCATCCTATTAGGAATAGGAGTTGCTGCAGGGTTGGGCACAGGAACCACTGCACTGGTCCATGGGACACAACAAATGACCCAATTTGAAGCAGCAATAGACCAAAACAAAGATATTAGATACCTCCATCAGAGCTTTGCATGAATCTTTAACCTCTCTCTCTGAAGTTGTTTTACAGAACAGGCGAGTGACACAAAACACACACACACAGAAAAAAATAGCAATATATATGTCAATAAAAATTCATCATAAAATATATATTATCCACAGATACTAAAATATTCATTTTACTGAACATGGATTATGCATAATGTTGTTCAACTAGGAAGCTCACCCATAGGTTGAATATTCAGTTCCAACACGGTTTAGTAGGAGTGATCTCTTCTCACAATTTGTACCTGCCAAGTCATCCACCTCACAAGAATGTATTTGTGGTACCACGTAGGATTATTTATATGCATATACAAATACATGTGCTGAATAGGCTACAGAGAAAGGGAGACAGGAATTCACATATTTGTTTACTTTAAAAAAACATGGAGAACTATTTCAATAAAAAATTGACTAGATTTAACTCCTACTCTGTATCATGCATAGGCAAGTCCAAATATACACCGTGCCTCCTCTGAACTGCTTGTATTTCTATTCTGTTTGGGTTATATTTCTCCATCCTATTAGGATTAGTAGTCAGAGTCTGGTCGGGTATGTATCAGTGTCAGGGATTCAGTATTTCGAATGGAAAATAGGAAATTGAATCCAATGTGTATGCAAATATATGCTACACAAAAATCTTCCCACTCTCATCCAGAACAATGCTTTAATATTACCTTCGCCTCAAGTGAGACACAATTAGAGGAGAAGAGTTAGAAAATCTGTGAATACCTATCTGGAATGGAAAATGCTCCAGATTTCACATCTTTGATGGAGGTAGAGGATTTTCTAAAAGTAAGGCACGGGGTAAACACTCCACAAACATGGAGCTCTGCTGGCCTAAAGACTTTTTGAGAATCTGCCTCTGAGGTTGGGCACTTGAAATATAGGTTGTTGTCAGGAGCTTTAGCTTCTTTTGTAGTGAGACCATCAAAGCTGGGTCTCCATCTCTTTGACCTGAAGAACCTGGTTTCTTATTTTCCAATGAACATGAGGCAGCAGGCCTGAATCATCTCTTTGTAGGTAAACTGTGACCACTGGTGACTTAGTGTCTCTCTGAGTGAACTGTGAAGCCATTTGGTCCTCCTCCACTTTTTGTGGTGTTGTTCCTGCTGCACTGGGAGTTTGATATTCGCTTCATTAAATACAAAGATTCCAACTGGGACACAGTGCTGGAGGGAGTTCTGTCACGTGTGGTGGGTCAGGGTCTGCAAGAGAATGCACCAACCAGGCTTCTATCCCTCATAGCTTGCCCCATTGCCCCCTTGTCCATATCAACCTGATTCTGAACATTGCCCTGAAACCTCTCCATATAACAAGATGACATTAT
Source organism: Callospermophilus lateralis (assembly GCF_048772815.1). Taxonomy (NCBI): domain Eukaryota; kingdom Metazoa; phylum Chordata; class Mammalia; order Rodentia; family Sciuridae; genus Callospermophilus; species Callospermophilus lateralis. The sequence goes on from NW_027513077.1 coordinate 403,009, forward strand.
ATATAAGGATCTGCTGGCTGCACCATGTCAGTCACAAGCCATTTGGAATCCAATGGTAGATCCTCATGGCCCTACCACGGATATTTTAACACACACCTGCCCACCACTGTTCTAGGCCCACTACTCAGCAGACTCCAAAGTACTGGCATCTCTGTTCTACACCATTTTCATGAAACCCAGTCAATCAGGCACTGTCTTGTATACTCATGATCAGCAACAGGACATTCAAAGGTTCTCCAGTGCCACCTGGTCATGGGAATTTCAATAATTACATGGTGTTCTTCTAGTCATTTTTTAAGGATGAAGTTGGAGGCACTGTGGGTTTCACTTCATTCAAGAACCATTAAATGCTGAGGAAGCTCATTTCAATGAAAGTTCTGGAGAACTCTCACAGGCAAGGCTTACCAAAGAGAGGCCAAAAGATCACATAAAGGCAGGCCAATTGAGGTCTACAATGTTAGGTCTATGTGTGTTTTGACTCTCAACTATGGCTGCCAAGTCTTTCACAATAAAATCATATGATATCTTGGCTGATATTCCCAGTGCTCTGTGGAAAGCCACCCTGAGCCCATGTCTCAGTTTCCAAGGGCGACTCTCATGCGTGGCCTCCTGAAGTCCCATCACAATTCATGGAAATACTTCTCTGAGGTCAGTTCCACAACACAGTCACTAAGGGGAATCACACCAGAGTTCAAGCCCAGGTGGACCCAGACCTTTCTTCCAACCGCCACACAAATGACCACAATTAAAACCAAAACTCTCCCACATGGCCCTTATCTTCTTTCATATAGCCACTCTGGTAACCTCTGGCTGGAGGATTCCATGAGGTCTCAGCCAAAGAGAGTGTCCAAAATAGGCCCCCCTCCCCTATTTTGCCTAAAGTCAGAGTGGCCTGGACACCCTTTCCATGAACCAGGAGTGATCAATTAAGCCTCCCATTAATACTGCTCTGTTTCTCCAATTTGAGGCCTACTGACTTTCAGGTATAGATTCTTTATGTGATTTGAAGTCATGCGAAAACCCAAGCACCTCTGCAGGGCTTTGAAGAACTCGTTTGACCCAAAGAATACCTATTCTCACTTGATGGAGGTCAGGAATCTAACAGAGGAAGGCGATAGACTTCATCCACAATGACTGATCTTTTGGCAAATATGGTTTTGGATGCAGACATGGGATCATTCTTTAGATCCATCAGGTGCTGAGAATCAAAGTCACAGCCACATACAAGGCCAAGAGGCTAAATCAGACACATCCCTTTCCAAAGCAATTAAGCAAAGAGCCACAGGTGATGCCCATTCATTTCCATTTGAAAACTGTATTCTTCAGGCTTCACAAAGGGGTGGCCTGAATCAAAGTCCTTCCTGACATTCTGGGCAACAGAACAATAGGTAAGCAAAAGGCCCAAAGCAGGGTATATCCACTGAGACTTTCCTGGTCACACTGATATCTGAGTTTTTTGAGATGCTGGCCATTCCCTTCAGCTATCCTGTACATGGCCATGTCAAAGACCTTGGAGGTGGTACATATCTTGGACACAAAACCATGAGCCAATTCTGGAGAGTGGCCAGAATTCAGGAAGAAAACAGTGACTTAGGAAGGTAGTAGGTATTGCCCATCCATAAGGCAAGCTGCACTCCATTCATAAATTGGGCAGGATGAATACTGGGAAGCTTTCTACTAGACAGGACACATCCATTATTGCATTCTCTTTTCTCATGTCTACAACAGTGGACACAGTGGGATACACAGACATAGAAACACTCATCTTGTCAAACGACTTACTAGAAACAGTTCACTTCAAACCAAACAAACCACCTTTCCTACCTATTATCAGAACATGAGACAAAACCACAAACCCACACTCACAAAGGCACCTCCTTCTTTCAAGTATGTGTGTGTCTCTCCAGAGTTTACTCTGAGTGGTGGGCCATACTATGTTCCCCCGAAATGGCCTGTCCTTTCTCAGATCTGGTTTCCTTGGCCAACTCTGTGAAGTTGTCAGGAAAAAGTGATGAGCCCCTACCTACTTTCTCAGGAAAAGTCCCTCTTCAGAGCTCTCCTGGCATTTGGCCATACTCAACTCAGTTGGTACCGAGAAAGACTGACTCTGTCCTTGGAAAATCCAAACAACTGAGCCCACTGGGACTGGGACTGGGATTGCCTCTCGGTGTCTGGCTTCTTGGATAGCATTTTCAGAGAGTTCCATCACCAAGTAAATGAGGTATGTCACATTCTTTGGAACTGAATGAGGCCACTGCCTTGGCAACCCCTTTGTCCTAACAGTTGCTTCCAAGGGTCCCATGAGATGGAAGCTGCCCCTACTTCCTGTGACACTTTCACAAGTTAGAATGGTATATCATCCATAGACACCCGGGAACAGTTCTCCACACAGGCCTGGTTTGGTCCATCTTCTCTACAATTAGGAGAGAGAGGCTGATTCAGACTCATCCCTTCATCCTGACCAGGTTGTTTGCCATGGAAGATGACTTTTGCTCTCTCAGGTCCTTCATACCTCCCTACAACTTCTCCAGGTATCATTTCTGCATTCACCTTTGAGGTTTTCAGCAGGTGGAAGGTCCCCTACTTTCCTGTATTTTAAGAACAACTCTGTCCCTGCTCTTCTGTAAATTGAGATTGAGGGAACAGTGTATGTTTAGGATTAATAACAGGTTCGATTTGGGTTTGGAATCATTCTGTGTGATGAATAATGGTATTGGGAACCTGCGATATTTACAAAAACATAGAGGTGAAATATAAGTATGGAAACAGAAATCTAGGTATGATTTTAAGCCCAGAATGGCATTGAGCCCTTGGTTGGGATACTTAGCTTTGAATTATGTTCTGTAACCATGTCTGAGATAATTCGATATACAATGTCACAGGACCTTGTACCTGGGTAGATTGAATGTAGAAGAGAACATCTAGTCAAAAAGCGATAGTAGGTAGGATTAGGAAGATAGTCGGTAGGTTTAGGAAGAAGAGTGAGTATAGGATTTGGACCAAAAGTTCTTTAGCAATAGGGTTTCGGTTAGAGAGTGAATGAAAATGTCAGCATATGTGAAGAGTCAGTCACAATGATGAACTGGGGAAAATATGTAGGAAATCAGGCATCAATAGAGACAATATGAAATCAGGCAAAGTATAAAGTGAGTGATAGGATTAGACATTTTCAAGAGGGTTGAGTTTGAATATATAAGCATTGGAAGAAACAAATATGATGTCACCAATAGGATTGACATTTGAGAGCATTAGGCAACCTGGACATGGATTTTTTTAGTTATCCATGTTCACTTTTCTTTTACGCTTTGGTACAATCATAAGTGTGACCATTACATTTTTTGTTCAGAATTTTACTGTGATAAAATGTATATGTGGATCAGGTGACATGAGTATTTCTTCCACCATTTCTGGGAGCAATATTTTGAAGACATATACAGTAGTGTTAGGGGTACAAAGAGGTGTACCCTGTGTCTATGAATATAGAGATAATGCATGAGTAGACCATCCTGTGAATAAATAATATAACTGGTTCCACTTTAAATAATGGAATTGACATCTGAAACTATACAGGAAATCTTATGTTGATATACAATCATTTATTCCAACCAGTTATACATCTAATGGAAATATTAGGATTATGGTTTATCATGAAGGGTGTTTGAGTTTTGCTTCATAAGTGATTATAAAAAATAAAAATATTGTGATTGGAAAAAAGTCTTATGAAAAGACCATTCAAGAAACATGGAGGAATACATGTGTTCTGAAGCAGGAAGTGATTGATCATGAAAAAAATGCCTATATGTTTTCTAACTTTTGGATGAAATATATATCCTATTATGTGCATAAACTGAAGAAATAGTAATGTACCAGTGTTGAATAAAAATGAACAGCAAAATACACATCATGTCCTCTAAGAATCTACTTGCATTGATGTTAACTGGGACAGTAACTGTAGAAATATTAGAGTTTGTATGCGCCATTCACTGAAGTTAGTTTCAGTACTAGGAAACAAATATGTATTTCAGGTAGATGATTATTTCTGAGAATGATCTTGTGGAAAGTTTGTTATAAATCCACATATATGAATATGAATGAATTTAGCGAGTGTATAATAAGACACATATATTTCATATGTACACACTCACACGCACAGACATTAAAAAGTAACAATATAGGAGATCCAACATGGCGGCGGGCATGGAGAAATCAAGTCTCTGACCTCTTATGCGCGGGCATAGGGAGTCGTAAACTGTCTAAATGCTATTTGCTCAGAATCACTAGGCAATGCTGACCTGACGTCGATCTGGGGCGAACAGTCTGGGACCTTCAGAACACACACAGAGCCCGGATCAGCTGCATACAAGCTCAGATTTGCCTGCTTCTCGTGACTCAGAACTAACGTTCCCGCTGAAATAACTGGTCGGCCCTTCTGAATTTACAGAGTTAAAAGCAAACTGAGCCTTCATAGGCAGTGGCCACTGGATTGAAATGGGGCTTGGGAGAGACAGTTAGGACCAACCGTTGCATTGGTCACCTGGCAAAAGGAATGAACGGTCACCATTTGCATGGGATAACACCATGGCAGAGAACTGACGTCATGGGCAGAGGAGATAACTTTATTGAAATCAGCACGACAGGTGTGTAATCCCCTATCCATCTCTCTCCACACAGCTGGGAAACCTTAAGGGCCCCTCACAGCTCTCCCTTAAGGGACCCTCCCAGCTCTCCCATGAGCAAGATAGCCAGACCAAGGGAATCAGGTGTGGCGCGGGACTCGCGGCGTGGAATTCCCAGCTACCGCTCCCACCAGTGCTGACAACCAGCACCAGCTAATGGGGGCATGGCTACCAGAGGGTAAGCAAATTTGCTGGGGGCTGTCAGCCCAAAGCTCTACAAACTTAGGGTCTGAGGAGGGCAAAAAGGGAGAGTGTGCCAGGCGTTCATGAAAACAAGGCTACCAGGAGCAGAGACCTGACATGTAGCCAGTATTTTGGTGAGTGTCACAGTTGAGTGGATCCTGGCTTGAGGAAACACAAGAGAAGGCCCTAGGTACTCAGGATTAGAGACCCACCCAATCTGGAAGGAAGAGCTGCTGCACAGTGATTGGTTCCCACCTATTGAGAGGAGATGCTTGGCCCAGTGAGTACAGCTCCAACTACTGAAAGAAAAGTTAATTGAAGTCTATGACTTCATGTATTTTTATTATTTTTTTTTATTTTTAGTTTTTTTTTTCTTTTTCTTTCATTTTCATTTTTCTGTTGTTGCTCTTCAACTTATTTTAATGTTTTTATTTTTTTAATTTTATTATTATTATTATTATTTTAAATTTTAATTTTCATTTTTTAAATTATCATTATTATTTTAAAAAATTATTTTTTCTTTATTTTCTATTTTTTTCTTTTGTCTTTTTATTTCTTTTCAATTTTCTTATTCCCTCTTCCTTGAATTCTACCTACCTATTCTCATTCTCTTTAGTGACTTCTTCCCATCCCTTCTGATATCTTTCCTCCCAAGCTTCAAATAAATTTATAAGAGTAAGCAGTATCTCAGCACTCAAACAGAACAAGAAGTAACATGAGCAGCATAAAAAGGCAAGAAAGAAAAGGAGTACAAACAATGAAGGACAACCTAAATTTTCAGGAGGACCTAGAATCATCAGAAAAATTGTCATATAAAGAACTCAAGGAATACCTTAGAGAGATGGAATGGAACCTTAAAGAGGATACGAGACAGCAAATCCATACAGTGAAAGAACACATTGAAAATGAATTACATAAACAGATAAAAGAAGAAGTTAAGCATCTTTATCAGGGATAGAGATTATAAAAAAATCAAACAATAATTCCAGAAATGAAGGAAACGATAAACCAAATTAAAAACTCAATTGAGAGTATCACTAACAGAATGTAGCAAGTAGAATACTGAATGTCACATAATGAAGACAAAATATATCATCTTGAAAAGAGTCTAGCCAACACAGAAAGGCTGGTAAAAAATCATGAGAAAAACATCCAAGAGATATGGGATAACATAAAAAAAAACAACTGATGAGTCATCTGGATAGAGGAAGGTACAGAGATTCAAACCATGGGAATGAGTAACCTGTTGAATAAAATAATTACAGAAAATTTTCCAGAAATAAAAAAGGAAACGGATATAAAAATTGTAGATGCTTACAGGACACAGAGCACTCAAAATTACAGTAGACCAAAGCCAAGACACATTGTTATGAAGATATCCAATATACAGAACAAAGAGAAAATATTAAAAGCTTAAAGAGAAAAGTTGCAGATTACATTCAGGGGTAAACCAAAAATGTTAACAACGGATTTTTCATCACAGACACTGAAAGTGAGAAGATCCTGGAACAATGTATTTCAAACACTGAAAGACAATGGATGCCAACCAAGAATTCTGTATCCAGCATAATTAAGCTTCAGGTACGACAACAAAATAAAAATCTTTCATGATAAACAAAACCTAAAAAAATTTTCAGTCAGAAAACCAGCATTGCAAAGTGTATTGAGCAAAACACTACATGAGGAAAAAATAAAAAACAACAACCAAAACCATCAGTGGGAAGTGCCTCAGTAATGATAGAGGGCGCGTGAAAAGCTAATCATGGAGAAACAAACTAAATAAAAAAAAAAAAAGATAAATATTCAAACATGGCTGGCAGTACAAACCATATATCAATAGTAACTCTAAACACTAATGGCTTAAACTCTCCAATAAAGCAACATAGGCTTGTAGCTTGGATTCAAAAAACAAATCCAACAGTATGTTGCCTCCAGCAGACACATCTGAATGGAAAAGACATACAAAGGCTGAAGGTGAAAGGTTGGGAAAAAATATACCATGCACACGGTTCTCATAAGCAAGCAGGGGTGGCCATCCTCATATCGAATAAAATCGACTTCAAGACTAATTTAATCAAAAGGGATAAGGAAGGACATTATATACTGTTAAAAGGAACCATTCACAAACAAGACATAAAAATTATCAATATTTACGCACCCTTTAATGGTGCTGCGACGTTCATAAAAAAAATTCTCCTCAAGTTCAAGAATCAAATAGACCACAACACAATAATTATGGGTGACTTCAACACACCTCTCTCATAATTGGACAGATCCTCCAAACAAAAGTTGAAAAAAGAAACTATAGAACTCAATATCACATTCAATAACCTAGACTTAACTGACATATATAGAATATATCAACCATCATCAAGTGGATATACTTTTTTCTCAGCAGCACATGGATCCTTCTCAAAAATAGACTATATATTATGCCATAGGGCAACCCTCAGTAAATATAAAGAGGTGGACTTAATACCATGAATTTTATCTGATCATAATGGAATGAAACTGTAAATCAATGAAAAAGAAGGAAGGAAAAATCCTACATCACATGGAAAATGAACAATATGTTACTGAATGATCAATGGGTTACAGAAGACATAAATGAGGAAATCAAAAAATTCTTAGAGATAAATGAAAATACAGACACAACATATCGAAATCTATGGGACACAATGAAAGCAGTTTTAACAGGGAAATTCATCACATGGACGACATTCCTCAAAAAAAGGAAAGAACAACAAATAGATGAGATAACACTTCATTTCAAAGCCCTAGAAAAGGAAGAGCAAAACAACAACAAATGTAGCAGAAGGCAAGAAATAATTAAAATCAGAGCGAAAAACAACAAAATTGAAACAAAAGAAATTATTGAAAAAATTAACAAAAGTAAAGCTTGGTTCTTCGAAAAATAAATAAGATCGATAGACCCTTAGCATCCCTTTATGTTCAAAACATTAGAAAAACTAGGGATAACAGGAACTTACCTCGACATTGTAAAAGCTATCTATGTTAAGCCTCAGGCTAGCATCATTCTGAATGGAGAAAAATTGAAGCATTCCCTCTAATATCTGGAACAAGACAGGGATGTCCTCTACCACCACTTCTATTCAATATAGTTCTCAAAACACTGGCCAGAGCAATTAGACAGATGAAAGAAATTAAAGGCATAAAAATAGGAAAAGAATAACTTAAATTATCACTATTTGCAGCTGACATGATTCTATATATAGAAGACCCAAAGGGGTCTACAAGAAAACTACTAGAACTAATAAATGATTTCAGCAATGTGGCACGATATAAAATCAACATGCATAAATCAAAGGCATTTCTGTGTATCAGCGACAAAACTTCTGAAACAGAAATGAGAAAAAAAAAAAACACTCCATTCACAATATCCTCAAAAAATAAAAATAAAATCTTTGGGAATCAACCTAACAAAAGAGGTGAAAGATTTATACAATGCTTACTACAGAACCCTATAAAGAGAAGTAGAATAAGATCTTAGAAGATGGAAAAATATACACTGTTCATGGATAGGGAGAACTAACATCATCAAAATGGTGATATTACCAAAAGCTCTCTATAGGTTTAACGCAATGCCAATCAAAATCCCAACGGCATTTCTTGTAGAAATAGAGAAAGCAATCATGAAATTCATATGGAAAAATAAAAGACCCAGAAAAGCAAAAGCAATTCTAACCAGGAAGTGTGAATAAGGCGGTATAGCGATACCAGATTTCAAACTAAATTTCAGAGCAATAGTAACAAAGACAGCATGGTACGGGTACCAAAACAGGCGGGTGGACCAATGGTACAGAATATAGGACACAGAGATTAATCCACAATGCTACAACAATCTTATATTTGATAAAGGAGTTAAAAGCATGCAATGGAGGAAGGATAGCATCTTCGACAAATGGTGCTGGGAAAACTGGAAATCCATATGTTACAAAATGAAACTGAATCCCTTTCTCTCGCATGCACAAAAGTTAACTCAAAATGGATCAAGGACCTTGATATCAAATCAGAGACATGGCATCTGATAGAAGAAAAAGTTGGCTACGATCTACATACTGTGGGGTCGGGCTCCAAATTCCTCAATAGGACACCCATAGCACAAGAGTTAATAACTTGTATCAACACATGGAACTTACTCAAAGAAAAATTTTCTTCTCTGCATAGAAACAATAAGAGAGGTAAATAGGGAGCCTACATCCTGGGAACAAATCTTACTCCTCACACTTCAAATAGAGCCCTAATATCCAGAGTATACAAAGAACTCAAAAAATTAAACAATAAGATAACAAATAACCCAATCAACAAATGGGCCAAGGACCTCAACAGACACTTCTCAGAGGAGGATATAATAATCAATCAACAAATACATGAAAAAATGCTCAACATCTCCAGCAGTCAGAGAAAGGTGAATCAAAACCACCCTAAGATACCATCTCACTCCAGGAAGATTGGCAGCAATTATGAAGTCAAACAACAAGTGCTGGCGAGGATGTGGGGAAACAGATACACTTATACATTGCTGGAGGGACTGCAAATTGATGCAGCCAATTTGGAAAGCAGTATGGTGATTCCTTGGAAAGCGGGGAATGGAACCACCATTTAACCCAGCTATTCCCTTTCTCGGTCAATTCCCTAAAGACCTAAAAATAGCGTGCTACAGGGACACTGCTACATCAATGTTCATAGCAGCACAATTCACAATAGCAAGACGGTGGAACCAACCTAGATGCACTTCAATAGATGAATGGATAAAAAAAATGTGGCATTTATACACAATGGAGTATTACTCTGCATTAAAAAATGACAAAATCATGGAATTTGCAAGGAAATGGATGGCACTAGAGCAGATTATGCTAAGTTAAACTAGCCAATCCCAAAAAAACAAATGGCAAATGTCTTCTTTGATATAAAGAGAGTAACTAAGAACAGAGAAGGGATGAAGAGGATGAGAAGACGATTAACATTAAAACAAGGATGAGAGGTGGGAAGGAAAGGGAGAGAGAAGAGAAATTGCATGGAAATGGAAGGAGACCCTCAGGGTTATACAAAATCACATACAAGAGGAAGTGAGAAGAAAGGGAAAAATAATACAAGGGAGAGAAATTTATTACAGTAGAGAGGGTAGAGAGAGAAGAGGAGAGGAGAGGGGAGGGGAGGGGGATAGTAGAGGATAGGAAAGGCAGCAGAATACAACAGACACTAGTATGGCAATATGTGAATCAATGGATGTGTAAGTGATGTGATTCTGCAATCTGTATATGGGGTAAAAATGGGAGTTCATAACGCACTTGAATCAAAGTGAGAAATATGATATATCAAGAACTATGTAATGTTTTGAAAAAGCATAAATAAAAATTTAAAAAAAGGAAACTAACTTTGGTGATGATGCACGTGAATCCTAATATTTCTACAGTAACTGATCCAGTTTAATATCAATGCAAGTAGATTCCTTTGGTACATGATGTGTATTTTGACGTTTATTTTTATTCAACACTGGTACATTACAATTTCATCAGTTTATGCACATTAAAGGATATATATTTCATCCACAATTTAGCAAATTTATAGGCATTTGTTTCATTTTCAATCACTTCCTGCTTCAGAATTCATGTCTTCCTCCATATTTCTTGACTGGTAATTTTATGAGACTTCTTTCCAAACACATTATTTTCAATTTCCATAATCATTTTGAAGCAAAACTCACACACACTTCATGATAAACAATAACCCTAAGATGACAATTAGATATATAACTGGTTGGAATGAATGATTGTATGTCAATATATGATTTCTTATATATATTCAGATATCAATTCAATCCATTATTTAAAGTGGAACCAGTTATATTATTTATTCAGAGTATGTTCTATTCATGCATTATCTCTATATTCATAGACACAGGGTACACCACTTTGTACCCCCAATACTAATTTATATGTCTTCAAATATTGCTCACAGAAATGGTGAAAGAAATTCTCATGTCACATGATCTACATATATATTTTATCACAATAATTTTCTGGGCACAAAATGCAAAGGTCACACTTATGATTGTACCAAATCCTAAATGAAAATTGAACATGGATTACTAAAAACATCCATGTCCAGGTAGCCTAATGGTTTCAAATGTCATTTCTATTGGTGACTACATATTTGTTTCTTCCTAAGATTATGTATTCAATAACAATCCTGTTGAAAATGTCTAAACCTATCACTCACTTTATAATTGCCTGATTTTGTAATGTCTCTATTGATGTTTTCTTTTCTATATTTTCCCCAGTTCATCATTGTGACTGACTCTTCGCATATGCTGACATTTACATTCACTCTATAAATGAAACCCTATTGCTAAAGAACATTTGATCCAAATTTTATACTCACTCTTTTTCCTAAACTTACGACTGTCTTCCTAATCCTACCGACTATCTCAATTTGAGTGGATGTTCTCTTCTACAATCAATCATCCAAGGTACAAGGTCCTTTGCCTTTGATTATCAATTTATCTGAGACAAACGTGCAGAACACAATTAAAAGCTAAGAATCCCAATCAAGGGCCTAATGCCCTTCTGGGCTACAAATCTTACCTAGATTTCTGTTTTCATACTTATATTTCACTTCTAAAGTCTTATAAATATCGCAGGTTCCCAATACCATTATTCATCAAGCAGAATGATTCCTAACCCAAATCGAACATGTTTTTAACCCTAACCATACACTGTTCCCTCAATCTAACTTTACAGAAGAGCATGGACAGAGTTCGTCTTGCATTTCATCAATGTATGGGATCTTCCACCTTCTGAGAACCTCAAAGGTCCTTGCAGATTTGATACTTGGAGAAGATGTAGGCAGCTATGAAGGACCTGAGAGACCAAAAGTCATCTTCTATGGCAAACAACCTGGTCAGGATGAAGGGGTGTGTCTGAGTAAGCCTCTCTCTTCTTAATGTCGAGAAGATGGACCAAACCAGGCCTATGTGGAGAGCTGTTCCCGCAAACTGGTGCAGCCAATTTGGAAAGCAGTATGGAGATTCTTGGGAAAGCTGGGAATGAAACCACAATTTGACCCAGCTATTGCCCTTTTCGGACTATTCCCTGAAGACCTTAAAAGAGTAAACCTCAGGGATACTGCTGTTGTTCATAGCAGTACAATTCACAATTGCTACACTGTGGACCCAACCCCGATGCCCTCTAATAGATGAATGATAACAAAAATGTGGCATTTATACACCATGGAGTATTATGCAGCACTAAAATATGACAAAATCATGGAATTTTCAGGGAAATGGATGGTACTAGAGCAGATAATGCTTAGTGAAGCTAGCCAATCCCTAAAAAACAAATACCAAATGTCTTCTTGGATATAATGAGAGCAACTAAGAACAGAACAGGGAGGAAGAGCAGGAAGAAAAGATTAACATTAAACAGAGACATGAGGTGGGAAGGAAACGAAGAGAAAAGGGAAATTGCATGATAATGGAGGGAGACCCTCATTGTTACACAAAATTACATATAAGAGGTTGTGAGGGGAATGGGAAAATAAACAAGGAGAGAAAAGAATTACAGTATATGGGGTAGAGAGAGAAGATGGGAGGGGAAGGGAGTGGGGATAGTAGAGTATAGGAAATGTAGCAGAATTCAACAGTAACTAATAGGGCATTATGTAAAAATGTGAATGTGTAACCAATGTGATTCTGCAATCTATAATTGGGGTAAAAATGTGAGTTCATAACCCACTTGAATCCAATGTATGAAATATGCTATGTCAAGAGCTATGTAATGTTTTGAGCAACCAAAAAACCAAAAAAGAAAGTAGCAATATATATTCCAATCGAAATTCATCATGAAATATATAAAATCCACAGATGCAAAAATATTCATTTTACCGAACATGGATTCATGTATAATGTTATTCAACTAGGAAGTTCACCCATAGGTTGAATTTTCAGTTCCAACAGCGTTTAGGAGGAGTGATCTCTTCTCACAATTTTTATCTGCCAATTCAGCTACCTCAAAAGTATGTACGTGTGATACCCAGTAGGACTCTATATGTGCATATAAAAATACATGTGCTGAATAGGCTACAGAGAAAGGGAGACAGGATTCCCATATATGTTAACTTTAAAAACACATGTTTAATTATTTCAACAAAAAATTGTCTAGATTTATAACTCCTATACTATATAATGCAAAAGGCAATTCCAACTACACACCATGCCTCCTCTCAGCGGCTTGTATTTCTATTCTGTTTGGGTTATTTTTTACCATCATATTAGGATTATTAGTGAGAGTCTGGTATGGTATGGGTTAGTGTCAGGAATTCAGTATTTCAAATGGAAAATTGGAAAATGAATTCAATGTGTATGTAAATATGTGCTACACAAAAATCTTCCCACTCACATCCAGAACAATGCCTTGACATTACCTTCGCCCCAAGTTAGACACAATTAGAGTAGAAAAGTGTGAAAATCTGTGAATACATATCTGGAATGGAAAATGCTCGGGAGTTCACATACTTGGAGGTGGTAGAGGAGTTTCCAAAACTAAGGGACAGTGTAAACACTCCACAAACATGGAGCTCTGAGAGCCTAAAAACTATTTGAAAAACTGCCTCTGAGTTTGGGCACTTGAAATATATGTTGTTGTCAGGAGATTTGGCTTCCTTTGTAGTGAGACCATCAAAGCTGGGTCTGCATCTATGTGACCTGAAGGACATGGTTTCTTATTTTCCAATGAACATGAGGCAGCAGTGCTAAATCCTCTCTTTGTAGTTAAACTGTGGTCACTGTGGGCTAAGTGTCTCCCTGTGTGGACTGTTAAGCCATTTGGTCATCCTCCACTTTTTTGTGGTATTTTTGCTGCTGCACTGGGAGTTTGGTATTTGCTTCACAAAATGCAAGGAGCTAACTGGGACACAGTGCTGGAGGGAGTTCTGTCACGTGTGGTGGATGAGGGTCTGCAGGAGAATACACCAACAAGGCTTCTTTCCCACATAAATTGCACCAATAACCATAGCAACCTGATTCTGAACATTTCCCAGAAAGCTTTCCATATAACAAGATGCCTTTACATATAAGGGTCTTCGGGCTGCACCATGTCAGTCACAAGCCATTTGGAAGCCAATGGCAGATCCACATGGCCCCACCATGATGTTTTATCACACACCTGCCCACCCCTGCTCTAGGCCCACTACTCGGCATGCCCCAAATTACTGGCATCTCTGTTCTACACCATTTTCATGAAACCCAGTCAAACAAGGCAATGTCAGGTATACTCATGATCAGCAACAGGAAATCCAAAGTTTCTCCAGTGCCATCTGGTCATGGGAATTTCCAAAATTTCATGGTATTTATCTAGCCATTTTTCAAGGATGAAGTTGGAGGCACTGTGGGTTTCAATTCATTCAGGAACCATTAAGTTTTGAGAAAGCTCATTTCAATGAAAGCTCTGGAGAACTCCCACAGGCAAGGCTTCCCAAAGAGTGACCAAAATGCCACATGAAGCCAGGCCAATTGAGATCTACAATGTGAGGTCCATGTGTGTTTTAACTCTAAACTATGGCTGCCAAGTCTTTCAAAATAAAATCATGTGATATGCTAGCTGAGATTCCCAGTGGTCTGTGGAAAGCCACCCTGGGCCTAGATCTCAGTTTCCAAGGGCGACTCTCATGAATGACCTTTTAAAATCCCAACACATTTCATGGAAATACTTCTCTGAGTTTAGTTCCAGAACTCAGTCTCTAAGGAGAATCACACCAGAGTTTGTTCCCAGGTGAACCCAGTCATCCATTCCAACCACCACAAAAATAACCACAATTAAATCCAAAACACTCCCACATGGCCGTCATCTTCTTCCATATAGACACTCATCATTATGTCTTGCTGAAGGTTACTATGAGGGTCACAGCCCAAGAAAGTGTCCAAAATAAGCTCAATTGCCCCTCATTTGCTTAAAATCACGGTGGCCTGGGCACTTTTCCTGTGAATCAGGAGTGATGAAATATTCCTGCTGTTAAAGTGTTCCACTTCTCCAATTTGAGTCCTACGTGCTGTCAGGTATATATTCTTTTTTCTGATTTGGAGTCATGAGAAAACCGAAGCACCTATGGGCTAGCCTCTTCAGGGATTTGAAGAACTCATTTGACGCAAATGATTCCTATTCTCACTTGATGAAGGTCAGGAACCTAACACAAGAAGGCAAAAAAATTCATCCACAATGACTTCTCTTTTGGCCATTTTTGTTTTGGAAAAACATGGGATCTTTCTTTAGATTCACCAGGTGCTGAGAATCTAAGCCACAACCTCACACAAGGACAAGAGGCTGATTCAGACACATCCTATGCCAAAGCAATTAAGCAAAGAGCCACAGGTGATGCTCATTCTTTTCCATATGAAAACAGTTTCCATCAGGCTTCACAAATGTGTGGCCTGAGGCAATGACCTTCCTGAAATTTAGGTTAATAGAAACCTAAGTAAGCAAATGGCCCAAAGCAGGGTTTCTCCACTGAGAATTTACTGGTCACACTGATATCTGAGTTTTCTGAGATGCTCCCATTCCTTCAGCTATCCAGTACATGGCCATGTCACAGAGCCTTCTGGTGATATATGAGCCTATTCTGGAGAGTGGCCAGAATTCATGAAGAAAACAGGAACTTAGGGAGATAGTAGGTTTTGCCCATCCATAAGGCAAGCTGCAGTCCATTCATCAAATGGGCAAGATGAATGCTGGGAAGCTTTCTACTAGAGACAACACATCCATTAATGCATTCTCTTTTCTAATGTCTGCAACCACGGATACAGTGGGATACACAGATATAGAAACACTCACCATGTCAAAAGACTTTCTAGAAACAGTCCACTCCAAACCAAACAAACCGCCTTTCCTACCTACTCTCAGAACATGAGAAAACACCACAAACTCACACCCACAACAGCAAAGGCACCTCCTTCCCCCAAGTAGGTCTGTGACGATCCGGAGTGTCTTCTGACTGGTGGACCATATAATGTTCCCCCGAAATGGCCTGTCCTGTCTCAGATTTGGTCTCCTTGGCCAACTCTGTGAAGTTGTCAGGTGCCAGCGGTGAGCCACTACCTGCTTTCTCAGGATAGGCCTCTCTTCAGAGCTCTGCTGGCATTTGTCCATCCTCACATCAGTAGGTACCAAGAAAGACTGACTCTGTCCTTGGGAAAAGCAAACAAGTTAGCCCACTGGCAGTTGGACTGGGACTGGCTCTGGGTGCTTGGCTTCCTGGATCCCAAGTTCAGAGAATTCTATCACCAAGGAAGTGAGGTAAGGTCACTTCCTTCAGGAACTGAATGAGGTCACTGCTTTGGTAACCACTTTGTCCTAACAGTTGCATCCAAGGTTCCCATGAGATGGCGGCTGCCCCTACATACTGTAACATATTCAGAAGTTAGAATTGTATATCAACCATAGGAACTTGGGAACTGCTATGCACACAGGCCTGGTTTGGTCTATCTTCTCTACAATAAAAAGAGAGAGGCTGATTCAGACACATCAATTCATCCTGAAAAGGTTGTTTGCCATGGAAGATGACTATTGCTCCCTCAGGTCCTACACAGCTGCCTACATCTCCAAGGATCATTTCTCCATGGATCTTTGAGGTTCTCATCAGGTGGAAGGTCACCTATATTCCTATATTGTAAGACCAACTCTCTCCCAGCTTTTCGGTATGTTATATTAAGGGTAGAGTTTATGGTTATGTGTAATAACAGCTTTGATTTGGGTTAGGATTCATTCTGCGGAATGAATAATGTTATTGGCAACCTGCGGTATTTACAATTGTATATAGGTGACATCTAAGTATGAAATCAAAAATTTAGGTAAGATTTGAAACCCAGAAAGGCATTGGGCCCTTTAGTGGGATACTTAGCTTTGAATTATGTGCTGCACATTTGTCTCAGATAAATCAATATACAAAGGCATAGGACCTTGTACCTTGGATGATTGAATGTTGAAGAGAACATCCAGTCAAAAAGAGATAGTCAGTAGAATTAAGAACGTAGTCGATAGGCTTAGAAAGAAGAGTGAGTATAGGATTTCTAACAAAAGTTCTTTAGCAATAGGGTTTTGGGTAGAGAGTGAATGTAAATGTGAGCACATGTGAAGAGTCAGTCAAAATGACGAACTGGGAATAACATGTAGGAAAGCAGATATCAATAGAGACATTAGGAAATCAAGCAAAGTATAAAGAGAGTGATAGGATTAGACATTTTCAACAGGCTTGAGGTTGAATATATAATCTTAAGAAGAAACAAATATGTAGTCATCAATTGGATTGACATTTGAGAGCATTAGGCAACCTGGACATGGATGTATTTAGTAATCCATGTTCACTTTCCATTTAGGCTTTGGTACAATCATAAGTGTGACCTTTGCTTTTTGTGTCCAGAATATTCTGTGATATAATGTATATGTGGATCAGGTGTCATGAGTATTTCTTCCACCATTTCTAGGAGCAATATTTTGAAGACGTATAAATTAGTATGGGGGTAGAAATAGGTGTACCTTGTATTTATGAATACAGAGTTAATGCATGAATAGACCATACTGTGGATAAATAGTATAACTGGATCCACTTTAAATAATTGATTGAAGTGATATCTGAAAATACATAAGAAATGTTATATTGATATAATATCATTCATTCCAACCAGTTATATATCTAATGTTCATCTTAGGGTTGTGGTTTATCATGAAGGGTGTTTGAGTTTTGTTTCAAAAGTGATTATGGAAATCAAAAGTAATGTGTTTCGAAAGAAGTCTCATGAAAAGATCAGTCAAGAAACATAGAGAAATACATGAGTTCTGGAGAAGGAAGTGATTGAAAGTGAAACAAAGGCCTATAAATTTGCTAAATAGTGGATGAAATATATATCCTATGATGTGCATAAACTGAAGAAATAGTAATGTACCAGTGTTAAATAAAAATGAACGTCAAAATACACATCATGTCCCATAGGAATCTAGTTGCATTGATGTTAAACTAGGTCAGTTACTGCAGAAATATTAGAATTTGTATGCACCTTTCACTGAAGTTAGTTTTCAGTACTAGGAAACAAATATCTATTTCAGGTTGATGAATATTTCTGAGAATAATCTTGTAAAAAGTTGATTATTAATCCACATACATGAACATGAATGAATTTGGGGAGTGTATATAAGACTCATAAATTTCATATTTTGAAAAATCTGGAGAGTGTGTGTGTGTGTGTATATATATATATATATATATATATATATATATATATATATATATATACACAACAAAGACAGACATTAAAAAGTAGCAATATATATGTCAATCGAAATTCACCATGAAATTTATATCATTCACAGATCCAAAAACATTCATTTTACTGAACATGGATTTATGTATAATGTTGTTCAACTAGGAAGCTCACCCATAGCTTGAATTTTCAGTTCCAAAAGCGTTTAGGAGGAGTGATTTCTTCTCACCATTTGTATCTGCCAAGTCAGGCACCTCACAAAGATATACGTGTGTTATCAGGTAGGATTCTATATGTGCATATAAAAATACATGTGCTGAATAGGCTAAAGAGAAAGCGAGAGAGGAATTCACATATTTATTAACTTTAAAAACACATGGAGAACTATTTCAATTAAAAGTTGACTAGATTTATAACACCTACCCATTATCTTGCAAAAGGCAAGTCCAATATACACCATGCCTCCTCTGAACTGCTTGTATTTCAATTCTGTTTGGGTTATTTTTCTCCATCATATTAGTATTAGTAGTTAGAGTCTAGTAGGTTATGGGTTATTGTCAGGGATAAAATATTTTGAATGGAAAATTGGAAAATGAATCCAATGTGTATGCAAATATGGGGTATTCAATAATCTTCCCACTCTCATCCAGAACAATGCCTTGACATTACCTTTGCCCCAAGGAAGACACAATTAGAGGACAAGAGTTAGAAATTCTGTGAATACATTTATGGACTGGAAAATGCTCAGGAGTTCACAACCTTGGAGGTGGTAGAGGAGTTTCCAAAAGTAATAAACAGGGGTGATCACCCAACCTGATCTTTCATTAATATTGGGAGCCATCTTGCCACAAAGCCATGGAAAGATAATTTTTGCTTTACTATAAATTACTGCAAATTCTGAACCTGATTGGAATGCCTGCCCATTCCTTGAACTCACCCATGCCTAGAGTTCTGACCATATCGCAGCCCTCTCTGAAACTTTAGTGACACCTCATAAATATTGGCCTTCCCTGGCCAGACAACGACCCTCTCTGAGGCTCTAATGGTCTTCATAATTTCTGATGCTGGGGCAGCGAAAAAAAATGTGAACTACAATTAGTGTGATGCTTGTCAAAGTTCTTTTTTCTGAAACTTCCTTTTTGTGTAACTTTTTGGGCTATAAAGCTGGGGTGTAGGAAAGGTGGGGACGCTGTCTTTTTTCCACCATTTTGAGAAGGAGAGTCAGCCTGGCTGGTTGAACTAATAAGCTTGCCTTAATTTGATTTTAATTGGGGTCAGTGGTTTTTTCTTGCGTCCTGGTCTAACATTTTGGAGTTCCTCAGCGAGATGACCCAACCAGATCACAAGAACAGACTGCTGGAAATTATGAAGCTGGCCTTTCCTGCAGGACTCAGATCTGGAAAGCCAAGTTCCAAGGCCTTGGAGTGAGCCTTTGGTCCGGGGAGCACTGCACTGAACCATCATACTAAAACTATTAGCAAGCACCTGGTGGAGGAAGCCTCCATAGGTAAGTGGTGCCATTATAACATCTGATATCCGGTTAAGTGAGGTGTCTTCTGATGACAGAGAGGTGGCCTGGGGAAGCTCACATATACTCCTGTCCTGGACAGTAACAAGAATTGTCCTGTCCTCTGTTCTGTTCTGTAGGGAATTTCTCTGAAAGAGTAGAAAGGTGCAGCCAGGCACGCAGGAGCTCCTACCTCGGAGCTTCAGCAAGACGTTGCATTGCTCCTCTGTTTTTCTGTATCTTCGCCAGGTTTGTGTTTCTTTGTGTTTTGTTCTGTGTTTTATATGGTTTTGTTTGTTTGTTTTTGTGCATCTTGTTGTGTGATTTCTGTGGTTAAAAACTTAAGGATATTGGATGTAAAAATGGATAATAAAGCAAGTAAGCCTGACACCCCTTTGGACTGTGCTCTAAGGAACTGTGATGAAGTTTACACCCCTTTGTTAAGCAGGATAAGAGAAGTCCCTAGCTGGCTGCCTGGAGCCCACCCACTGCACAGGGCAATGCCTGCTGGTGACCTAAAAACAGAGTATCTCCCAGGTTAACAATGGAAACTTTTTTAAAACCCCTTGTCGCTCCAGATCAAGAGAGTCACAACTTTTTGCAGAGTTCCCTGTGTTTATGCTTTGTTAGCAAAGCAGTAAACCTCCCTTTTTATTTTTCTCAAACCCTGTCCTCATTATTAAATAGGTATTAATTCGCTTCAAGGTCAGGAACCAAACTTTAAGTTACAAATTTTGATAAACACCCCCCCAACGCCCAGGAACTTTTTGAAAGCTGACTACTGAAATTTTAGGAGATGGAGCGTGCTTGGGGTGGAACCAAACCAGAGGAGCTAATCCTGTAAGTAAAAGGAGGGACTGAGGGACTCCCAGCAGCTGCCAAAGCCCTGTTGCTTCAGGGAATTCTCTCTTTACTTCCCTGCACTGTAAAAATTATGCCACCCCTGTCTTCTTAAAAAACAGAAAAAGTAAAAGGGACACTAAATGCAGTAAATTCACCATGGAAACACTTGATATTACATTTCAGGTTGCCACTCTGTGAAAACATCTGATCCTCTTGTGGGGACATCTATCGTGCCACTGGTGTAGGAGATTTTTCTCTTATCTGCTCTGTTTTAAAGGCTTCTGTCTGTCAGCCATAGTCTGGAGCTCCTTTCTGTCTGTCTTGTGTCTTTGTTTCTGGCCCTTTAAGACATGTGGAATAATGTGCTGATATTATAAGTTGTTTCTTGGGAATGATCTTAGCTCAATGTGTGTTTTAATGATGATGTTTTATTGTAACAATCTGGTATCTGAATGGGTTTTTGAAGCATTGCTCAATCTTGCAGTTAAAAGTCGGGTTTAGGGAATTGTTTAGTTTATGATTTCAGATAATTCATGCCAGATAACTTAAATTCTTATGATGGAAAACTAAAGAACTCTACTTCCAAGTTGGCAAGTAACTTCCCAAACATTCAGTTTTGTTTTTCACTAATTTTGAATTGGGTAGACTGGGAATATGTCACAGTGTGTACCAGTGCATTCATTTGGACAAGGATAGTAAATCATAGTAAGGTATCTGTTGACAAAACAAGATGTAAAGATATAAAATTTTGTGAATTTTATCTTAAAATTGTATCAAATTTCAACATCCGAATCTGAAAATTATGTTTAAAATGCCTTAGGCCTGAGGTGTCTGCTCAGAATAGCAGTTTCTTCCTCCTCCTTCCAGACCTCAGCCAGGACTTATGTTGAAATTCAAATGAAAGAAGCCTGCAAGCTCAGTAGGAGACTGATCTGAGGCCTAAGGGGGGAAAAAGTTGAATTGTATGGTATTTACTAATTACTGGCCAGTCATTTTTTCCAGGACTCTAATTTTTTTCCTTAGATTCTGTATTTTTTTTGAGCTCATGATTTTGATCATACAGACCTAGGTTAATGTTTTTCTGATCATTTCTATCTTTGACCAACAGTGGAGTTTTTGAAACATTTCAGTGGAGATTTCACCTGCAAAAAGCTACAAGGCCTTTACTATTATTATGTGTGCACACATTTGTTATGTGTTGTATGTCTATATATACATATATCCGTATATCATATTGATGATATACAAATTAACATATACATGGAGCACTCATAAAAAAAGCACTCATAAAAACAAATTTTAAAAAGTGGATTCAAAGAACTTAAATTCACCTGATTTAAATGGTTCAATTTAAATTGGATAAACAGATAAAAATGAATGTCTTTAAATTTAAGCTTACAAGTTTTTCTAGGTGTTCAAAAATCTAATAAAATATTAATGCCGACAAAAGGTCTAATATGCCTTGGTTCTAGGACTTTTCCTTCAACAAAAAAATCGCTTACACTGTTCAATACATTTGTCTAATATTTTGAAAAATAAGTAATGTAAATTTGATATGGGATTACTCATTCAAGAGTACTTTTGTTAGATATCTGGTTGATTTACTAAGGTCTGTATAAGTTTGTCCTAAAGTCTGTATAAGATTGTAAAAATCAGTCATGTGTTAAAGAGACAAAAATTTCTTAAACATAAGTTTACCCATAACATTGTGTTTATTAAGTTTTATTTTTTCTAGAGCTAGCAACCATAAAAATTAAACAACTGATTAAATAAGAACTGTTATTTTAAAGCACTGTACTGCCATTTCTTTAAAAGCTAAACTTGGTTAATATAGAAACATCAATGCAGTTGTGATGCTATTTATGTGCTTATATCTTCCAGGTATACAAGTCTGTAAGGTAGAAACTTTAAAACAGCATTACATCAAGCTGGTGTTCTGAAGTTGTATGGTAAAAAAATATATTGGGGATTTATTTACCTGAAATCAATAAGATATGTAAACTTTTATGTTACTTTTTACGTTGGGGAACAATTTATATGTATTTTTAAGTTAATGAGAGCCTAATCTATGTAAAGGTTAAAAAGTTTCAGCCTTTCTTTAATTAATGTTTTAAATGTTATATCATATGGTGTTAACTAATGTTCATGTGACCTCAAAAAATTTATGTAAACTTTGTAAAATGATATTTTCAAAACAAAGATTAGCTTTAGAACTAAAACACTTAAGATTTATAATGAGCACTGCCTTACCTGAGATAAGGCTCTGTGTCCCATCTTACTATATGTGAGAATGACTACGAAAGCAGTAGGTCAGATGTTATTTCATTTAAAGTTATGTTCAAAAGTTTTTTTTTTTTTTTTTTTCGGTCAAGATCACTAGCATCTCAAAAAGGGGATGTAATCTATAACTCAGCCAAAAAATTCAGGGTAGCTATTACAAGAACTGAGTATGTTTACTCTTGTTAATTTTATTTTGTAATTTCCTTATAGGTGACATAAAGTTTTCCTGTTAGTGTTTTACAGAAGTGTTGCTTTAAGAACACAGCATGGGTTAATTTAAGATAATAACCCATCACCTACAAGACAGAAAGAATAATACAGATCCCAATTAATAAAATGTTAAATAATTTTAAATTATAGACATGAAAGCCCAGTACTCTTAATATAAGGCTGTTAAATTTTATTTGATGGATGTTTAAGATTAGGATTTAAAATTAAAGTTAAATGAAAAGGGACAAGAAAACTAATATTTGGCTCTTGCCCTCTGAGTCAGTCTGTATCCAGAGAACAGCGGACTTCTCTAAAGAGCTTTGCAACTCTAAACCACATAACCTCCTGATCAGGGAGATTAATAAGACCACTGGAGAACAGAAAGCCAATCAGTGCATTGCTACAAAGAGGATAGTCATCAGAGAAGGGAGATATCCCTGATGCTTCCAAGGGAAGCCACATGGTCAAGGAAGACCTGGACCCACCTAGCGCAAATGGCACTAGCAGAACTGAGAAGCTGCTCTCAATTTTCCCCAAGAATGACTCCCATAAAAGCTCAGCTGACTGTTCACAATATAGTGAAACAAAAGTCAGTTTGACTGCTTCATATTAAACACTTAGAATAGACAGTTAAAAACAAAATACAGCCATTCCTGGGCATTTTATATAATAATAGTAATAATAATATATTATGGTATTCACTTCATGTTAGCCTCCCAAAATAAGTA
The DNA here is from genome assembly GCF_048772815.1 of Callospermophilus lateralis. Taxonomy (NCBI): domain Eukaryota; kingdom Metazoa; phylum Chordata; class Mammalia; order Rodentia; family Sciuridae; genus Callospermophilus; species Callospermophilus lateralis. The sequence goes on from NW_027513077.1 coordinate 426,706, forward strand.
AGACTGGAGGCTACAAAGAAGGATTCTCAGACAGGAATGCCTGATAACTATAAAATGAGACTATCAAAAGGATCTGCCAGAGGCAGAAGTTTTTAGTTTAAGGCCTACAGATATTCTTAAGCTAAACACATAGGCTTGGTATTTGTAAGTATGATTATCCAGCCCTGAGTAAGAGAATTAAAGGTGTCTCTATTAGACACAGAGGTCATACTAAAAGGATTTTGCAAGATCAGATGACATTAAATTATTAAACTGTATCTTATGGGGAGGGACAACTGTAACACTAAAAGTTAAATATTAAGTTAACAGTCCTGATAACTGGGGATATTAAAGGCTTTTGAGGGAACTTCTATACAGTGACATGTTCCAGCTGCTGCAACATTTATTCAGTACTCATGTTTTTTGTTTCTCTCATAGAAGAACCCATTCCCAGATGACTTTACAACCTGTTCTTCCACAACCAGACTTCAAACCGAACTGACTTCTAAACAGCATGGTACTGGTACCAAAACAGGCGGGTGGACCAATGGTACAGAATAGAGGACACAGAAACCAATCCACAAAACTACAACTATCTTATATTCAATAAAGGGGCTAAAAACATGAAATGGAAGAAGGATAGCATCTTCAACAAATGGTGTTGGGAAAACTGGAAATCCATATGCAACAAAATGAAACTGAATCCCTTTCTCTCACCATGCACAAAAGTTAACTCAAAGTGGATCAAGGAACTTGAGATCAAATCAGAGACATGGCGTCTGATAGAAGAAAAAGTTGGCTATGATCTACATACTGTGGGGTCGGGCTCCAAATTCCTCAATAGGACACCCATAGCACAACAGTTAATAACTAGAATCAACAAATGGGACGTACTCAAACTAAAAAGTTTTTTCTCAGCAAAAGAAACAATAAGAGAGGTAAATAGGGAGCCTACATCCTGGGAACAAATCTTTAGTCCTCACACTTCAGATAGAGCCCTAATATCCAGAATATACAAAGAACTAAAAAAATTAAACAATGAGATAACAAATAACCCAATCAACAAATGGGCCAAGGACCTGAACAGACACTTCTCAGAGGAGGACATACAATCAATCAACAAGTATATGAAAAAATGCTCACCATCTCTAGCAGTCAGAGAAATGCAAATCAAAACCACCCTAAGATACCATCTCACTCCAGTAAGATTGGCAGCCATTAGGAAGTCAAACAGCAACAAGTGCTGGCGAGGATGTGGGGAAAAGGTACTCTTGTACATTGCTGGTGGGACTGCAAATTGGTGTGGCCAGTTTGGAAAGCAGTATGGAGATTTCTTGGAAAGCTCGGAATGGAACCACCATTTGATCCAGCTATTCCCCTACTCGGTCTATTCCCTAAAGACCTAAAAAGAGCACACTATAGGGAAACTGCTACATCCATGTTCATAGCAGCATAATTCACATTAGCAAGACTGTGGAACCAACCTAGATGCCCTTCAATAGACGAATGGATAAAAAAATGTGGCATTTATACACAATGGAGTATTACTCTGCATTAAGAAAAGACAAAATCTTAGAATTTGGAGAAAAATGGATGGCATTAGTGCAGATTATGCTAAGTGAAGCTAGCCAATCCCTTAAAAACAAATGCCAAATATCTTCTTTGATATAAGGAGAGTAACTAAGAACAGAGTAGGGACAAAGAGCATGAGAAGAAGATTAACATTAAACAGGGATGAGAGGTGAAAGGGAAAGGGAGAGAGAAGGGAAATTGCATGTAAATGGAAGGAGACCCTCAGGGGTATAAAAAATTACATAGAAGAGGAAGTGAGGAAAAAGGAGGAAAAATATAAGGGGGAGAAATGAATTACAGTAGAGGGGGTAGAGAGAGAAGAGGGGAGGGGAGGGGGGAGGGGGGATAGTAGAGGGTAGGAAAGGCAGCAGAATACAACAGACCCCAGAATGGCAATATGTAAAACAATGGTTCTGCAACTTTTGTGATTCTGCAATCTCTATATGGGGTAAAAATGGGAGCTCATATCCCACTTGAATCAAAGTGTGAAATATGATATATCAAGAACTATGTAATGTTTTGTACAACCTACAATAAAAATTAATTAAAAAAAAAGAAATACAAGGAGTTCAACTGGGACACAGTGCTGGAGTTAGTCCTGTCACTTGTGGTGGGTCAGGGTCTGCAGAAGAATGCACCAACCAGGCTTCTATCCCACATAGCTAACCCCCTTGACCATAGCAACCGGATTCTGAACATTGCCCTGTAACATCTCCATATAACAAGATGCCTTTAATGGAGTGGTTTCAGACATATTAGTGATTCCTGTCTGCATCATGTCAGCCACAATTCATTTGGAAGTCAATGGCAGATACACATGGCCCGACCACAGATGTTTCATCACAAACCTGCACACAACAGCTCTGGACCCACTACTCAGCAGGCCCCAACATACTGGCATCTCTGTTCTAAACCATTTTCATGAAACCCAGTCAATCAAGGCACTCTCTGGTATACTCATGATCAGCAACAGGACATCCAAATATTCTCCAGTTGCAGGTGGTCATGGGAATTTCAAAAATTTCAGAGTATTTATTTAGCCATTTCCTATGATGAAGTTGGAGAAACTGTGGGTTTCAATTCATTAAGGAACCATTAAATTTTGAGGAAGCACATTTCAAGGAATACTCTGGAGAACTCTCACAGGCAAGGCTTCCCAAAGAGTGGAAAAAAGGTCACATGAAGCCAGGCCAATTGAGGTCTACAATGTGAGGTCCATGTGTGTTTTGACTCTCAAATATGGCTGCCAAGTTTTTCAGAATAAAATCATGTGATATCATGCTGAGATTCCCAGTGTGCTGTGGAAAGCCACTCTGGGCTTAGATCTCAGTTTCCAAGGGCGACTCTCACGCGTGGCCTCGTTAAATTCCAACACAATTCATGGCAATACTTCTCTGACGTCAGTTCCATAACGCAGTCTCTAAGAGGAATCACACCAGAGTTCAAGCCACGGTGGATTGAGCCATCTCTTACAACCACCACACAAATGACCACAATTAAAACTAAATCACTCCCACATGGCCCTCATCTTCTTCCACATAGACACTCATCATGAACTCTGGCTGGAGGTTTCCATGAAGGGCACAGACAAATACACTGTTCAAAATAAGCAGCCTTGCCCCTCATTTGCCTAAAGTCAGGGTGGCCTGGACACCCTTCCAGTGAACCAAGAGTGATCAAATAGGCCTGCTCTATATCTGCTCCGCTTCTCAAATTTGAGGGCTAATGACTGTCTGGTATAGATTCTTTATGTGAATTGGTTTCATGAGAAAACCCAAGCACCTATCGGCTAGCCTCTGCAGGGCTTTGAAGAACTGACTTGACCCAAAGATCCCTATTCTCACTTGATTTAGCTCAGGAAGCTTACAGAGGAAAGCAAGAGACTTCATCCACAATGACTGCTCTTTTGGCCATTTTGGTTTTGGATGCACACTTGGAAACTTTCTTTAGGTCCATCAGATGCTGAGAATCTAAGCCACTGCTGTCACACCGGGCCAAGTGGCTGATTCAGACTCATCCCTTTCCAAAGCAATTAAGCAAAGAGCCACAGGTGATGACCATTCATTTCCATTTGAAACCTGTTTTCTTCAGGCTTCACAAAAAGGTGGCCTGAGGCAAAGACCTTCCTGACATTCAGGGTAATAGAAACATAAGTAAGCAAATGGCCCAAAGCAGGGTTTCTCCACTGAGACTTTACTGGTCACACTGATAACTGAGTTTTCTGAGATGCTCCCATTCCCTTCAACTATCCAGTACATGGCCATGTCACAGAGCTTGGAGGTGGTACATATCTTCGACACCAAACCATAAGGCTACTCTGGAGAGTGGCAAGTATTCAGGAGGAAAAGGGGAACTTAGGAAGATAGTAGGTGTTCCCCATCCATAAGGCAAGCCGCTCTACATTCTTAAATTGGGCAGGATGAATGCTGGGAAGCTTTCTACTAGACAGGACACAACCATTGATGCATTTGCTTTTCAAATGTCTACAACACGGATACAGTGGGATACACAGACATAGAAACACTCGTGTTGTCAAACGACTTTCTAGAAACTTTCCAGTCCAAACCTACAAACTGCCTTTCCTACCTATTCTCAGAACATGAGATAAAACCACAAACTCACACCGACACCCACAACGGCACCTCCTTTCCCCAAGTATGTCTGTGACTATCCTGAGTGTCCTCTGACTGGTGGGCCATACTATGTTCCGCTGAAATGGCCTGTCTTGCCTCAGATCTGGTCTTCTTTGCCAACTCTTTGAAGTTGTCAGGAGCCATGGTTGAGCCACTACCTGCTTTCTCAGAAAAGTCCCTCTTCAGAGCTCTCCTGGAATTTGGCCATCATCACATAAGTAGGTACCAAGAAAGACTGATTCTGTCCTTGGTAAATCCAAACAATTGAGACCACTGGGACTAGGACTGGGACTTGCTCTTGGTGGCTGGCTTCCTGGTCCCAAGTTCAGAGAGTTCCATCACCAAGGAAGTGTGGTAGGTCACTTCCTTTAGCAACTGAATGAGGTCACTGCCTTGGAAAACCACTTTGTCCTAGCAGTTGCTTCCAATGGTCCCATGAGATGGAGGCTGCTCCTACTTCCTGTGACACTTTCACAAATTAGAATGGTATATCAACCATAGGCACCCAGGAAAAGCTCTGTATACAGGCCTGGTTTGGTCCATTTCATCTACATTAAGAAGAGAGAGGCTGATTCAGACACATTCCTTCATTCTGACCAGGTTGTTTGACATGGAAGTTGACATGGAGTTGACTTTTGCTCTCTCAGGTCCTTCTTAGGTGAAAAGGTCGGTCAAAAGTCGGAGGAAAAGACCATCAAGAGACTGTCTCATGTCACAGCAAAGGGTTTATTGGGAGTCCAGCATGCTGGGGCTCAGAGCTAACTTCAGAGGAGCAAGGAACAAAGAGCCCCAAGAACAACTTGAGCAGAGTTTATATACATTCTTTAGAGAGGGCAGGGACTTTACATACATCATATCCTCTTTTAGGAAATCAACACATAGCACGGGAAAATCAAATAACAACTCTAAAACATGATTAGTACATTCATTGGCGGGAAGAGGTCGGGTAGGGGGTGATTGGTTAGCCCTGAAAAGGGGTATACGTTTAAACTGATTGGTTGAATCCCTGAGATGTATATGTGGTGAGCTGCACGGTTTCTGGAAAGGGGTTGTTAAGTAACTAGATGGTCAGGGAAGATTTCAACACACATCTAATTGGCAGTTCCGGGAATTGTCTTAACTGCCACAGGAATTTCAGGTTCCGAGTGTAGCTTGGAAACTTTAAAAAACCTGGTTCTATGTTTCAATTTCAATTTCTTTTATTCGTTCATTTCCCACTCCTTTTTCTTACTACTTTTAATCTTAAACGTAATAAATCATAATTATTGCGGGGTCTCACATTCTATTTCTGCCAGTGGACCGTATTTCTGTCTGATTACAATGAGTTTTTCCTGCCCAATTTGAGCCTGGAGAAAGGAAACTATGTGGTTAAGTAAACAAGGTCCTACAGTTAGCAACACCATAAGGATGATCAAGGGTCCAGCTAAGTCTGATAGGAGTGTAGTTAACCAGGGGGACTGGGTAAACCATAACTCAAACCACCCTAGTTGAATCTCCCTATCTTTCTGGTGCTCTTCAAGGCATTTTCTCAATTTACTCATGGATTCTTTTACAACTCCAGTATGGTCAGCATAAAAACAACATTTTTCTCTCAGTGCAGCACAGAGGCCCCTCTCACTCATGAAGAGGAGGTCTAATCCTCGCCTGTTCTTTAAAACAACTTCAGAGAGAGAAGTTAAGGATTCCTGCAAAGCTGTGATGGTGGTCTCTAACGTCTTCAAGTCTTTATCTATTGCTGTTTCTAATCGGGCCATTTGTTGTGACCCACATATAGTAGCAGCTGTTCCCATACCCACTCCTGCAGCAGCTCCTATCCCCAATAGGATGGCGGGAGTAAGGGACACTGGCTCCCCGCAAAATCGGGTTGTTTCTCCCCCTAGTAGACCTTCAAATGATTCTACATCATAATAGAGCACCCTGGGGAGTATCTGCACCATTACACAATAATTTACAGAGATGTCAAATACCTGGGCTGAAATGCAAGGAGTTCTGACTGTTTGGAGTTCAGTACAATAAAGGTTCCTTTAATTAGTTCCCAGGGGGAGGAGTCAGCTGTACTCTGGACTGGGGAAGTAGGCAAAGACGGAAACCAGGAAGTATGAGATGGTAGAGGGGTTCTGGTAGATCTAGCCATGGGAGGTTTAGGAGGCTTAATTCCTGGGTTGAGGGGATTGGGCTCTATTGCTGTGATATTTTCTTCCTTTTTCAGCTGGATGGTGAACCAGTGACCAAAGTCATAACGAGGGCCATATATATAGAATCGCATTCAACACGTATTTCCCATAGGCCATGCTGTTCCGAGGTAGCCCCTTCCTTTGGAATTGAAAGTTAAAATGAGGGGGTAACATAGACTATTCTTTCCACAGTGAGTTTTTGACACCACTTGGCTAGCAGCACATTTCTTGGGATCAATCAAGGTGTCATTTCTTTCTTCCTGAATCGTACTGTCGGGGGAGTTTGGGTTCCACCATGCAGCTCCCGTTTGTTCACAACCCCAAGATCTACAATAAAAGTCACTGGGTCCTGTACAGGTTTGGGCCTGTTTGCGACTTCGGAAATCAGCTGGGCACACATAAAAATCAAGATTGGCTAGTTTACACCTGAGCTGCGGAAGATGATATCCATAATTCATGGGTGAAGGTGGTCTATGTTGCCCTGGTTTGGGGTTGAGTGGGATCTCTGTGGGGGTCCTCTATGTCAGGGAGATCCCAGTCAGACAGGCCTATGGCAATCTGACAAATATCCGGGTGGAGAGATGGCCACCAAGTCCATATGGTGGCTGTATGTGAAATAGACCACACTACTTGCCCAGTAGGATTTATAACTTGCCATTGTTGCTGAACAAGCTGATGGGGATTAGGACTGCTGGTGGTCAGGGGAAGAATCCATAGCCCTACCCACATGACAGACACACAACTTGAGACGGTTACCAGTCTGTTCCAGTTTCCAGCCAGAGTCCGGACAGGGCGCAGGCTTGAGATGGGAGGCATGGATCCAGGAAGTGATCCCATCCACTTTCACCACTGTGGTTGTTATAAGCAGCACCTGGTATGGTCCTTTCCAGCGGGGTTCCAGGGATGACACCTAATGCCATCTCATGTAGATGAAGTCTCCCACTTGATATCGATGTGGGGTTCCCTCATCTCCAGGCTGATAACCAGTGGCCAACTGTTTCCACAGGTATCGCTGGGTGCTGGGTTTGTTCAAGGGCTTTAAGTCTGTCAAGAAAGAGTGTGTGAAAGGAATCATTAAGTCTCAGAGTTGCGGTTAGGTCCCTTACTGGAGGAGGGGGACCATAGAGAATTTCATAAGGGGTAAGTTTACACAAAGAGGCAGAGGGCGTTTTTCTTGCACCAAACAGTGCTTAAGGTAGGAGCAGAGTTCAATTTTTTATGCCGGTCTCCAAGCTTTTTTCGTTAAGGTCTCTTTGATGGTTCTATTCATCCTTTCTACCTGTCCTGAGCTCTGGGGTCTATAAGCACAATTTAACTTTCAATTAATCCCCAGGGTCCTGGCGAATCCCTGACTTACCTGGGCCACGAATGCCAGTCCATTATCAGACCCTATTACCTTAGGCAGGCTGAACCTTGGAAAAATGTCTTATAGAATCTTTTTGACCACCCTCTGAGCCTTTTGTTTCTTCATGGGGAAGGCTTCAAACCATATTGAAAAAGTATCTACAAAGACTAGAAGATATTTAAGTCCGTACCTTGCTGGCTTAATTTCAGTAAAGTCCACTTCCCAGAATTGTCCTGTTCTGGTTCCTCATAAGCGCTTTCCTGCAGGAAGCTTGGATGGGTAAGCATTAACTAACTGGCAGACTTGACAAGCTCTAGTCACCTGCTCAGCTATTTCTTTCCTCTGTGAGTCAGTCAATACTAAGTCCTTTCTCTGGTCCTTTAGAAGTGCCTATAACTTTTTTCAGCCTAAGTGGGTGAGTTGGTGTACGTCTTTGACATAAAGGTGGGCTTTTTGAAATAGTAAACTTGGCTCTGAAGGGTCCCAGAGTCCTGTATCTGTCTCCTCAGATGATAAGTTGCCTGAATGTTCCAGTGCGGCCAAATCTCCTGATTGTTGTTCCCCCCAGTGTGGAAAAAGTTACCAGAGTCACTACGTTTAGGGCTGCCAATTAAGCTTCCTCATCTGCCCTTCTGTTTACAACCGCCATGGGGTCGTTTCCCTTCTGGTGCCCTGGACAGTGCACTATACCTAGTTCCTTAGTGCTCTGCACTGCTGAGAGAAGGTGGAGGATCTCATCTTTGTTCTTTATTTCTTTCCCAGCAGAGGTTAATAGCCCCCTTTGCTGGTAAATAGCCCTGTGCACATTAGCATTGGCAAATGGATAGCGGCTATCAGTGTATATGGTGGCCCTTTTGCCTGTTGCTAGTTCCAATGCTTTCGGAAGGGCAATCAGTTCTGCCTTTTGGATTGATGTCTTTTCTGGGAGACCAGAGGATCAGATGACATTAGTTTTGCTAACTATTGCTGCTCCAGCCCGCCGCTTACCATCTTGGAGGAAGCTGCTCTCGTCTATAAACCATACGACTTCTGGGTGAGGCAGTGGCTGGATCTTTCAAGTCTCATCCTATACTGGTTTCCTCTGCCAGTATGTGTTGACACTCATGAGTGATGGGTTCTGATGATTCTTCTGGCAGCAGTGTACCCAGGTTGAGTGGAGCAGGGGGTCCCAGAGTTATTCTGTCTTTGCTAATCCAGAGGCTCTGGTAGTGGTTTATTCTGGAGTTTGATAGCCACCTCTCTGGAGGCTGACAGATGATGCTCTCCAGGGCATGGGAGGCTATAATGGTTAGCTTCTGTCCCAACGTTCATTTATGAACATCTTTTTTTAGAAGGGCTGCCGCTGCTATCGCTCTTAAGCAATTTGGCCACCCGCTAGCCACTGGGTCCAATTTTTTTGATAAGAATGCTACCGGCCTTTGTCAAGGTCCCAAAGTCTGAGTGAACACTCCCAGTTCTATTCCTTTCGTTTTCTAGATGTAGAGAGTGAAGGGTTTTTCTACTTCTGAGAGTGCTAAAGCTGGAGCAAATAGCAGTGCCTTTTTTTGACATTATCTAAAGCTTTTTGGTGCTCAGGGGTCCATTTGAAATGGGCATCCCCATTTATAAGCGGGTATAAAGGTGCAGCCAGAGATGCGAACCCAGGAATCCATAACCTGCAAAAGCCGGCAGTCCCAAGAAACTCTCTGAATAGTCTCTTATTAGATGTGGGCGGTATCTGCACAACAGTTTGTTTTCTGGGCTCACTGAGCCATCTTTTGCCACCCCTAAGAGAATAACCCTGGAAGATTACTTCTTGCTGACAAATTTGGTCCTTTTTGCAGAAGCCCTATATCCAAGCCGAACAAGCTCGGATAATAGTGCTTGGGTCCCAGACTCACAGTTCTTCTTGGTGTTGGCTGCCAGTAGCAGATCATCCACATATTGGAGTAGGGTGACTTCGGGGTGTGCAGTTCTGAGGCCTGTGGAGGGCTTCATCAAAGAGAGTGGGGGAGTTTTTGAACCCCTGTGAGAGTCTAGTACAGGTTAGTTGGCCATATGTTAAAGTTTCTGGGTCTATCCACTCGAAAGCAAAAAGAAACTGATTGTCCTTATGTAGGGGCAAGAAGAAGTAAGCATCTTTTAAGTCCAGCACAGTGTACCATTCCCGCTCCAGATTCAGAGTGCTAAGCAAATTATATGGATTGGGTATTGTTGGGTGAATGTCCTGCACTCTGTTGTTTATCTCTCTTAGGTCTTGAACAGGACAGTAGTCCCTAGTTCCTGCCTTTCTTACTGGTAGCAGGGGGGTATTCCAGGCTGATTGACAGGGCCTTAGGACCCCAAGGGCCAATTATTTCTGAATATGGGGACTTATCCCATCTTTAGCTTCTTTGCTAGAGGATATTGTTTAACACTGATTGGAGAGGCAGAGGCTTTTAATTCTAGTTCTATTGGAGGTAGTTTTATTGCTAGACCTAACCCAACAGTTTCTGCCCAGGCATTCGGATAATCTTTTATCCATTTCTGTGGTAGTTTGCCTCTTTGATCAGTCCTAGAGAGCGCGAAGAGTTGATGTTCATCTTCAAGGGACATAGTCAATGCTGTGACTATGGGAGGTTTCACTGAAGGCTTTAGAACATCCACTTCGGGAACATCAGGGTTAAAAGTTATTCTAGCCCCGAGTTTGGTAAGCAGATCCCTGTGCATCAATGGGGCTGGGCACTCTGGGATTACTAGGAAAGAGTGTTGGACTTTTCCTTTTCCTACATCCATAATCCTCTTAGTTGTCCAAGCCCGATATGTACTGCCATTATCCCCTTGAACTAGGGACCATTTATTTGATAGGAGCCCAGTGGGGTCTTAAGGGCTGAGAATACTGCTCCTGTATCCGCTCCAAAGTTCACTGGAGTCCCCTCCACTTTAAATGTTACCCTGATCTCGGGTAGGAGATCCAAACCCCAACATTCCTAGTCCTCTTCTAGAGTCAGCATGGCATGCTGGCGTGGTTGCTTCTTTTGGGTGCACTCTTTGGCTCAGTGTCCTTTTTCTTTACAGTAGGCACATTGATCTGAGGCCAGGGGCAGCCTTTGGCATGGGCCCAAGTATCCCTTCCTGACTCCAAGCTTTTTAACTTCTGGCATATTTGCTGCTGTGTACAAAACCTTAGCCAATGTTTTAGTCTGCCTTTTGCTCCTTTCATGCCCCTTTTGTTCCCTTTCCTTCTCTATCCTCTGTTCCCTCTCCTCCTCAGTTTCTCTCTTATAATATACTTTCTCAGCTTCTCTGACTAAATCTCTTAAGGTCGTATCTTGTAATCCATCTAGACATTGTAACTTTCTCTTAATATCTTGGGCAGCCTGCTCAATACAGGCCATTGTAACAGATGCATTTTGGTCCTCTGCCTGAGGATCAAAAGGAGTATATTCTTCCATAATTCTCTCCAGAAACATAGAGGGAGACTCATTAGGCCCTTGGATAATCTCTCTTACTTTGGCCAAATTGGTCAGCCCTCTGGCGGCCACTCGGAGACCCGCTATTAGAGCCCGGTGATAAGTGGACAGATGCTTCTTACCTTCAAAGGTGTTGGGGTCCCAGTTGGGTCGGTTCATGGGCCCATAGGGACGGAAAGAGAGTATCACAGGGGCTTCTGAGTTTTCTATTATCCACCGCCGGTGGGTTCCTTTAGGTTGCCCAGCTTCCTCCAGGGGAGGAGGGGCTGCTGCTGCTGCAGAGAAGTCCCCTGGAGGGCTTGGATCTGGCCCAATTGCCTATAGCAGTGGAGAGGCTGAGTCAGCGGTTGGAGGATCATCAGGAACTGTGTTGGGGGTTGGGGAGGGAGAGTAGACGATAAAGAGGGGGAGGAGTGTCCAGTCTTGTGACTCAGGGAGAATGGAAGGAAGAGGGGGAGGAGTGGATGGTTTGAATGATAGGATCATGGGGGAAGGGGTATATGGCTCTTTATCTGGGTGGCCACGTGGCCAAAGCTGAAAGACAATATCTCTGACTTTTCGGATTAGAGGAAAGTGGAAGGATCCTTCTGGGGGCCATCCAACTTCGAGGATGGGCCATTCTGAAGCACAGAGAGTCTGCCAGGTACAGCGTTTTACTGGAAAATAAAGATTCTGGGCCCTTGAGCGGACATCAGTCCAATGATCAAGGGTCGGAGACAGAGAAGAGGATGTGCTTTGTCCCATAATGGGAATTACTCAAACAGGGACAGTGAAGACACAAACACAACAGAGAAAAAGACAAACAGTAAATGTTTAACATGACTCCAAGAAAAAGATTAGAACTGAGTAACTGGTAAATCTTAATGGGTTAGGCAATAAAGACAGACAGTAAACTCAACATGAGTTCGGGACAATGAACCAAACTGAGTAGCCGGCAAAACCTGATGGGCTGGCAAACCGAATCCTGAAGCAAAATGTAACTGAGATGAGGAAACTACTATTCTTTGATTTCCCTAGTCTTCCGGAGTGTCCCCCAGAAACGTGACCTTGGGCTCTGTGACAGGTCTGTCACACCATAGGAGAGAGCTAATGCTCTTCACCAACAGCCACTTTGCATGCCCTGACTTGAAATCCGAAACCAGAAATAGGCTCCTTACTAACCCCGAGAGGAGTCCCTTGAGGTCTTTCGTCCACTGCTGCCGGATATCTCACCTGGGGCCTCCAGATAAATAGGTGCGGCGAACGTCAGAGGAAAAGACAACAAAGAGGTTTTCTCATGCATCAGCAAAGGGTTTATTGGGGGTCCAGCATGCTGGGGCTCAGAGCTCACTTCAGAGGACCAAAAATCAAAGAGCCCCAAGAACAACTTGAGCAGAGTATATATACATTCTTTAGAGAGAGCAGGGATTTACATACATCATTGCCTCCTTTAGGAAATCATCATGTACCACGGGAAAATCAAATAACAACTCTTAAACATGATTAGCACATTCATTGGCGGGAAAAGGTCAGGCAGGGAGTGATTGGTCAGCCCTGAGAAGGGGTATACGTTTAAATTTATTGGTTGAAGCCCTGAGATGTATATGTGGTGAGCTGCACAGTTTCTGGGAAGGGGTTGTTAAGTAACTAGGTGTTCAGGGAAGATTTCAACACACATCTAATGGGCAGTTTCAGGAATTGTCTTAACTGCCACAGGAATTTTAGGTTCTGAGTGCAGCTTGGAAACTTTAAAAAACCTGGTTGTTTACGTTTCAATTTCAATTTGTTTTATTCTTTCAGAACCTTACAGTGGAAGGCGAGAGACTTCATCCACAATGACTGCTCTTTTGGCCATTTTGGTTTTGGATGCACACATGGGATCTTTTCTTAGATCCGTCTGTTGCTGATAATCTAAGCCACAGCCTCAAACAGGGCCAAGAGCCTGATTAAGACACATCCCTTTCCAAAGCAATTACATCTCTGAGGTCAGTTACAGAACTCAGTCTCTGAGAGGAATCACACCAGTGTTCAAGCCCAGGTGGACCCAGTCATTCTTCCAACCACCACACATATGACCACAATTAAATCCAAAACACTCCCACATGGCACTCATCTTCTTACATACATACACTCATGATAACCTTTGGCTAGAGGCTTCCATGAATGGCGCAGCCCATGAGAGTGTCCAAAATAAGCTCCCTTGCAACTCATTTGCCTAACCTCAGGGTGGCCTGAACACCCTTCCTGTGAACCAGGATTGATCACATAGTTCTTCCTGTAATACTGCTCTGCTTCTCCAATTTGAGGCCTACTGACTGTCAGGTATAGATTCTTTATGTGATTTGGAGTCATTAGGAAACCAAAGTAAATTTGCAAGGCTTGGAAAAACTCATTTGACCCAAAGGATACCTATTGTCACTTGGTGGAGGTCAGGAACCTTACAGAGGAAGGCGAGAGACTTCATCCACTATCACTGATCTTTTTGCCATTTTGGTTTTGGATGCACACATTGGATCTTTCTTTATATCCATCAGGCGCTGCTAATCTAAGCCACAGCCACACACAGGGCCACGAGGCTGATTCAGAACATCCTTTTCCAAAGCAATTAAGCAAAGAGCCACAGGTGATGCCCATTCATTTCCATTTGAAAACTCTTTTCTTCAAGATTCACAAAGGGGTGGCCTGAGGCAGAGACCTTCCTGACTTCAGAGCAACATAACAATAAGTAAGCAAATCCCAATGCAGGGTTTCTCCACTGAGACTATACTAGTCACAATGATATCTGAGTTTTCTGAGATGCTTGTCATTCCCTTCAACAATCCATTACATGGCCATGTCACAGAGCTTGGAGGTGGTATATATATCTTGGACAAAAAACCATGAGCCTATTCTGGAGAGTGGCCAGAATTCAGAAAGAAAACAGGAACTTAGAAAGTTAGTAGGTGTTGCCCATCAAAAAGGCAACCAGCAGTCCTTTTTTAAAATGGGCAGGATGAATGCTGGAAAGCTTTCTACTAGTCAGGATACATCCATTGATGCATTCCTTTTTCTAATGTGTACAATCAAGAACACAGTGGGATACACAGACACAGAAACACTCACCTTGTCAAAGGACTTTCTAGAAACAGTCCACTCTAAACCAAACAAACCGCCTTTCCCACCTATTCTCAGAACATGAGACAAAACCACAAACTCACACCCACTATCAAAAAGGCACCTCTTTCCCCAAGTAAGTCTGTGAGTATCCAGAGTGTCCTCTGACTTGTGGGCCATAGTATGTTCCCCCGAAATGGCCTGTCCTGTCTCAGATCTGGTCTCTTTGTCCATCTCTGTGAAGTTGTATGGAGCCTGTGCTGACCACTACCTGTTTTCTCAGGAAAGGCCCGTCTTCAGAGCTCTACTTGCATTTGGTCATCCTTAAACCATTAGGTACCAAGAGAGACAGACTCTCTCCTTGGTAAATCCAAACAAGTGAGCCCACTGGGAATGGGACTGGGCCTGCCTCTGGATGCCTGGCTTTTTGGATCTCAAGTTCAGAGAGTTTCATCACCAAAGAAGTGAGGTAGGTCAATTCCTAAAGGAAGGGAATGAGGTCACTGCCTTGGCAACCACTTTGTCCTTACAGTTGCTTCCAAAGGTCCCTTGAGATTGAGGCTGCCCCTACTTCCTGTGAAACTTTCAGAAGTTAGAATGGTATATCAACCATAGACACCCAGGAGAAGCTCTCCACACAGGGTTGTTTTGGTCCATCTTTTTTATATCAATAGGAGAGAGGCTGATTCAGACACATACCTTCATCCTGACAAGCTTGTTTGCCATGGAAGATGACTTTTGCTCTCTCAGGTCCTTCATAGCTGCCTACATCTTCTCCAGGGATCATTTCTGCATCAACCTTTGAGGTTCTCAGCAGGTGGAAGAATCCCTACATTCCTGTATTGTAAGACCTACTCTGTCCCTGCTCTTTTGTAAAGTTAGATTGAGGGAACAGTGTATGGTTAGGGTTAATAATATATTTTATTTGGGTTAGAAAACATTCTGTGGGATAAATAATGGTATTAGGAACCTGCGATATTCACAAGAATATATAGGTGAAATATAAGTATAAAACCTGAAATCTAGGTACGATTTGAAGCCCAGAAGGGAATTGGGCCCTTTAGTGCGATACTTAGCTTTGAATTATGTTCTACACAGATGTCTCAGATAAATCGATATGCAATGGCAGAGGACCTTGTACCTTGGATGAATAAATGTCTTAGAGAACATCCAGTCAAAAAGGAATAGTCAGCAGGATTAGGAAGGTAGTCAGTAGGTTTTGAAAAAAGAGTGAGTATAGGATTTGGACAAAACGTTCATTAGCAATAGGGTTTCGGGTAGAGAGTGAACGTAAATATGAGCACATACGAAGAGTCAGTCACAATGATGAACTGGGAAAAATATGTTGGAAAGCAGATATCAATAGAGACATTAGGAAAACAGGCAAAGTATAATGTGAGTGATAGGGTTAGACATTTTCAACATGGTTGAGGATGAATATATAATCTTAGGTAGAAAGACATATGTAGTCATCAATAGGATTGATATTTTAGAGCATTAGGCAACCTGGGCATGGTTGTTTTTAATAATCCATGCTCACTTTCCATTTTGCTTTGGTGAAAGGTTAATAAAATAGTCACTTGTCACTTCCTGTTTTTCTGTATGCTTAACAAAACACTGTTGAAATCTTGAGAACTCTTTGCTATTTTGGTTCCCAGAATGTGCTATCCCCAACTGCCAAACTGCAGAATGTACTCCCTCACCCAGTTGCATGCAAACTGCACACTCGCCCTGACCCATAAATAAATTTCCCTCCCTGCCCTGTCCAAGGAAAGTATATAAGCTCTGTTAAAGCTGTTCTCAGGGCTCTTTGCTCTATTCAAGTGAGCTCTGAGCCCCAGCATGCTGGACCCCCAATAAACACTTTGCTGTGGCTGAGTGAAAATGGTATACTGTTCTGTACTTAAAAGATGCTTTCTTTTGCTTGGCTCTGCATAAAGATAGTCAGTTGCTGTTTGCTTTCGAGTGGGTAGACCCAGAAACAAGAATGTCTTGTCAACTAACTTGTACTAGACTCCCACAGGGGTTCAAAATCTCCCCCACTCTCTTTGATGAAGCCCTTCACAGAGATCTCAACAACTTCAGAACTACACACCCCGAAGTCACCCTGATTCAATATGTGGATGTCCTGCTCCTGGCAGCCAACACCAAGGAAAACTTTGAGTCTGTGACCCAAGCACTATTATCTGAGCTTGCTCAACTCAGGTATAGAGCTTTGGCCAAAAAGGCCCAAATTTGCCAGCAAGAAGTAATCTTCCTGGGGTATTTCCTTAGGCACTGTAAATGATGGCTCACTGACCCCAGGAAACAAAACGTTGTGCAGATACCACCCTCATTTAACAGGAGACAACATAGAGAGTTTCTTGGAACTGCTGGCTTTTGCAGGTTATGGACCTGGGTTTGTGTTCATAGCTGCTCCTTTATACCCGCTGTTAAATGAGAATGCCCAATTCCAATGGACCCTTTGAGCACCAGCAAGCTTTTGATAACATCTAAGAACACTAACACTGAACACCTCAACTTCACTGAGCCCAGCCTGCAATTTCAGAAAGCCCTACACTATGTTAAAAATGTACATCAACTCAATCAACTTAGTTCAAAGAAACTGCAGCCATTCCTGTAGGATCAAGAACAGAGTTTTAGACTAACTCACTCACAGTGAATGGAAATAACTGAATGGGTAACAAAATCCTGTCGGTTCTGTTAATTGGTTAATGCTTACCATTCCAAGCTTCCTGCAGGAAAGCACGTACCAGGAACCAGACCAGGACAATTCTGGGAAGTGGACTTTACCTAAATTAAGCCAGCGAGATATGGACTTAAATATGTCCTAGTCTTTTTAGATACATTTTCAGGATGGATTGAAGCCTTTCCCACAAAAAAAAAAAAAAAAAAAAAAACCGGCACAAATCGTAGTCAAGAAGATCCTGAAAGATATTTTTCAAAGACAGGGCCTGCGTAATGTAATGTGGTCTGATAATTGAACGGCGTTCATGGGCCAGGTAAACCAGGGGTTAGCCAGGACCCTGGGGATTAATTGGAAGTTACATTGTGCTTATAGACCCCAAAGCTCAGGACACATGAAAAAATAAATAGAAGCATTAAAGAGACCTTAAATAAATTAAGCTTAGAGACCGTCATAAAAGGGTAGACTATGCTCCTGCCTTATGCACTGTTTCATGAAAGAAATACTCCCTTTGTTTCTTTGTGTAACATCACCCCCTATGAAATTCTCTATGGGGCCCCTCCTCTGGTAAGGGACCTAACCCCAACTCTAAGACCTAAGTATCCCTTCCACACACCCTTGCTTGACAGACTTAAATCTCTTGAAAGAACTCAGCTATACCTGTGGAAACAGCTGGCCACTGCCTTCCAACCTGGGGACGAGGGGACTCCACATCGATATCAAGTAAGAGAATTCCTCTACATAAGAGGACATCAGGTGTCATCCCTGGAAACCCGCTGGAAAGGACCATACCAGGTGCTACTTATAACACCTACAGTGGTAAAAGTAGACGGAATCACTTCCTGGATCCATGCCTCTCATCTCAAGCCTGCAACCTGTCCAGACTCTGGCTGGAAACTGGAAAAGACTGGTAACCCGTTCAAATTGTGTATTTGCCACGTAGATAAGGCTATAGACTTTCCCCTTGGCCACCAGTAGACCTAACACTCATTAGCTCGTTCAGCAGCAATGGCTGATCACAAATCCTACAAGACAAGAAGTATGGTCTATCTTGCATACAGCCCCCTTAGGAACCTGGTGGCCATCTCTCCACCCAGACATTTGTCAGCTGGATATAGGACTTTCCTATTAGGATATCCTTGATGAAGAGGATCCCACAAAATTCCATTAAATCATTTCCGTACCATAGATAATGGAAACAAACATTATGGTTGTATAGACAGGCAAGCCAGATGCAGGTTGGCTAGCCTATATTAGTATGTTTGCCCCGCAGACTATCAAAGCCACAAACCGCCATGGCTGAGTGTGGGAAAAGATGACTTCTTCTGTAAGTCATGGGGATTTGAGCATACAGGGGCTGCCTGGTGGAATGTAAAATCCTCATCAAATTCAGTACACAGCATTGGCCATATTACTACTTAGACATCTAAAACAGATGGCGCCAAGAGGAGTCTCTAGATCCTCAAATTCTGTGTGACCTTTTTACCTTCTTCAAGTGCTCAAAAGGGTGAAAGGAAATTCCCCTATGTGGAGGCCTTTTCCCTGTTTCCCTCACATCCTGAACTATGCTTCTCCAATAGTTCCTCACCCTCAGCTTTCTGCTCCAGACTCTCTGCTGTCAGTCCTACCTCAGCAACCTTATTTCTCCCCTCCAATTACTAGATCCAAAACCCAAACCTCCGCTGGTTCTCAGAGCATTGCCCCCTTGCTGAGTTAGCAGGTACTGAGGTACCCATCCACCCACTCACTCCTCTCTTCCTCTGTCAGTACCCGCACCGGGTCGCACCAGGTCCTCTTACCAGCTAACCTAAAGCTCAAACCAGCTTAGGAGATCCCTCAGACCCCTATTGAAGATGTAATGAAAATGACCTTTAAAGTTGCTTTGTGATCACTGAAAACAGGTTACTAAGAATTTAAAGTGCCTCACAGGCTTTTCGGGATAGTCACTTCTGTCTTCCCCTCTGCTCTACCGGTTATACTGCTCAAGTTTTTGTTTCTAGGAAAATCCCAAACCCCTTTCCCATTATTCTTTTATATCTATCCTTCCTAATTCTCAGATCCACGGAGCAGCTCTCACCCTCCGCCTTCCCCGTCTTCCCCCTCTGTAGCAGGCCCACAGAAAAATCTTAACTGAACTTCTCCAGAAGTCTTCACCATGACTTTAGGATTTTCAGCAAAAGAGTCCCTATAAAAGAGTTCAGTGTAGATAAACTTCCTGTTTTTCTGTTGCCCTGCTCTACTTGGCTACTGGCTGCAAAAATCAGCACTCCTAAGCTTGACACCCCTTTAATAGTTTTTCACACAATATGTGAACAAGGCCTCTGGCCTTGAGCTGGGGCTTCATAGAGATGGCTATATTTTTAAGATATAAAATTACCAACTGGGCTCCATGGTAACAGCTGCAGGGGGATAAAAGAAAAGGAAGAAAAAGCTCTCCCCCTCCCAGGTGTCCTTGAAAGTTTAACTTGCCCACCAAAGAGGAAAAAACAGAAAAAAACTTCTTTTTGTGAAGTTCTGCAGACTGTGAACTTCTTAGTCCCTTCCCTTTCATGTTGGGTACAAAATTCTGAAACTACCTAAACTTGGGGTTCAGGGAATTAATTGATTACAACAGAAGCAATGCCCGCTGAATCCGGTTGCAACCAAATAGGACTGTTTCCCTGTCTTCTGTGCTATCTTAGGTGCCTTGCCTTGACTGCCCCTACAACAGTATAATTCTATATACTTAAACATTGTTTATGTTTTAATGAAATGGTCAACAGATGTGATTAATTGTGAAATGGTGAAGATGTTTCCCAGATTGCTCTATAATGACCCAGGTTCATTTGAAGTTCAAACAGGGAGGCATACAACCCAGTTCCACTGGGAACATATATCTCTTACTTTACCTATCATATTAGGAAGTGGAGTTGCTGCAGGGGTAGTCACAGGAACCACTGCCCTGGTCCATGGTACACAACAAATGACCCAAATAGAAGCAGCAATAGACCAAAACTTAAAGATATTAGAAACCTCCATCACAGTTTTCAGGAATCTTTAACCTCTCTCTCTGAAGTTGTTTTACACAACAGTCGAGGGTTTGACCTCCTCTTCATGAGAGAAGGGGGCCTTTGTGCTGCATTGATGTAAGAATGCTGTTTTTATGCCGACCATAATAAAGTTGTAAAAAAACCTATGAGTAAAATAAAAGGATGCCTTGAAGAGTGTCAATGAGAGACAGACGCCGCAAAAGGGTGGTTTGAGTCTTGGTTATCACAGTCCCCCTGTTTATCTACGCTTTTATCACCCCTGGCCTGTCCAATAATAATCTCCATATTATAGCTAACTATAAAACCCTGTTTGCTCAACCGTGTAATTTCTTTTTTCCAAGCTCAAGTTGGACAAGTTAAACTTATGGTAATACCCCACTAGCAGACATAGAATGTGACACCCCCCAATAATCACTATTATGATTAAAATTAGCCAGAAGAAGAAGTGGGGAATGAAAGGTTAATAAAAAAGGAACTTGGAACTTCCTGTTTTTTTGTATGCTTAACAAAACACTGTTGAAATATTGAGAACTGTTTGCTAACCTTGTTCCCAGAATGTGCTTTCCCCAACTTCGAAATTGCAGAATGTATTCCCTCATCCGGTTACACGCAAACCGCCCACTCGCTCTGACCCATCAATAAATTTCCGTCCCTACCCTTTTCAAGGAAAGTACATAAGCTCTGCTTAAGCTGTTCTCAGGGCTCTCTGCTCTATTCTTGTGAGCTCTGAGCCACAGCATGCTGGACCCCCAATAAACCTCTTGCTGTCGCATGAGACACTCTCCTGGTGGTCTCTTCCTCCGATGCTTGCAAGAACAATACTTGGATGATTGAATGTAGAAGAGAAAATCCAGTCAAAAAGGGATAGTCGGTAGGATTAAGAAGATAGTCGGTAGGTTTAGGAAGAAGAGTGAGTATAGGATTTGGAACAAAATCTCTTTAGCATTAGGGGTTCGGTTAGAGAGTGAATGTAAATGTCAGCACATGTGAACAGTCACAATAATGAAATGGGAAAAGAACGTAGGAAAGCAGATATCAATAAAGACATTACGAAATCAGGCAAAGTATAAAGTGTGTGATACGATTAGACATTTTCAACAGGGTTGAGTTAGAATATATAATCTTAGGAAGAAACAAATATGTAGTCACCTATAGGATTGACATTTGAGAGCATTAGGCAACCTTGACATGGATGTTTTTTGTAATCCATGCTCACTTTCCATTTAGGTTTTGGTACAATAATAAGTGTGACGTTTGCATTTGTGTCCAGAATATTACTGTGATAATATGTATATGTAGATCTGGTGACATGAGTGTTTATTCCACCATTTCTGGGAGCAATTTTTTGAAGACATATAAATGGGTATAGGGGGTACAAAGAGGTATACACTGTGTCAATGAATATAGAGATAATGCATGAATAGACCATAAGTGAATAAATAATATAACTGGTTCCACATTAAATAACGGATTGAATTGATATCTGAAAATATATAAGAAATCTTATATTGATATACAATCATTCATTCCAACCATTTATACATCTAATATCAATATTAGGGTTATGGTTTATCATGAAGATATGTTATTTTTGCTACAAAAGTGATTATGGAAATCGAAAATAATGTGTTTGGAAAGAGTCAGTCACAATGCTGGCAATATGTGAACAAGGCCTCTGGCCTTGAGCTGGGGCTTGACAGAGATGGCTACAGTTCTAAGTTAAAGAAGTTACCAACTGGGCTCCATGGTAAAAGCTGGCAGGGAGAAAAAAAAGAGAAGAAAAAAGCTCTGCCCCTCCCAGGTGTCCTTGAAATGTTAACTTGCACAGAACAGAAAAAAGAAAAAAAAAAAAAAACAGAAACAAAAACTGCTTTTAATGAACTTCTGCAGACTGTGAACTTCTGAGTGCCTCCCTTACATGTTGGGTACAAAATTCTGAAACAATCTAAACTTGGAGTTCAGGGGATTAAATGATTACAATAGAAGCAATGCCCTCTAAATCCGGTTGCAACCAAATAGGACTGTTTCGGTGTGTTCGGTGCTATGTTAGTTGCCTTACCTTGCATTGTCCATCCCTTTTCTCATGAAAAGACCAGTCAAGAAACATGGAGGAATGCATGTGCTCTGAAGCAGGAAGTGATTGATAGTGAATCAAATGCCTATAAATTTCCTAACTTGTGGATGAAATACATATCCTATGATGTGCATAAATTAAAGAAATAGTAATCTACCAGTGTTGAATAAAAATGAACGTCAAAATACACATCATGTCCAATTGGAATCTACTTGCATTGATGTTAAACTGGGTCAGGTACTGTAGAAATATTAGGATTTGTGTGCACCATTCACTGAAGTTCCTTTTCGGTACTAGGAAAGAAATATGTTTTTCAGGTAAATGAATATTTCTAAGAATAATCTTGTGAAAAGTTGATTATAAATTCACATATATGAATATGAATGAATTTGGTGAGTGTAAAATAAAACACATATTTCATATTTTGAAAAATCTGGAGAGTCTATCTATCTATCTATCTATCTATCTATATGTGTGTGTGTGTGTGTGTGTGTGTGTACACACACACACACACAGACATTAAAAATAGCAATATATATGCCAATCAAAATTCAAAATGAAATATGTATCATTGACACATCCAAAAATATTTATTTAACTGAACATGGATTTATGAATAATATTGATCAAGTAGGAATCTCACCCATAATTTGAATTTTCAGTTCCAACATCATTTAGGAGGAGTGATCCCTTACAATTTGTATCTGTCAAGTCAGCCACCTCACATGAATGGACGTGTGGTCCCAGGTAGGATTCTATGTTTGCATATAAAAATACAGGTGGTGAATAGGCTACAGAGAGGGGAGACAGGAATTCACATATTGGTTAACTTTAAAAAAAACATGGAGAACGACTTCAACAAAAAGTTGACTAGATTTATAACTCCCACAATATATAATGCAAAAGGCAAGTCCAACTATACACCATGCCTCCTCTGAAATGCTTGTATTTTTATTCTGTTTTAGTTATTTTTCTCCATCTTATTAGTATTAGTAGTCAGAGTGTAGTAGGGTAGGGGTTAGTGTCAGGGATTCAGTATTTCGAAAGAAAAATTGGAAAATGAATCCAATGTGTATGTAAATGTGTGCTCCACAAATATCCTCCCACTCTCATACAGAAAAATGCCTTGACAGTACCTTCGCTCCAACTAAAACACCATTAGAGGAGAAGAATTAGAAAATCAGTGAATACATATCTGGAATGGAATATGCTCACAGTTTTGAAAAACTGGAGGTGGTAGATGATTTTCGAAAAGAAAGGGACAGGGTAAACACTCCACAAACATGGAGTTCTGCTGGCCTAAAGACTTCTTGAGAAACTGCCTCT
The DNA here is from genome assembly GCF_048772815.1 of Callospermophilus lateralis. Lineage (NCBI taxonomy): Eukaryota > Metazoa > Chordata > Mammalia > Rodentia > Sciuridae > Callospermophilus > Callospermophilus lateralis. The sequence continues at coordinate 450,027 of NW_027513077.1, forward strand.
GAGGTTGGGCCCTTGAACTATATGTGGTTGTCAGGAGCTTTAGCTTCCTTTGTACTGAGACCATCAATGCTGGGTCTGCATCTATGTGACATGGAGGAAATTGTTTCTTATTTTCCAATGAAAATGAGGCAGCAGTGCTGAATTCTCTCTTTGTAGGTAACCTGTGGCCACTGGGGGCTAAGCGTATCCCCGTGTGGACTGTGAAGCCATTTGGACATCCTCCAATTTTTGGGGTGTTTCTCGCTGCTGCACTGGGAGTTTGGTATTTGCTTCACAAAATACATGGAGTTCAACTGGGACACAGTGCTGGAGGGATTTCTGTCGGGAGTGGTGGGTCAGGGTCTGCAGGATAATGCACCAACCAGGCTTCTATCCCACATTGCTTTCCCCCTTGACCATAGCAACCTGATTCTGAACATTGCCCTGAAACCTCTCAATATAACAAGATGCCTTTATAAAGAAGGGTCTGCTGGCTGCACCATGTCAGTAACAACCATTTGGAAGCCAAGGGCAGATCCACATTGCCCCACTACATGTTTTATCACAAACCTTCCCACCACTGTTCTAGGCCCACTAATCAGCAGGCTCCAAATTACTGGCATCTCTGTTCTACACCACTTTCATGAAACCCAGTCAATCAAGGCACTGTCTGGCACACTCAAGATCAGCAACAGCACATCCAAAGGTTCTCCAGTGCCACCAGGTCATGGGAATTTCAAAAATTTCACGGTATTTTTCTAGCCATTTTTCTAGGATGATGTTGCAAGCACTATGGGTTTCAATATATTCAGGAACCGTTAAATGGTGAAGAAGCACATTTCAATGAAAGCTCTGGAGAACTCTCAAAGGCAAGGCTTCCAAAATAGTGGCCAAAAGGTCACTTGAATCCAGTCCTATTGAGGTCTACAATATGAGGTCCATGTGTTTTTTGACACTGAACTATGGCTGCCATGTCTTTCAGAATACAATCAAGTGATATCCTGGCTGAGATTCCCAGTGCTTTGTGGAAAGCCACCCTGGGCCTAGATCTCAGTTTCCAAGGGCGACTTTCATTGTGTGGCTTCCTAAAATCCCAAAACAATTCATGGCAATACTTCTCTGAGGTAAGTTCTAGAACTCAGTCTCTAAGGGGAATCACACCAGAGTTCAAGCACAGGTAGACCCAGTCATTTCTTCCAACCACCACACAAATGACCACAATTAAAACCAAAACACTCCACACGGCCCTAATCTTCTTCCATATAGACACTCATCATATCCTTTGGCTGGAGTTTTCCATAAGGGGTGCAGCCCAAGACATTGTCCAAAATAAGCTCCCTTAACCCTCATTTGCCTAAAGTCAGGGTGGCCTGGACACGCTTACCGTAAACCAGGAGTGATCAAATAGGTCTGCCATTAATACTTTTCCACTTCTTCAATTTTAGGCCTTTTAACTGTGGCATTTAGATTATTTATGTGAACTGTAGTCAAGAGAAAACCGAAGCACCTATGGGCTAGCCTCTCCATGGCTTTGAAGAATTCATTTGACCCAAAGGATCCTTATTCTCACTTGATGGAGGTCAGAAACCTTACAGAGAAAGGCGAGAGACTTCATCTACAATGACTGTAATTTTTGCCATTTTGATTTTGTATGCACACATGGGATTTTTCTTTACATCCATCAGGTGTAGGGAATCTAAGCCATAGACTCACACAGGGCCAAGAGACTGATTCAGACACATCCCTTTCCAAAGCAGTTAAGTAAAGAGCCACAGGTAATGCCCATTTATATCCATTTGAAAACTGGTTACTTCAGGTTTCACAAAGGGGTGGCCTGAGGCAAAGTCCTTCCTGACATTCAGGGCAAAAGAACAATAGGCAAGCAAAAGCCCCAAAGCAGAGTTTCTCCACTGAGACTTTACTGGTCACACTGATATCTGAGTTTTCTGAGATGCTCGCCATTCCCTTCAGCTATCCAGTACATGCCCATATCACAGAGCTTGGAGGTGGTAAATATCTTGGACAGAAAACCATGAGCCTATTCTGGAGTGTAGCCAGAATTCAGGAAGGTAACAAGAACTTAGGAAGTTTGAAGGTGTTGCCCTTCGATAAGGCAAGCCACAGTCCATTTATATATTGGGCAAGATTGATGCTGGGAAGCTTTCTACTAGACAGGACACATCCATTGATGCATTCTCTTTTCTAATGTCTACAACCACAGACACACTGGGAAACACAGACATAGAAACACTTGCCTTGTCAAACGACTTACTAGAAACAGTTCACTCCAAACCAAACAAACCGCCTTTCCTACATTTTCTCAGAACATGAGACAAAACCACAAACACACAACTAAAACCACAAATGCATCTCCTTTCCCCAAGTAGGTCTGTGACTATTCAGAGTGTACTCTCACTGGTGAGCCTTACTATGTTCCTCTGAAATGGCCTGTCCTGTCTCAGATATGGTCTCCTTGGCCAACTCTGAAAATGTCAGGAGCCCACGGTGAGCCACTACTTGCTTTCTCTGGAAAGGCCAGTCTTCAATGCTTTCCTGGAATTTGGCCATCCTCACATCAGTATATACCAAAAAACACTGTCTCTGTCATTGGAATATCCAAACAAGTGAGTCCACTGGGACTGGGACTGGGACTGGCTCTGAGTGCCTGGCTTCCTATATCGCAAGTTCAGAGAGTTCCATCACCAAGGAATAGAGATGAGGTCACTTCCTTCAGGAACTGAATAAGTTCACTGCCTTTGCAACCACTTTGTCCTAACAGTTGCTTCCAAGGGTCCCATGAGATGGATGCTGCCCCTATTTCCCGTGACACTTTCACAAGTTAGAATGGTATATCACCCATAGGCACCCGTGAACAGCTCTCCACACAGGGCTGGATTTGTCCATCTTCTGTACATTAGGAACAGAGAGGCTGATTCAAACACAACCCCTCATTCAGACAAGGCTGTTTTCCATGGAAGAAGACTTTTGCACTCTCTGGTCCTTCATAGCTGCCTACATCTTCTCCAGGGATTATTTCTGCATGGAACTTTGAGGTTTTCAGCAGGTGTTATATCCCCTACATTCCTTATTGTAAGACAAACACTGTCCCTGCTCTTCTATAAAGTTAGAATGTGGGAACAGTATATGGTTTTGGTTAATAACATGTTCGATTTGGGTTAGGAATCATTTTGCTGGATGAATAATGGTATTGAAAACCTGCGATATTTATAAGAATATAGAGGTCAAATATATGTATGAAAACAGAAATCTAAGTAATTTTGAAGCCCAGAAAGGGATTGGGCCCTTGATTGGGAGACTTAGCTTTGAATTATGTCCTGCACAGATGTCTCAGATGAATCAATACACAATGGCATCGGACCTTGTACCTTGGATGATTGAATGTTGAAGAGAACATCCATTCTAAAAAGGATAGTCAGTAGGATTTGGGAGATAGTCGGTAGATTCAGAAAGAAGAGAGAGTATAGTATTTGGACCAAAAGTTGTTTAGCAATTGGGTTTCAGGTAGAGAGTGAATGTAAATGTCAGCACAAATGCACAGTCAAAATGATGAACTGGGAAATTATGAAGGAAAAGAGATATCAATAGAGACATTAGGATATCAGGCAAAGTTTAAAGTGAGTGATAGGATTAGACATTTTCAACAGGGTTGAGTTTGAATATATAATCTTAGAAAGAAACAAATATGTAGTCAACAATTACATTGACATTTGAGAGCATGAGGCAACTTGGTCATGGATGTTTTCAGAAATCCATGCTCACTTTAAATTTAGGCTTTGGTACAATTATAAGTGTGACCTTTGCTTTATTTTCCAGAATATTACTGTGATAAAATGTATATGTAGGTCAGGTGACATGAGTATTTCTTCCACCATTTCTGGGAGCAATATTTTGGAGACGTATAAATGAGTATTGGGAGTACAAAGAGGTGTACCATCTCTCTATGAATATAGAGATAATGCAAGAATAGACCATACTGAGAGTAAATAATATAATTGGTAAACGTTAAATAACGGATTGAATTTATAACTGAAAATATACAGGAAATCTTATATTGATATACAATCATTCATTCCAACCAGTTATACTTCTAATGGTAATATTAGGGTTATATTTTATCATGACGAGTGTGTGAGTTTTGCTTCAAAAGTGATTATGGAAATCAAAAATAATGTGTTTGGAAAGAAGTCTCATGAAAAGTCTTATCAAGTAACATGGAGGAATACATGTGTTCTGAAGAAGGAAGTTATTGAAAGTGAAACAAATGCCTATAAATTTGCTAACTTGTGTATGAAATATATATCTTATAATGGGCATAAACTGAAGAAATAGTAATGTACCAGTGTTGACTAAAAATGAACATCAAAATACATATCATGTTCCATAATAATCTACTTGCATTGATGTGACATTGGGTCAGTTACTGTAGAAATATTAGGATTCGTTTGCACCATTCACTGAAGTTAGTTTTCAGTTCTAGGAAACAAATATGTATTTCAGGTGGATGAATATTTCTTAGAATAATCTTTTGAAAATTTGATTATAAATCCACATACATGAATACGAATGAATTTAGGGAGTGTACAATAAGACACATATATTTCATATTTTGAAAAATTTGGAGAGTATATATATATATATATATATATATATATATATATATATATATATATATATATACACACACACACACACACACATACACACACATTAAAAAGTAGCAACATATATGCCAATCGAAATTCTTCATGAAATGTATATCATCCACTGGTCCAAAAATATTCATTATACTGAATATGATTTTATTTATCATGTTGTTCATCTAAGAAGCTCACCCATAGGTTGAATTTTCAGTTCTAACTGTGTTTAGGAGGAGTGATCTCTTCTCCCAATTTGTATCTGCCAAGTCAGCCACCTCACAAGAATGTACATGTGATAACAGGTAGGATTCTATATGTGCATATGAAATTACATGTGCTGAATTGGCTACAGAGAAAGGCAGAGAGGAATTCACCTATTTGTTACCTTTAAAAACACATGGATCTTCTTCTATTTCTCTCTTTATGGTTCTGTAGTTTTCATTGTATAAGTCTTTCACCTCTTTTGTTAGGTTGATTCCCAAGTATTTTATTTTTTTTTTGAAAATATTGTGAATGGAGTGTTTTTCCTCATTTCCGATTCAGAAGTTTTGTTACTGATATACAAAAATGCCTTTGATTTGTGCGTGTTGATCTTTTATCCTTCCACTTTGCTGAATTCATTTATTAGTTCTAGTAGTTTTTTTGTAGACCCTTTTGGGTCTTCTAGGTATAGAATCATGTCATCCGCAAACAGTGATAATTTAAGTTCTTCTTTTCCTATTTTTATGCCTTTAATTTCTTTCATCTTTCTAATTGCTCTGGCCAGTGTTTTGAGAACTATATTGAATAGAAGTGGTGATAGAGGGCATTCCTGTCTTGTTCCTGATTTTAGAGGGAATGCCTTCAATTTTTCTCCACTCAGAATGATGCTAGCCTGAGGCTTAGCATAGATAGCTTTCACAATTTCGAGGGAAGTTCCTGTTATCCCTAGTTTTTCTAATGTTTTGAATATAAAGGAATGCTGTACTTTGTCGAATGCTTTTTCTGCATCTATTGAGATGATCATATGGTTCCTATTTTAAGTCTATTTATGTGGTGAATAACATTTATTGATTTCCGTATATTGAACCATCCTTGCATCCCAGGGATTAATCCTACTTGATCATGGTGCACAATTTTTTTGATGTGCCTTTTTGTCCGATTCGCCAGAATTTTATTGAGGATTTTTGCATGTAGTTTTATCAGAGATATTGGTCTGTAGTTTTCTTTCTTTGAGGTGTCATTGTCTGGTTTCGGAATCAGGGTGATGTTGGCCTCATAGAATGAATTTGGCAAAGCTCCCTCTTTTTCCACTTCCTGAAATAAATTGAAAAGTATTGGTATTAATTCTTCTTTAAAGGTTTTGTAAAACTCCGCTGTATACCCATCTGGTCCTGGGCTTTTCTTGGTTGGTAGTCTTTTGATTGCTTCTTCAATCTGATCCATTGATACTGGTCTGTTCAAATTGTGTGTATCCTCCAGACTCAGTCTGGGCAAATCATAGGATTTAAAAAATTTATCGATGTCTTCACTCTCTTCTATTTTATTGGAATATAGGTTTTCAAAATAATTTTAAAAATGTGGCATTTATACACCATGGAGTATTACGCAGCACTAAAAAATGACAAAATCATGGGATTTGCAGGGAAATGGATGGTATTAGAGTAGATTATGCTTAGTGAAGCTAGACAATCCCTAAAAAAACAAATTCCAAATGTCTTCTTTGATATAATGAGAGCAACTAAGAACAGAGCAGGAAGGAATAGCAGGAAGAAAAGGTCAACATTAATAAGAGACATGAGGTGGGAGGGAAAGGGAGAGAAAAGGGAAATTGCATGGAAATGGAGGGAGACCCTCAATGTTTTACAAAATTATATATAAGAAGTTGTGAGTGGAAGGGGAAAATAAACAAGTAGGAAAATGAATTACAGAAGATGGAGTAGAGAGAGAATATGGGAGGGGAGGGGAGGGGAGGGGGGATAGTAGAGGCTAGGAAAGGTAGCAGAATACAACAGATACTAATAGGGCATTATGTAAAAATGTGGATGTGTAACCGATGTGATTCTGCAATCTGTATTTGGAGTAAAAATGTTAGTTCATAATCCACTTGAATCTAATATATGTAATACAAGATGTCAAGAGTTTTTTAATATTTTGAATAACCAATAAAAAAAAAACACATGGAGAACTCTTTCAACAAAAAATTGACTAGATTTATAACTCCTACCCTGTATAATGCAAAAGGCAAGTCCAACTATACACTATGCCTTGTCTGAACTGCTTGTATTTCTATTCTTTTTGGGTTATTTTTCTCCATCATATTAGAATTATTAGTCAGAGTCTAGTACGGTATGGGTTAGTTTCAGGGATTCAGTATTTTGAATGGAAAATAGGAAAATAAATCCAATGTGTATGTAAATATGTGCTACACAAAAATCTTCCCACTCTCATCCAGAATAATGCCTTGACATTACCTTCACCCCAAGTAAAACACAATTACAGGAGAAGAGTTAGAAAAACTGTGAATACATATCTGGAATGAAATATGCTCAAGAGTTCACAACCTTGAAGGTGGTAGAGGAGTTTCCAAAAGTTAGGAACAGGTAAATATTCGACAAAATTGGAGCTCTGCTGGACTAAAGACTTCTTGAGAAACTGCCTCTGAGTTTGGGCACTTGAAATATTTGTTGTTGTCAGGAGCTTTAGCTTCCTTTGTAGAGAGACCATCAAAGCTGGGTATGTATCTAAGTGACCTGGAGGACATGGTTTCTTATTTTCTAATGAACATGAGGCAGCAGTGCTGAATTCTCTGTTTGTAGGTAAACTGTGGGGACTGGGGGCTAACTCTTTCTGTGTGGACTCTAAAGCCATTCGGTCATCCTCCACTTGTCGTGGTGTTTCTTGCTGCTGCAATGCGAGCTTGGTATTTGCTTCACACAATACAAGGAATTCAACTGGGACACAGTGCTAAAGGGAGTTCTGTCACGTGTGGTGTTTCAGGGTCTGCAGGATAATGTACCACCCAGGCTTCAATCCCACATAGCTTGCATCCTTGACCATAGCAATTTGATTCTGAACATTGCCCTGAAAACTCTGCATATTAAAAGATGCCTTTACATAGAAGGGTATGCTGGCTGCACCATGTCAGTTACAAGCCATTTGGAAGCCAATGGCAGATCCACATGGCCCAACCATAGATATTTTCTCACACACCTGCACACAACTTCTCTAGGCCCACTTCTCATCAGGCCCCAACTTACTGGCATCTCTGTTCTTACACCATTTTCATGGTCATGGGAATTTCAAAAATTTCATGGTATTTATCTAGCCATTTTTCAAGATTGATGTTGGAGGCATTGTGGTTTAAATTCATTCAGGAATCATTCAATGATGAGGAAGCTCATTTGAATGAAAGCTCTGGTGAAATCTCTGAGGCAAGGCTTCCCAAAGAGTGGCCAAAAGGTCACATGAACCCAGGCCTATTGCTGTCTACAATGTGAGGTCCATGTGTGTTTTGACTCTCATCTATGGCTGCCATGTCTTTCAGAATAAAACCATGTGATATCCTGGCTGAGATTCCCAGTGCTCTGTGGAAAGCAAACCTGGGCCTAGATCTCGGTTTCCAAGGGTGACTCTCATGCGTGGCCAACTAAAATCCCAACACATTTCATGATAATACTTCTCTAAGGTCAGTTCCAGAACCCAGTCTCTAAGGGGAATCACACCAGATTTCAGCCCAGGTGTACCCAGTCATATCTTCCAACTACCACACAAATGATGACAATTAAAATCAAAACACTCCCACATGGCCCTCATCTTCTTCCATATATTCACTCTCATTCTAAGCTCTTTCTGGAGGTTTCCATGAGCGGCGAAGTCCAAGAGAGTGTCCAAAATAAGCTCCCTTGCCCCTCATTGCCTAAAGTCATGGTGGCCTGGACACCCTTCCTGTGAACCAGGTGTGATCAAATAGGCCTGCCCTTAATATGCCTAGGCTTCTCCAATTTGAGGCCTACTGACTGTCAGGTATAGATATTTTTATGTGAACTGGAGTCATGAGAAAACCCAAGAACCTATGTGCTAGACTCTCCAGGGCTTTGAAGAACTCATTTGACACAAAAAATCCCTATTCTCACTTGATGGAGGTCAGGAGCCTTACAGAGGAAGGTGAGAGACTTCATGCACAGGGACTGCTCTTTTGGCCATTTTGGTTATGGATTCACACACGGAATGATCCATCAGGTGATGAGAATGTAAGCCACAGCCTCACACAGATCAAAGAGGCTGATTCAGACACATCCCTTTCCAAAGCAATTTAGCAAATACCCACTGGTGATGCCCATTCATTTCCATTTGAAAACTGTGTGCTTCAGGCTTCACAAAGGTGTGCCCTGAGACAAAGAGCTTCCTGACATTCTGGGCAAATTAACAATAGGTAAGCAAATGGGCCAAAGTAGAGTTTCTCTACTGAGACTTTACAAGACACACTGATGTCTGATTTTTCTAAAATGCTCCAATTCCCATATATTAAATTATGTAGAGACATTAATGAACAAGAGCAAGTCATGGCAGCTGCAGTAAAACAGGCTTTAGAACAAGGGCAAGTCGTGGCAGCTGCAGTAAAATAGGCTTTAGATGCCAGGACAAGAACATGCTACAATTGTGAACAAACAGGACATTTTAAAAGGAATTGCCCCATAAGAGGAGGGTTTAACAAAACTAGGTATCAAAGGAGTAGAATACGCGGTATTTGCCCAGGATGCCATAGAGGGAGACATTGGACTAATGAATGCCATTCTCAAACCACCATAGAGGGTAGTATATTATCAAAAAACAAACAGGGACCAGGTGTTTATCCATGATATCATGGAGAAAGGCATCAGGTTACGTTGCCAGAAAATGGACAGGGGGACCCAATGCTCTGGGGCCCCAAACCACAAATATACGGAGCACTGGAGGAACCCAGCAACCCCATCAGGGTAGTGCCAAAGACACATTGTCCATCAGAGCCCTCAACAGACAAACCAGAGGGAGTGCAGGGTTGGACATCTGCACCTCTGTCAGAGCAGTACTAACTCCAGAGATGGGAGTTCAAATCATTCTCTCAGGGGTAAAAAACCTCTTCCCCAAGGAGCAGTAGGCTTATTATTGGGACGCAGCTCTTCTACTCTAAAAGGACTTATGATAAGTCCTGGGGTAATTGACCCTAATTATGAAGGTGAAATAAAAATTATAGCCAGTTCTCCAAAGGGCATATCAGTAATTTCACCAAGAGACAGAATAGCACAGTTACTAATAATACCACGCTTACATGATAAATTTTCCAGTCATGTTGTAGAAAGAGGTTCCAAGGGATTAGGCTGCACAGATGTAGATTTGGCTATGTTTTCTCTAAAGTTAGATTCTTGCCCCATACTAAAACTAAATATTCAAGGACATGAATTAAATGGGCTACTGGATACAGATGCAGAACTTAGCATCATCTCTCGTCCAGATTGGCCAAAATATTGGCCATTACAACCATCCACTCAAACACTTCAAGGCCTAGAATTGGCGACTAATCCCCATCGAAGAGCAATGGTATTAGATTGGAAGGATCCTGAAGGATGTGAAGGAACTATATAGCCATATGTATGGATCATCTTCCCGTAAATTTATGGGGATGAGATGTCCTAGATGAATTAGGTTTGAAATTAACAAAAAACATCAATTAAAATATACCCACAATTATGGTTAGACAAGGTTTTAGGATAGGAAAAAGATTAGAAAAACAATATCAAGGTATAGCCGCACCAATACTAATAGATCAAGGAACAGACAGAAATGGGTTGGATTTTTTGAAAGGGACACTAAGACAATAAAAATTACTTGGAAATAAGAAAGACCACTATGGGTTCCTCAGTGGACCCTGACTAAAGAAAAGGTACCAGCAGCCCATGATCTGGTCAAACAACAATTAGCAGAAGACATATAAAACCATCTGTATATCCCCATAATACTCCCAGTTTTGTCATCAAAAAGTAATCTGGTAAATGGAGATTACTGCAAGATTTAAGAGGCATTAATAATGAGATGGTTATTATGGGACATGCTCAATCAGGGATTCCACAATTATCTGCTTTGCCAAAACTTGGTATGATTTATGTATAGATATTAAAGATTTTTTTTTCATTTCCAATTCAACCTTAGGATAGTCCATGTTTTGCATTTACTAACCCTGCACTGAATCATGAAGGTCCTGATCAGAGATACAAATGGAAAGTACTCCCTCAAAGGATGGCTAATAGCCCAACTATGTGTCAAATTTATGTTAACAAAGTAATCCAGCCACTTAGAAATCAAAATCCTGAACTACAAATATTTCACTATATGGATGATATATTATTAGCACACAAAGCTAAAAACACATTGCTAGAATGTTATGCCACACTTAAAAACATATTAAAAAATATAAACTAGAGATAACAATAGATAAAGTAGAATTAAATTTTCCAATTAATTATTTAGGAGTTCTATTATCCTCAACCATGATCTGTCCACCAAAAATTCAAGTACGAATAGATCAACTCAAATCACTTAATGACTTTCAAATGTTATTAGGAGACATAAATTGGATAAGGCCTTATCTAGGTATACGCACAATAGAGTTGGAACCTTTTTTGATATCCTAAAAGGTCCATCAGATCCAAATTCACCCCGCATGTTAACGCCTGAAACAAGAAAGGCATTAAAAATTATTGAAACATATATGGAAAATATGCATTTGGATAGAATTGATTTAAGTTTGTCTTTATTATTTATTGTACTACCAACAAAAAATATTACTACAGGAGTATTTTGGCAAGAAGGTCCATTATTATGGATGCATTTATCTTATTCCCCTAACAATATTCTTACTCGGTATACTGAGGCTGTAGGACAATTAATACTGAAAAGAACAAAAGCAGCAAAGGAAGTGTTTGGAATTTCTCCCAAAAAAATAATTACTCCATATACTCTGAATCAAATTGATGAGTTAGCTAATGAGTTAAATACTTGGGCAATAATCATGTGCAAATCTAATATTTCATTTGATAATCACTTACCATCTAATCCTTTATTGTCTTTTTGATCATTTCATCCTGTAATTTTTCCAAAAATGACAAGAAAAACACCTATCATGAATGCTCCAAATATATTCACTGATGGGTCAAATAATGGTACAGCAGCAATAGTTACACCTGATCAAACTTTTACATTTCTAGTACCCAAACAATCATCTCAAAAGGTAGAGCTTAATGCAGTATTACAAGCTTTTGTGATGTTTAAAGATTCTGTAATTAATTTATTTTCCGATAGTCAGAATATAGTTAATGCTATAGTATCCCTTGAAGATGCTGGTAGGATTTCCCCTTCCTCTACTGTTTTCTCTTTGCTTTCCACTATACAAAGTCTAATCTTGGACAGAAAAGATCTGTTCTTTATAGGAAATATCAGAACACATACAGGATTGCCTGGAGCCCTTAGTTTGGACAATGATTTAGCAGATAAAACTACACATGACATACATATTTTCTCTATAGTAGAAGAAGCTACAAATTTTCATAAAAAGTTCCATGTCAATCCTAATAGTTTACAAAAGTGCTTTAAAATAACTAAGGAAAAATCTAGACAAATAATAAAACAATGTCAAAATTGTGTGACCTTTTTACCACACGTTAATCTTCGAGTCAATCCTAGAGGATTGATACCTAACCATATTTGGCAGATGAACGTCACAAACTTGCCACAATTTGGAAAATTAAAATATTTGCATGTTACAGTTGATACTTCTTCTGGATTTTTGATGGGCTCCCTTGTTGTCGGAGAAAAAAACTAAAGATGTTATAGCTCATTGCTTACAAAATTTTGTCACTGTGGGTGTTCCAAAACAGTTAAAAACAGATAATGCCCCTGGTTATACTTCTACCTCTTTTAAACAATTTTGCTCATCATTTGGAATCACTCATATAACAGGAGTCCCATACAATCAGCAGGGACAAGGTATAGTTGAAAGAGCACATCAAACTATTAAAACGTACTTACTAAAGCAAAAAGAAGGAATTGGGAAGGGGTATATATTCCCCAAAGATAAACTTAAAATAACCCTTTTTATTCTAAACTTTTTAAATTTGGATTCAACAGGGCTTAGTGCTGCAGAAAGGCATATATGTCCAAAAAATGTACATAAGCCCAAGGTACTTGGAAGGATATTCTAACAGGACAATGGAAAGGTCCTGACCCAGTAATTGTCTGGAGTCGGGGGCCTGTTTGTGTGTTTTCACAGGGAGAACAGGAGCCGATTTGGATTCCAGAGAGATTAACTAAAGAGATTTCTACAGACCCAAAAGAAGATGATTTGGCTCAAATCAATTACAGCTGATATCCAGAACTCCAGTTTTGCTATTCTTACATCTGTGACAGAACCAGGATGTTTTTTTCAATATCTATTTTATTATTGCCCTTTCCCATATCATGAAGTTCTTTTTTGTTTTTTGAGCTCATACAGACCTAGGTTAATGTTTTGCTGATCAGTTTTATTTTTGGACTATAGAGTTTTTAGACTTTGCAATGGAGATTTCACATGTAAAAAGTTATAGAGCCTTTACTATTATGTTATGTGTTGTATGTATTATATTATGTGTGCACACTTGTGTTTTGTGTTATATGTTTGAATGTACATAACCATATATCATATGTGATGAGCGCTCATGAAAAAATGGATCCAAATATATTTTTTTATTCACGTGATGTAAATATTTTAATTTAAATTGGGTAAACACCCGTTGAGGATTGTTTTAAAATGTGAACAAAAAGGGAGGTTAACAGATCTGTTTGCTTTCTTTCACCTTTCCTTTTCATTATATTTAATAAATCTCTTCAAGACAATGTAAATTGTTAAGAAAATTGTTTTCTTTTAGTGCCTTCTGGAATGTTACATAATTTTTTCTTTAGGCATTGTTGCCAGAATTCCTATCTTCATCCCAGTGCCTGTGAAGACAAAGATAAAACCAATCTACAGCTTCTGCAAAAGCCATCACTGAACTGCTTGCAGAACTTGCCTGGACTATGTATCACTTGTATGCATTGTGAACTCACCTGCATGCATTGTGATCAATATGTTGGTGCATCGACTTGTGGTAGTGTTGGGGTATTTTTGCTGATGATGTCATCGGTGGTATAATTTTTCCAAAAGGAGCCCTCAATTGGCTTGGTGTATCTTCCTCCGTTCTGCTTGTAATGGTTGTTCAGCTAAAATTTGGGGTCCAACAGAGATGAGACAAAGAACCTTACCCCCCCACTGGTACAAAGTCCTCTCCATAGGTGTGGCTGTATACTGGACCTGTAGTTAGTGACGGGTAAGATCCAGTTGCAATGGTACCAACCTAAGACTGGAGGCTGACACCTTGAGGTCAGCTCATTCGATAATGGGTAAGGATCATATGTACTATTGGACAACCTAAGGCAGGCATGGTCCCTAAGCCACATGCTTGTTGTTTAAACAGAGAGGGGGAGATGTTGAGAGCCACAGCCCGAGGGGCCAAAGAAAACTTTCAGACTGCCAGCTGATGGTTTGCTCACAGAGGCCCCAGCAACATCTAGCTGATTGGCTACTCTGCGGTGATGCCCATTGGGCTGTTTCCCCACCCTTTCAAACTACCAAGCTGCTCATTGGGGGACTTTTTTGGCTATGCCCTAATGACCCAGCCAATCGAACTCAAGAGCAGGAGGAGTGGAGAGGTTGAGAGCTTGTGGGAAGCTGGTGGTGGCAGTTGTGCTCTGAGGGTATTTCCCGAGGAGCTATTTTTTTGGCGTGTGTAGTTCTAAAAATAAAGTTAGTTTATTTGACAAGTGGCTCCTGAATTGTGCCCAGCCAGACTGTGGCAATCATAAATTGATGGAGAAAAACAACCAAAACAGAATAGAAATACAAGAAGTTCGGAGGAGGCATGGTGTATAGCTGGATTTACCTTTTGTATGATAAAGGGTAGGTGTTATTAATCTAGTGAATATTAAATTGAAATAATTCTCCGTGTGTTTTAAAGTTAACAAATATGTGAATACCTGTCTCCCTGTATCTGTAGCCTATTCAGCACATGTATTTTTGTATGCACATATAGAATCCTACCTGGTATCACATGTACATTTTTGTGAGGTGGCTGACTTGGCAGATACGAATTGTGAAAAGAGATCACTACTCCTAAACGTTTTTGGAATTGAAAATTAGAACTATGCGTGAGCTTCCTAGTTGAACAAGATAATACATAAATCCATGTTCAGTAAAATGAATATTTTTGGATCTGTGGATGATATATATTTCATGATGAATTTCGATTGGCATATATATTGCTACCATTTAATGTCTGTTCATTTGCGTGTGTGTGTGTGTGTGTGTGTGTGTGTGTGTGTGTGTGTGTATATATATATATATATATATATATATATATATATATATACTCTCCAGATTTTTCAGCATATAAAATATATGTGTCTTATTATACAATCCCTAAATGCATTCATATTCATGCATGTGAATTTATAATCAAATGTTCACAAAATTATTCTCAGAAATATTCATCCACCTCAAATATATATTGTTTCCTAGTGCTGAAATCTAAATTCAGTGAATGGTGCATAGAAGTCATAATTTTTCTACAGTAACTGATCCACTTTAACATCAATGCAAGTAGATTACTATGGTACATGATGTGTATTTTGACGTTCATTTTTATTGAACACTGTTACATGACTATTTCTTCAGTTTATGCACATCATAGGATATATATTTCATTCACAAGTTTGCAAATTTATAGGCATTTGTTTCACTTTCTATCACTTCCTGCTTCAGTACACATGTATTCCTACATGTTTTTGACTGTTTTTTTCATGAGACTTCTTTTTATTTTAGGTTTCAATAATCACTTTTGAAGCAAAACTCACACACTCTTCATGACAAACCATAACCCTAATATTACCGTTAGATGTATAAATGGTTGTAATAAATGTATTTATATAAATATAAGATTTCCTGTATATTTTCAGATATCAATTCAATCCATTATTTAATGTTGGAACCAGTTATATTATTTATTCACAGTATGGTCTATTCATTCATTTTATCTATTTTCGTAGACACAGGGTATACCTATTTGTAAACCCAATACTAATTTATACAACTTCAAAATATTGCCCACAGAATTAGTGGAAGAAATACTCATGTCACCTGAACTACATATACACTTTATCACACTAATATTCTGGACACAAAATGCAAAGTTCACACTTATGATTGTACCAAAGCCTAAATGGAAAGTGAGCATGGATTACTAAAAACAACCAAGTCCAGATTGCCTAATGCTCTCAAATGTCAATCGTATTGGTGCTAAATATTTGTTTCTCCCTAAGATTGTGTATTCAACCTCTACCCTGTTGAAAATGTCTAATCCTATCACTCAATTTATACATTGCCTGATTTCTTAATGTCTCTATTCATATCTGCTTCCCTATATATTTTCCCCAGTTCATCATTGTGACTGACTCTTCACATGTGCTGACATTTACGTTCATTCTCTACCGGAAACCCTATTGTTAAAGAACTTTTGGTCCAAATCCTATACTCACTCTTCTTCCTAAACCTACTGACTATCTTTCTAATCCTACCGACTACCCTTTTTTAGTTGATGGTTTCTTCTACATTTAATCATCCAATTTACAAGGTCCTATGCCATTGTTTATCAATTTATCTGAGACATTTGTGCAGAAGGTATTTCAAAGCTAAGTATCCCAATCAAGGGCCCAATGCTCTTCTGGGCTTCAAATCTTACCCAGACTTCTGTGTTTGTACTTATATTTCACCTATATATTCTTGTAAATATCACAGGTTCCCAATACCATTATTCATCACACAGAATGATTCCTAACCCAAATTTAACCTGTTATTACCCTAACCATACACTGTTCCCTCAATCTAACTTTACAGAAAAGCAGGGACAGAGTTGGTCTTACAATACAGGAATGTAGGGGATATTCCACCTTCTGAGAACCTCAAAGGTCCATGCAGAAATGATCCCTGGAGAAGTTGTAAGCAGCTATGAAGGACCTGAGGGAGGAAAAGAAAACTTCCATGGTAAACAACCTGGTCAGGATGAAAGGATGTGTCTGAATCAGCCTCTTTCATCTTAATGTAGAGAAGATCCACCAAACCAGGCTTGTGTGGAGAGCTGTTCCCGGGTGCCTATGGTGAAATACCATTCTAACTTGTGAAAATGTCACAGGAAGTAGGGGTACCCTGCACCTCTTGGGACCCTTGGAAGTAACTGTTAGGACAAAGTGGTTGCCAAGGCAGTGACTTCATTAACTTCCTGAAGGAAGTTACCTCACATGACTTCCTTGGTGATGGAACTCTCTAAATTTGGGATTCAGGAAGTCAGGCAACCACAGCCAGTCCCAGTCCCAGTCCCAGTGGTCTCACTTGTTTGGGTTAACCAAGGACAGAGTCAGTCTTTCTTGGTACCTAGTGATGTGAGGATGGCCAAATGCCAGGAAAGCTAAGAAGAGGGGCCTTTCCTGAGAAAGAAGGTAGTGGCTCACCACTGGCTTCTGACAACTTCACAGATTTGGCCAAGGAGACCAGAACAGAGGCAGCACAGTCCACTTCGGGGAAATATAGTATGGCCCACCCGTCAGAGGACACTCCGGATAGTCACAGACCTACTTTGGGGAAGGAGGTGCCTTTTTGAGTGTGGGTGTGAGTTTGTGGTTTTCTCTCATGTTCTGAGAATAGGTAGCAAAGGCAATTTGTTTGGTTTGGAGAAGACTGTTTCTAGTATGTTCTCTGACAAGGTGAGTGTTTCTATTACTGTGTATCCCACTCTGTCCGTGGTTGTAGTATTAGAAAAAGAATGCATCAATGGGTGTGTTCTGTCTAGTAGAAAGCTTCCCTGCATTCATACTGCCAATTTATGAATGGACTGCGGCTAGCCTTATCAATGGGCAAAACCTACTATCTTCCTAAATTCCTGTTTTCTTCCTGAATTCTGGACACTCTCCAGAATAGGCTCATGGTTTTGTGTCCAAGATATGTACCACCTCCAAGCTCTGTCACATGGCCATGTACTGGATAGCTGAAGGGAATTGTGAGCATCTCAGAAAACTCAGATATCCGGGTGACCAGGAAAGTCTCAGTGGGGAAACCCTGCTTTGGGCCTTTTGCTTACCTATTTTTCTGTTGCCCTGAATGCAAGGAAAGTCTTTGGCTCAGGCCACCCCTTTGTGAAGTCTGAAGAAAACAGTATTCAAATAGAAATGAATGGGGATCACCTGTGGCTCTTTGCTTAATTGGAAAGAGATGTGTATGAATAAGCCTCTTGGCCCTGTGTGAAGCTGAGGCTTAGATTGTCAGCACCTGATGGATCTAAAGAAAGATCCCATGTTTGCATCCATAACCAAAATTCAAAAAATCAGTCATTGTGGATGAAGTCTCTCACCTTCCTCTGTTAGGTTCCTGACCTCCATCAAGTGTGAATATGGACCCTTGGGTCAAATGAGTTCTTCAAAGCCCTGCAGATGTGCCAGTGTTCTCTCATGAATACAAACCACATAAAGAATCTATACCTGACAGTCAGTAGGCCTCAAATAGTAGAAGCAGAGCAGTAATAATGGCAGGCCTATTTGATCACTCCTGGTTCACAGGAAGGGTGTCCAGGCCACACTGACTTTAGGCAAATGAGGGGCAAGGGAGCTTATATTGGACACTGTCCTGAGCTGCATCACTCATGGAAACCTCTAGCCAGAAGTTATGATCAGTGTCTATATGGAAGAAAATGAGGGCCATGTAGGAATGTTTTGGCTATAATTGTGGTCATTTTTGTGGCAGTTGGAAGAGATGAGTGGGTCCGCCAGGGCTGGAACTCTTGGGTAATTCCCCTTATAGACTGAGTTCTGGAACTGACCTCAGAGAAGTATTGCCATGAATTGTGTTGGGATTTTAGGAGGCCACGCATGAGATTCACCCTTGGATTCGGAAATCTAGTCCCAGGTTGGTTTTCCACAGAGCACTGGGAATCTCAGGCAGGATATCACTTGATTTTATTATGAAAAACTTGGCAGCCATAGTGGAGAGCCAAAACAAAAATGGACCTCACATTGTAGAGTTCAATGTGCCTGGCTTCATGTGACCTTTTGGCCACTCTTTGGGAAGACTTGCCTGTGAGCGTTCTCCAGAGATTTCATTGAAATGAGCTTCCTCACCATTTAATGGTTCCTGAATGAATTGAAACCCACAGTGCCTCCAACTTCATCCTTGAAAAATGGCTATCTCCTGCAACAGCAAAGGGTTTATTGGGGGTCCAGCATGTGGGGGATCAGAGCTAACTTGAATAGAGCAGAGTGCCCTGAGAAGAGCTTAAGCAGAGCTTATATACTTTCCTTGGGGAGGGCAGGGAGCGAAGTTTTTTGATGGGTAAGGGCGTGTGGGCGGTTTGCGTTCAACCGGGTGAAGGAGTACATTCTGCAGTTTAGCAGTTGGGGACAGGACATTCTGGAAACAAGATTAGCAAACAGTTCTCAAGATTTCAAGAGTGTTTTGTTAAGCATACAGAAAAAAAGTGACAAGTACCTATTTTATTAACCTTTCATTCCTCACTTCTTCTTCTATCTACTTTTAATCATAAAAGTGATCATTGGGGGGTGTCACATTCAATGTCTTCTAGTGGAGTATTACCATAAGTCCAATTTGAGCTTGGAGAAAAGAAATTACACGGTTGAGCAAAGAGGGTTTTATAGTTAGCAATATTATGGAGACTATTTTGGACAGGCCAGGGTTGTTAAAAAGTAGTCAAACAGGGGGACTATGTGAACCAAGACTCAAACCACCCTTTTTTGTCCTCTCACTCTCTCATTGACGCTCTTCAGGGTGTCTTTTTAATTTAATCATAATTTTTTTACAACTCCATTATGCTCGGAATAAACACAACATTCTTCCCAGGAAGTGACAAGTACCTATTTTATTAACCTTTCACTACCGACTAACCCTTTTTGACTGGATGTTCCCTTCGACATTCAATCATCCAAGGTACAAGGTCCAATGCCATTGTATATTGATTAATCTGACACAACTGTGCAGAACCTAATTCAAAGCTAAGTATCCCAATCAAGGGCCCAATGCTCTTCTGGGCTTCAAATCTTACGTAGATTTCTGTTTTCATACATATATTTCACCTATATATTCTCATACATAGCGCAGGTTCCCAATACCATTATTCATCCAGCAGAATGATTCCTACCCCAAATCAAACATGTTATTAACCCTAACCATACACTGTTCCCTCAATCTAACATTGCAGAACAGCAGGGACAGAGTTGGTCTTACAATACAGAAATGTAGTGGATCTTCCACCTGCTGAAAACCTCAAAGGTCCATGCAGAAATGATCCCTGGAGAACATGTAGGCAGCTATGAAGGACCTGGGAGAGTAAAAGTCATCTTCCATGGCAAACTACCTGGTCAGGATGAAGAACTGTGTCTCATTCAGGCTCTCTCTTCTTAATGTAGACAAGATGGACCAAACAAGGCCTGTGTGGAGAGCTGTTCCTGGGTTCCTATGGTTGATATACCGATCTAACTTGTGAAAGTGTCAGAGGAAGTATGGAAGCAACTATTAGGACAAAGTGGTTGCTAAGGTAGTGACCTCATTCACTTCCTGAAGGAAGTGACCTCACCTCACTTCCTTGGTGATGGAACTCTCTTAACTTGGGATCCAAGAAGCCAGGCATCCAGAACCAGTCCCAGTCACAGTCACAGTGGGATCACTTGTTTAGTTTTACCAAGGACAGAGTCACTCTTTCTGGGTACCTACTGATGTGAGGATGGTCAAATGCCAGGAAAGCTCTGAGAGGGGCCTTTCCTGAGAAAGCAGGTAGTGGCTCACTGCTGGCTTCTGACTACTTCACAAAGTTGGCCAAGGAGACCAGATCTGAGAAAGGACAGGACATTTGGGTGGAACATAGTATGGCCCAGCAGTCAGAGGACACTCCGGATAGTCACAGACCTACTTGGGGAAAGGAGATGCCATTGTGGGTGTGGGTGTGGGTTTGTGGTTTTGTCTCATGTTCTGAGAATAGGTAGCAGTGGCAGTTTGTTTGGTTTGCAGTGAACTATTTCTACTAAGTCGTTTCACAAGGCATGTGATTCTATATCTGTGTACCTCACTGTGTCCGTGGTTGTAGACATTAGAAAAAAGAATGCATCAATGGATGTGTCCTGTCTACTAGAATGCTTCCCAGAATTTATCCTGATGAATTAATGAATGGACCAGGGCTTGCCTTATCAATGGCCAACATCTGCTATCTTCCTAAGTTCCTGTTTTCTTCTGGAATTCTGGCCACTCTCCAGAATAGGCTCATGGTTTTGTGTCCAAGATATGTACCACCCCCAAGCTCTGTCACATGGTTATGTACTGAATAGCTGAAGGGAATGGTGAGCATCTCAGAAAACGTAGATATCAGTGTGACTACTAACCTCTCAGTGGAGAAACCCTGCTTTGGGCCTTTTGCTTATAAAATCTTCTTTTGCCCTGAAAGTCAGGAAGGTCTTTGCCTCATGCCAACCCTTTGTGAAGCCTGAAGAAAACAGTTTTCAAATGGAAATGAATGGGCATCACCTGTGGCTCTTTGCTTAATTGCTTTGGAAAGGGATGTGTCTGAATCAGGCTCTTGGCCCTGTGTGAGTCTGTGACTTAGATTGTCAGCACCTGATGGATGTAAAGAAAGATCCCATGTGTGCATCCAAAACCAAAATGGCCAAAAGAGCAGTCATTGTGGATGAAGTCTCTCGCCTTTCTCTGTAAGGTTCCTGATCTCCATCAAGTGAGAATAGGGATCCATTGGATCAAATGAGTTCTTCAAAGCTCTGCAGAGGCTAGCCCATTGCGGCTTGCTTTTTCTCATGACTCAAATACACATAAAGAATCTAAACCCCACAATCAGTAGGCCTCAAATTGGAGAAGCGGAGCAGTATCAAATGCAGGCCTATTGGATCACTCCTGGTTCACAGGAAGGGTGTCAGGACACTCGAACATTAGGCAAATGAGGGGCAAAAGAGCTTATTTTGGACACTGTCTTGGACTGTGCCCCTCATGGAAACCTCTAGCAAGAGTTATGATGAGTGTCTATATGGAAGAAAATGAGGGCCATGTGGGAGTGTTTTGGTTTCAATTGTGTTCATTTGTGTGGCGGTTGGAAGAGATGACTTGGTCCACCTTGGCTTGAACTCTGGTGTGATTCCCCATAGAGACTGAGTTCTGAAACTCACCTCAGAGAAGTATTGCCATTAATTGTGTTGGGATTTTAGGAGGCCACGCATGAGAGTCGCCCTTGGAAACTGAGATATAGGCCGAAGGTGCCTTTCCACAGAGCACTGGCAATCTCAGCCAGGATAATACATGATTATATTCTTGAAAACATGGCAGCCATAGTTGAGAATCAAAACAAACATGGACCTCACAGTGTAGAACTCGATAAGCCTGGCTTCATGTGACCTTTTTGCCACTCTTTGGAAAGCCTTGCCTGTTAGTGTTCTCCAAAGATTTCATTGAATTGAGCTTCCTCACCATTTAATGGTTCCAGAATGAATTGAAACCGACAGTGCTTCCAACTTCAATCTTGAAAAATGCCCAGATAAATACCATGAAATTTTTGAATTTCCCATGACCAGGTCGCACTGGGGAACCTGTGGATGTCCTACATCTGATCATGAGTGTATCAGGCAGTGCCTTGACTGACAGGGATTCATAAAATTGATGTAGAACAGCGATACCAGTAAGTTGAACCCTGCTGAGTCGAGGGCCTAGAGCAGAGGTGGGAAGGTGTATGATAAAACATCTGTGTGGGCCAATGTGAATCTGCCATTGG
The DNA here is from genome assembly GCF_048772815.1 of Callospermophilus lateralis. Classification (NCBI taxonomy): domain Eukaryota; kingdom Metazoa; phylum Chordata; class Mammalia; order Rodentia; family Sciuridae; genus Callospermophilus; species Callospermophilus lateralis. The sequence continues at coordinate 472,570 of NW_027513077.1, forward strand.
CTTCCAAATGGCTTGTGACTGACATGGTGCAACCAGCAGAATGTTCTATGTAAAAGCATATTTTTATATGGAGAGGTTTCAGGGCAATGTTCAGAACCAGGTTGCTATTGACAAGAGGGCAAGCTATGGGGGATAGAAGCCTGGTTGGTGCATTCTCCTGAGAACCCTGACCCACCGCACATGACAAAACTCCCTCCAGCACTGTGTCCCAGTTGAACTCCTTGTATATCATGAAGCAAATACCAAACTCCCAGTGCAGCAACAAGAAACACCTTGAAAATTGGAGGATGACCAAATGGCTTCACAGTCCACATGGGGAGACACTTAGCCCACATTGGCCACAATTGACCTACAAAGAGAGAAATCAGCACTGCTGCCTCATGTTCATTGGAAAATAAGAAACCATGTTCTCCAGGTCACATAGATGCAGACCCAGCTTTGATGGGCTCACTAGAGAGAAAGCAAAAGCTCTTTACAAAAACATATATTTCAAGTGCCCAACCTCATAGGCAGTTTCTCAAGAAGTCTTTAGGGCACCAGAGCTCCATGTTTTTGGAAAGTTTACCCTGTCCCTTACTTTGGGTAACTCCTCTAACACCTCCAAAGTTGTGAACTCCTGAGCATATTCCATTCCAGATATGTATTCACAGATTTTCTACCTCTTCTCTTCTCATTATGTATTACTTGGGGTGGAGGTAATGACAATGCATTGTTCTGGATGAGAGTAAGAAGATTTTTGTGTACCACATATTTGCATACACTTTGGATTAATTTTCCAATTTTCCATTCGACATACTGAATCCCTGACACTAAACCATACCCTACTAGACTCTGACTGCTTATCCTAATATGATTGAGAAAATTAACTCAAACAGAATAGAAATAATAGAAGTTCAGAGGAGGGGTGGTGTATAGTTGGGCTTGCCTTTTGCAATATATAGGGTAGGAGTTATAAATCTAGTCAATTTTTAATTGAAGTAGTTCTCAGTGTGTTTTTAAAGTTAACAAATAGGTGAATCCCTGTCTCCGTTTATCTGTAGCCTATTCAGCACATACTTTTGTATATGCACATATAGAATCCTACCTGGTATCACACGTATACACTTGTGAGGTGGCCAGCTTGGCAGATACAAATTGTGAGAAAAGATCACTCCTCCTAATCGCTGTTGGAACTGAAAATTCAACCTATGGGGGAGCTTCCTAGTTAAACAGCATTATACATAAATCCATGTTCAGTAATATAAATATTTTTTGGATCTTTGGACGATATATATATCATGATGAATTTTGATTGTCATATATATTGCTACTTTTTAATGTCTCTGTGTGGGTTTTGTGTGTGTGTGTGTGTGTGTGTGTATATATATATATATATATATATATATATATATATATATATATACGCTCTAGATTTTTCTAAACGTGAAATATATGCGTCTTATTATGCACTGCCTAAATTCATTCATGTTCATCTATGTGGATTTCTAATCAACTTTTCACAAGATTATTCTCAGAAATATTCATCCACCTGAATTACATATTTGTTTCCTAGTACTGAAAACTAAATTCAGTGAATGTTGCACACAAATTCTAATATTTCTACAGTAACTTACCCAGCTTAACATCAATGCAAGTACATTCCTATGTTCCATGATGTCTATTTTGACGTTCATTTTTATTCAACACTGGTACATTACTTTTTCTTCATTTTATGCACATCATAGGATATATATTTCTTGCACAAGTTATCAAATTTATAGGCATTTGTTTCACTTTCAATCACTTCCTGCTTCAGAACACATGTATTCCTCCAGGTTTCTTGATAGTTTTTTTCATGAGACATCTTTCCAAACACATTATTTTCGATTTCCATAATCACTTTTGAAGCAAACTCACACACCCATCATGATACACCGTAACCCTATTATTACCATTTGATGTATAACTTGTTGGAATGAATGATTGTATATGAACATAAAATTTCTTATATATTTTCATATATCAATTCAATCTATTATTAAAACTGGAACCAGTTATATTATTTATTCACAGTATGGTCTATTAAGGCATCATCTCTATATTCATACATACAGGGTACACCTAAATGTATCCCCAATACTAATTTTTAAGTCTTTAAAATATTGCTTTCAGAAATGGTGGAAGAAATACTATAGTCACCTGATATACATATACATTTCATCACAGTAATATTCCTGACACAAAAGGCAAGGGTCACACTTATGATTGTACCAAAGCCTAAATTGAATTTGAGCATGTATTACTAACAACATCCATGTCCTGGTTCCCTAATGCTCTCAAATATCATTCCTATTGGTGACGACATATCTGTTTCTTCCTAAGATTATATATTGAACCATTACCCTGTTAAAAATGTCTTATCCTACAACTCACGTTGTACTTTGCCTAATTTTCTAATGTCTCCATTGATATCTGCTTTCAAACACCTTTTCTCCAGTTCATCATTGGGAATGTCCCTTCAAATGTGCTGACATTTACATTCACTCTCTCACCAAAACCGTATTGCTAAAGAACATTTGGTCCAACTCCTAGACTCACTCAAATGTGTTCTTCAAAGCCCTGCAGAGGGCAGCCCAGAGGTGCTTGGGTTGTCTCATGACTCCAATTCACATAAAGAATCTAAACCCTACAGTCAGTAGGCCTCAAATTGGAGAAGCAGAGCAGTATTAATTGAAGGCCTATTTGATCACTCCTGGTTCACAGGAAGGGTGTCCAGGCCATCCTGACTTTAGGCAAATGAGGTGCAAGGGAGCTTATTGTGGACACTGTCTTGCGCTGCGCCCCTCATGGAAACCTCCAGCCAGAGGTTATGATGAGTGTCTATATGGAAGAAGATGAGGGCCATGTGGGAGTGTTTTGGTTTTAAATGTGGTCATTTGTGCGGTGGTTGAAAGAGATGACTGGGTCCACCTGGGCTTGAACTCTGGTGTGATTCCCCTTAGAAAAGGAGTTTTGGAAATGACCTTAGAGATGTATTGCCATGAATTGTGTTGGGATTTTAGGAGGAGAAGCATGAGATTCGACCACGCATGACAGTAGGCCTCAAATTGGGAACGCAGAACATTTTGTCCAAATCCTTTATTCACTCTTCTTTTTAATCCTATCGTCTAACTTCCTAATTCTAGATAAATACCACGGTATATTTGAAATTCCAATGACCAGGTGGCACTGGAGAATATTTGGATGTCCTGTTGCTGATCATGAGTGTACCAGACAGTGCCTTGATTGACTGGGTTTCATGAAAATGGTGTAGAACAGAGATGCCAGTAAGTTGGAGTCTGCTGAGTAGTTGGCCTAGAGCAGTGGTGTGCAGGTGTGTCATAAAACATCTGTGGTGGGGTCATGTGGATCTTCCATTGACTTCCAAATGGCTTGTGGCTGACATAGTGTAGCCAACAGACCCTTATATGTAAAGGCATCTTGTTATATCGAGAGGTTTAAGGGAAATTTTAGGAATAAGGTTGCTATGGTCAAGGGCACAAGCTACGTGAAATAGAAGACATTTTGGTGCATTTTCCTGCAGACCCTGACCCACCACACCTGACAGAACTCCCTCTAGCACTTTGTCCCAATTGAACTCATTGTATTTTGTGAAGTAAATACCATACTCCCAGTGAAGCAGCAAGAAACACCACAGAAAGTGGAGGATGACCAAATGGCTTCACAGTCCACACGGGGAGACACTTAGCCCCCAGTGGTCACAGTTTACCTACAAAGAGAGAATTCAGCAACTGCTCCCTCATGTTCATTATAAAATAAGAAACCATGTCCTCCAGGTCACATAGATGCAGACCCAGCTTTGATGGTCTCACTACAAAGAGAGAAGAACATATATTTCAAGGGCCAAATCTCAGAGGGAGTCTCTCAAGAAGTCTTTAGACAAGAAGAGCTCCATGTTTATGGAGTGTTTACCCTGATCCTTACATAGGAAACTCCTCTACCAACTCCAAGGTTGTGAACTCCTGAGCATCTTCCATTCCAGATATGTATTCATAGATTTTCTAACTCTCCTCCTATAACTGTGTCTTATTGGGGCGAAGGTAATGTCATGGCATTGTTCTGGATGAGAGTTGGAATATTATTCTGTGGCACATATTTGCATACACATTGAATTCATGTTCCTATTTTCCAATCAAAATACCGAAATCATGACACTAACCTGTACCCTACTAGACTCTCACTACTAATCCTAATATGATGGAGAAAAAAAACCCAAATACAAGCATTTTAGTGGACGCATGGTATATATTTGGACTTGCCTTTTGCATGATAAAGGGTAGGTGTTATAAATCTAGTAAATTTTTGTTTAAAACAATTTTTCATGTGATTTTAAATTAACAAATATGTGAATTCCTGTCTCCCTTTCTGTATATACTATTTAGCACATGTATTTTTTTCATGCACATATAAAATCCTACCTGGTATCACAGGTTAATTTTTGTGTGTTGTCTGACTTGGCAGATTCAAATTGTGAGAAGAGATCACTCCTCCTACCCTACTAGACTCTGACTACTAATCCTAATATGATGGAGAAAAATAACCGAAACAGAATGGAAATACAAGCAGTTCAGTGGAGGCATGGTGGATATTTGGACTTGCCTTTTGCATGATAAAGGGTTGGTGTTATAAATCTAGTCAATTTTTGCTTAAAATAGTTCTCCATGTGTTTTTAAAATTATCAAATATGTGAATTACTGTCTCCCTTTCGCTATAGACTACTCAGCACATGTGTATTTATATGCACATATAGAATCCTACCTGGTATCACAGGTTAATTTTTGTGTGTTGTCTGACTTGGCAGATACAACTTGTGAGAAGAGATCACTTCTACTAACCACTGTTGAAACTGAAAATTCAACTTATGGGTGAGCTTCCTAGTTGAAAACATTATACATAAATGCATGTTCAGTAAAATAAATATTTTTGCATATTTGAATGATATATATTTCATGATGAATATCGATTAGCATATGTATTGCTACTTTTTAATGTCTGTGTGTGTGTTTTGTATATATATATACACTCTCCAGATTTTTCAAAATATGAAATATATGTGTCTTATATGCACTCCATAAATTCATCCATGTTCATGTATTTAGATTTATAATCAATTTTTCACAAGATTATTCTCAGAAATATTTATACACCTGAAATATATATTTGTTTCCAAGTACTGAAAACTAACTTCAGTGAAAGGTACATACGAATCCTAATATTTCTAGAGTAACTGACCCAGTTTAACATCAATGCAAGTAGACTCCTATGGGACATGATGTGTATTTTGACGTTCATTTTTTTCAACACTGGTACATTACTATTTCTTCAGTTTATGCACATCATAGAATATATATATATCATCCACAAGTTCACAAATTTGTAGGCATTTGTTTCACTGTCAATCACTTCCTGCTTCAGAACACATGTATTCTTCCATGTTTCTTGACTGGTCTTTTCATGAGACTTCTTTCCAAAAATAATATTTTTTAGTTCCATTGTAAGATTAAAGCAAAACTCACACACCCTTCAGGATAAACCATAACCCTAGTATTAACATTAGATGTATGACTGGTTGGAATGAATGTATGTATATCAATATAAGATTTCCTGAATATTTTCAGATATCAACTCAATACATTACTTAAAGTTGGAAGAAGTCGCATTATTTATTCACAGTATGGCCTATTCATGCATTATCTCTATATTTATAGACACAGGGTACATCTATTTTTGCCCACAATACTAATTTATACATATTCAAAATATTGCTCCAAGAAATGGTGGAAGAAATACTCATGTAAGCTGATCTACATATACATTTTATCACAGTTATATTCTGGTCAGAAAATGCAAATATCACACTTATGATTGTACCAAAGCCTAAATGGAAAATGAACATGGCTTACTAAAAACATCCATGTGCAGGTTGCCTAATGCTCCCACTTGTCAATCTTGTTGGGGACTACATATTTGTTTCTTTCTAAGATTATATATTCAAACTCAATCCTATTGAAAATGTCTTATCCTATCTCTCACTTTACACTTTGCCTGATTTCCTAATGTCTCTATCGATATTAGCTTTCTAACATATTTTCCCCTGTTCATAATTGTGACTGACTCTTCACACGTGCTGACATTTACCTTCACTGTCTACCCGAAAACCTATTGCTAAAGAAATTTTGGTCCAAATCTTATACTCACTCTTCTTTCTAAACTTACCAACTGTCTTTCTAATACTACCAACAATTCCTTTTTGCCTGGATGTTCTCTTCGACATTCAATCATCCAAGGTACAAGGTCCTATAACATTGTATATCGATTAATCTGAGACATCTGTGCAGAACATAATTCAAAGCTAAGTATCCCAAATGAAGGGCCTAATGCCCTTCTGGGCTTCAAATCTAAATAGATTTCTGTTTTCATACTTATATTTTACCTATATATTTTTGTAAATATTGTAGGTTCCCAATGCCATTATTAATCCAGCAGAATGACTCCTCACCCAAATTGAACCTGTTATTAACCCTAACCATACACTGTTCCCTCAATCTACGTTTACAGAAGACCAGGGACAGAGTTGGTTTTACAATACAGGAATGTAGAGCATCTTTAACCTGCTGAGAACCTCAATGGTCCAAGCAGAAATGATCCCTGGAGAACTTGTAGGCAGCTTTTTAGGACCTGAGAGAGCAAAAGTCATCTTCCATTGCAGACAACCTGGTCAGGATGAAGGAATGTGTCTGAATAAGCCTCTCTCTTTTTAATGTAGAGAATATGGACCAAACCTGGACTCTGGGGAGAGCTGTTCCTGGTTTCCTATGGTTGATATTCCATTCTAACTTATGAAAGTGTCACAGAAAGTAGGGGCATCCTCTATCTCATGGGACCCTTGGAAGCAACTGTTAGGACAAAGTGGTTGCCAAGGTAGTGACTTCATTCAATTCTTGAAGGAAGTGACCTACCTCACTTCCTTGGTGATGGAACTCTCTGAATTTGGGATCCAGGAAGCCAGGTACACAGAACCAGTCTCAGTCTCAATTCCAGTGGACTCACATGTTTGGATTTACCAATGACAGAGTCAGTCTCTCTTGGTACCTACTGATGTGAGGATGGCCAAATGCCAGGAGAGCTCTCAAGAGGGGACGTTCCTGAGAAAGCAGTTAGTGACTCACCACTGGCTCCTGACAACTTCACAGATTTGAACAAAGAGATCAGATCTGAGACAGGACAGGCCATTTCATGGGTACATAGAATGGCCAACAAGTCAGAGGACACTCCGGATTGTCACAGACCTACTTGGGGGAAGGATGTGCCTTTGTGAATGTGGGTGAAAGTTTGTGGTTTTGTCTCATGTTCTGAGAATAGGTAGGGAAGGCAGTTTGTTTGGTATTCAGTGGAGAGTTTCTAGTAAGTCGTTTGACATGGCGAGTGTTTCTATGTCTGTGTATACCACTGTGTCCCTGGTTGTAGACATTAGAAAAGAGAATGCATTAATGGATGTGTCCTGTCTAGTGGAAAGCTTCTCAGGATTAATCTTTCCCAATTTATGAATGGACTGCGGCTTGACTTGTGGATGGGAAACACCTACAATCTTCCTAAGTTCCTGATTTCTTCCTGAATTCTGGCCACTCTCCAGAATAGGCTCATGGTTTTGTGTCCAAGATATGTACCACCTCCAAGTTCTGTGACATGTCCATGTACTGGTGAGCTGAAGAGAATGGGGAGCATCTCAGAAAACTCAGATATCAGTGTGACCAGGAAAGTCTCAGTGGAGAAACCCTGCTTTGGGCCTTTTGCTTCCCTATTGTTCTGTAGCACTGAATGTCAGAAAGGTCTTTGCCTCACCCCTTTGTGAAACCTGAAGAAAACAGTTTTCAAATGGACATTAATGTGCATCACCTGTGGCTCTTTGCTTAATGCTTTGGAAAGGGGTGTGTCTGAATTAGCCTCTTGGCCTTGTGTGTGGCTGTGACTTAGATTCTCAGCGCCTGATGGATCTAAAGAAAAATCCCATGTGTGCATACAAAACCAAAATGGCAAAAAAGATCAGTCATTGTGGATAAAGACTCTTTCCTTCCTCTGTTAGGTTCCTGACCTCTTCCAAGTGAGAATAGGGATTCTTTAGGGTCAAATGAGTTCTTCAAAGCCCTGCAGATGTGCTTGGGTTTTCTCATGAATCCAAATCACATAAAAAGTCTATACCTGACAGTCAGTAGTCCTCAAATTGGAGAAACAGAGCAGTATAAAAAGCAGGCTCATTTAATAACTCCTGGTTCACAGGAAGGGTGTTTAGGCCACCCTGATTTTAGGCAAATGAGGGGCCAAGGAGCTTATTGTGGATACTTTTTTTGGCTGTGTCCCTTATGGAAACCTCCAGCCAGAGGTTTTGATAAGTGTCTATATGGAAGAAGATGAGGGCCATGTGGGAGTGTTTTGGTTTTAATTGTAGTCATTTGTGTTGTGGTTGGAAGAGATGACTGGGTCCACCTGGGCTTGAACTCTGGTGTGATTCCCCTTAGACAGTGAGTTCTGGAACTGACCTCAGAGAAGTATTGCCATGAATTGTGTTGGAATTTTAGGAGGCCACGCATGAGTGTCGCCTTTGGATACTGAGATATAGTCCCAGGGTGGCTAAGTTGATATCAAAACACTCATGGACCTCAATTGTAGACCTCAATGGGCCGGGTTTCATTTGACCTTTTGGACTCTCTTTGGGAAGCCTTGCCTATGAGAGTTCTGCAGAGTTTTTATTGAAATGAGCTTCCTCACCATTTAGTGGTTCCTGAATGAATAGAAACCCACAGTGCATCCAACTTTATTATTGAAAAATGGCTAGAAAAATACCATTAAATTTTTGAAATTCACATGACCAGGTGGCTTGCAGATCTTTTGGATGTCCTATTGCTGATCATGAGTGTACCAGACAGTGCCTTGATTCATTGGGTTTCATGAAAATGGTGTAGAACATAGATGCCAGTAAGATGGAGCCCGCTGAGTAGCGGGCCTAGAGCAGTTGTGGGCAGGTGTGTGATAAAACATCTTTGGTGGGGCCATGTGGATCTGCCATTGGATTTCAAATGTCTTGAGATGGACATAGTGCAGGCAGGAGACCATTATAAGTAAAGGCATCTTGTTATATGGAGAGGTTTCAGGGTAATATACAGAATCAGGTTGCTATGGTCAAGGGGGCAAGCTATGCGGTATATAGGCCAGTTTGGTGCATGCTCATGCATACCCTGACACACCACAAGTGACAGAACTCCCTCCAGCACTGTGTCCCAGTTGAACTCGTTGTATTTTGTGAAGCAAATATCAAATTCTCAGTGCAGGAGCAAGGAACACAAGGAAAAGTGGAGGATGACCAAATGGTTTCACAGTCTACACAGGAAGACACTAGGCCCCCAGTGGCCACAGTTTAAAATACTGAATCCCTGACACTAAAACCTACCCTATTAGACTCTGACTACTAATCCTAATAAGATGGAGAAAAATTACCCAAAAAAGTATAGAAATACTAGCAGTTCAGAGGAGGCATGTTGTATAGTTGGACGGGCCTTTTGCATTATATAGGGTAGGAGTTATAAATCAAGTCAATTTTTTGTTGAAATAGTTCTCCATGTGAATTTAAAGTTAACAAATATGTGAATTCCTGTCTCCCTTTCTATGTAGCCTATTCAGCACATGTATTTTTATATGCACATATAGAATCCTACCTGGTCCCACACGTACATTCTTGGGAGGTGGCTGAATTTTCAGACACAAATTGTGAGAAGAGATCACTCCTCCTAAATGCTGTTGGAAATGAAAATTCAACATATGTGTGAGCTTCCTTTTTAAACTAAATTATGTATAACTTTTTGTAATGAATGTATGAATGTATATATCAATATTAAATATTTTATATTTTTTCAGATATCAATTCAATCCACTATTTAAAGTTAGAACTAGTTATATTATTTATTCACTGAATGGTCTATTCATAGAATATCTCTATATTCATAGACACAGGGTACACCTATTTGTGCCCCCAATACTAATTTATATATGTTCAAAATATTGCTCCCAGAAATGGTGGAAGAAATACTCATGTCACATGATATACATATACATTTTATCACAGTAATATTCTGGACACAAAAAGCAAATATCACACTTATGATTGTACCAATGTAAAGGTCATTTGAGGGTCGGAGGAAGAGACCACCAAAAGATTGTCTCATGCAACAGCAAAGGGTTTATTGGGGGTCCAGCATGCTGGGGCTCAGAGCTCAGAGAAGAGAGCCCTGAGAACAGCTTAAGCAGAGCTTATTTACTTTCCTTGGAGAGGTCAGGGAGGGAAGTTTATTGATGGTTCAGGGCGAGTGGCCGGTTTGCGTGCAACCGGGTGAGGGAGAACAATCTGCAGTTTAGCAGTTGGGGACTGCACATTCTGGGAATAAGATTAGCAAATAGCTCTCAAGATTTCAACAGTGTTTTGTTAAGCATACAGAAAAACAGGAAGTGACAAATACCTTTTTTATTAACCTTTCATTCCCCACTTCTTCTCGTTACTTTTAATCATAAATGTGATCATTGGACGGTGTCATATTTTATGCCTGCTAGTGGCGTATATTTTTGTCTGATTACCAAAAGTTTAACTTGTCCAATTTGAGCTTGAAGAAATGAAACTACATGGTGGAGCAAGCAAGTTCCTACAGTTAGCAATTAATGAGGATTATTAATGGACCAGCCAGGGCTGATAAAAGCGTAGTTAACCCGGGGGACTATGTTAACGAAGACTCAAACCACTTTTTTGGGGCCTCTCTCTTTCGTTGACGCTCTTCAAGGCGTCTTCTTAATTTACTCATATATTCTTTTACAACCAGTATGGTCGGCATAAAAACAACATTGTTCCCTCAATGTAGCATAAATGCCCCCTTTTCTCATGAAAAGGAGTTCCAACCCTCGCCTGTTCTGTTAAACAACTTTAGAGAGAGAGGTTCAAGATTCCTGTAAAGCTGTGATGGAGGTTTTTTCTATCTTTAAGATTTTGTATACTGCTGCTTCTAATTGGGTCATTTCTTGTGTCCCATGAACTAGAGCAGTGGTTCCTGTGCCCATCCCTGCAACAATTCCTATTCCCAAAAGGATGGCTAAAGTGAGGAAAACAGGTTCCTGGCAGAACCGGGTTGTATGCCCCACTATTTGAACTTTAAATGATACTGTGTCATGATAGAGCACTCTGGGAAACATCTGCATCATTACATTATTAATCATATCTGTTGACCATTTTATGAAAACATAAACAATGTTTAAGTATATAGAATTATACTGTTTTAGGTATGGAAAAGGCAAGGTACCTAAGATAGAATGGAAGACAGGGAAACAGTTATATTTAGTTGCAACCTGATTTAGAAGGCATTGCTTCTGTTGTAATCAATGAATCCCCTGAACCTCAAGTTTAGTTAGTTTCATAATTTTGTACCCAACATGTAAGGGAAGGGGCTCAGAAGTTCACAGTCTGCAGAATTTCACAAAAAGAAGATTTTTTTTTCCCTCTGTTCTGGGCAAGTAACATTTTTAAGGACACCTAAGCTTTTTTCTTCTATCTTTTTTTTTCTACCTGCCACCTGTTACCATGGAACCCAGTTGGTAACTTCTTTATCTTAGAAATGTAGCCATCTCTTTGAAGTGCCAGCTCAAGGACAGGGGCCTTGTTCACATATTTTGTTAAAAACTAGTATGGGGGTGTCTAGCTTAGGAGTGTTGATTTTTCAAGCCAGTGCCCAAGTAGAACAGGCAACACGAAAACAGGAAGTTTATCTACATTGAACTCTTTTATAGGGTCTCTTTTGCTGAAAGTCCTAAAGTTAGCCATGGTGAAAACTTCTGGAGAATTCAGTTCAGACTTTTCTGTGGGCCTGGTACAGAGGGGGAAGATGGGAAAGGCGGGGGGTAAGACCCGGTTGGTGGATCTGAGTATGAGGAAGGAGAGATATAAAAGAATAATAGGAAAGGGGTTTGTGATTTTCCTAGCAACAACAACTTGAGCAGTAGAACAGATAGTGCCAAGGGGAAGACCGAAGTGAGTATCCCAAAAAGCCTGTGAGGGCTTTTCAATTCTTAGTAAACTGTTTTCAGTGATGACAAAGCAACTTTAAAGGCCATTTTCATTACATCTTGGATAGGGGTCTGAGTGTTCTCCTCAGCTGGTTTGAGCTTTGGGTTAGCTGGTAAGAGGACCTGGTGGGACGGGGTGCAGGCACTGACAGGAGAAGAGAGGAGGGAGTGGGTGGAGGGGTGCCTCAGTGCCTGCTACCTCAGCAAGGGGGCAATGGTCTGAGAACCGGCGGAGGTTTGGGTTTTGGATCTAGTAATTGGAGGGGAGAAATCAGGTTGCTGAGGTTGGAGTGACAGCAGAAAGTCTGTAGCAGAAGGCTGAGGGTAAGAATCTATTGGAGAAGAATAGTTCAGGATGTGAGCAAAGGAGGGAAAAGGCTTCCACATAGGGGAATCTCCTTTCACTCTTTTGAGCACTTGCAGAAGTTAAAAAGGTCACACAGAATTTGAGGACCTAGAGGCCCCTCTGTGGGCCATCAGTTTTCTTTCTCTATTTGTTAATATGGTCAATGCTGTGTACTTAATTTGATGAGCAGTTGTTTTCCACCAGGCACCCCCTGTATGCTCACATCCCCATGACTTACAGAAGAAGTCAGCTTTTCCCCCACACAGCTATGGCTGTTTGTGGCTTTGATACTCTGCCTGGCAAACATAGTAATCTAGGCTAGCCAACCTGCATCTGGCTAGCGTGTTCCTATATCCATAATATTTGTTTCCATTATCTATGGTACAGAAGGTATTTAATGGAATTTTAGTGGGATCCTCTTCATCAGGAATATCTCAATAGGAAAGACCTATAGCCAGCTGACAAATGTCTGGATGGAGAGAAGGCCACCAGGTACCTAAGTGGGCTGTATGCAAGATAGACCATACTTTTTGTCTAGTAGAATTTGTGATCAGCAATCGCTGCTGAACAGGCTGATGAGGGTTAAGACTACTGGTGGCCAAGGGGAGAGTCTATAGCCATATCCGTATGGCGAATACAAAATTTGAAAGGGTTACCAGTCTTTTCCAGTTTCCAGCCAGAGTCTGGACAGGGCACAGGCTTGAGACTTGAGGCATGGATCCAGGAAGTGATTCCGTCTACTTTTACCGCTGTAGGTGTTATAAGTTGCACCTGGTATGGTTCTTTCCAGCGGGGTTCCAGGGATGACACCTGATGTCATCTTATGTAGATGAAATCTCTTGATATTGATGTGGAGTGCCCTCGTCTGCAGGTTGGTAGGCAGTGGCCAGGTGTTTCAACAGGTATCGCTGAGTTCTTTCGAGAGCTTTTAGTCTGTCAAGCAAGGGGGTGTGGAAGGGATCGTTCGGTCTTAGAGTTGGGGTTAGGTCCCTTACTGGAGGAGGGACACCATTGAGAATTTCATAGGGGGTGAGGTTACACAAAGAAACAGAGGGAGAATTTCTTGCATGAAACAGTGCATAAGGCTGGAGCATAGTCCAATCTTTTATGCTGGTCTCTAAGCTTAATTTCTTTAAGGTCTCTTTAATGGTTCTATTTATTTTTTACCTGTACTGCGCTCTGGGGTCTACAAGCACAATGTAACTTCCAATTAATTTCTAGGGTCCTGGCTAACCCCTGACTTACCTGGGCCATGAACGCCGGTCCATTATCAGAACCTATTACTTTAGGCCGGCCGTATCTTGGAAAATATCTTTCAGGATATTCTTGACCATCATTTGCGCCGTTAATTTTTATTTTGTGGGAAAGGCTTAAATCCATCCTGAAAATGTATCTACAAAGACTAAGAGATATTTAAGTCCATACCATGCTGGCTTAATTTCAGTAAAGTCCACTTCTCAGAATTGTCCTGGTCTGGTTCCTCATAGGTACTTTCCTGCAGGAAGCTTGGAATGGTAAGCATTAACCAATTGACATATCCGACAGGCTTTTGTTACCCGTTCAGATATTTCCTTTCGCTGTGAGTTGGTTAATCGAAAACTCTGTTCTTGATCCTTCAGGAATGCCTGCAGTTTCTTTTAACCAAGGTGAGTGAGTTGATGTACATTTTTAAAGTAGTGTAGGGCTTTCTGTAATTGAAGGTTGGGCTCAGTGAAGTTGAGGAATTCAATGTCAGTGTCCTTAGATGTTATCAAAAGCTTGCTGGTGCTCAAAGGGTCCATTGGAATTGGGCATCCTCATTTAACAGCGGGTATAAAGGAGAAGCTAAGAACACAAACCCAGGTATCCATACCTGCAAAAGCCAGCAGTCCCAAGAAACTCTCTTGAGTTGTCTCTTGTTAGATGGGGGTGGTATCTGCACAATGTTTTTTTTCTCGGCAGAGAGCCCTGAGAACAGCTTAATCAGACCTTATATACTTTTCTTGGAGTGGGCAGGGAGGGAAACTTATCGATGGGTCAGAGCAAGTGGGAGGTTTGGTACAAGCGGGTGAGGGAGTACAATCCTCAGTTTGGCAGTTGGGGACAGCACATTCTGGGAACAAAATTAGCAAACAGTTCTCCAGATTTCAACAGTGTTTTGTTAAGCATACAGAAAAACAGGAAGTGACAAGTGCCTATTTTATTAACCTTTCACCAAAGCGAAATAGAACGTGAGCTTGGATTACAAAAACAACCATGTCCAGGTTGCCTAATGCTCTCAAATGTCAATCCTATTGGTGACTACATATTTGTTTCTTCCAAAGATTATATATTCAACATCAACCATGTTGAAAATGTCTAATCCTATCACTCACTTTATACTTTGCCTGATTTCATGTCTCTATTGATATCTGCATTCTTGCATGTTTTCCCCCATTCATCATTGTGACTGACTCTTCACATGTGCTTATATTTTGTTCACTCTCTACCCAAACTTGATTGCTAAAGAACTTTTGGTCTAAATCCTATACTCACTCTTTTTCCTGAACCTACCGACTATCTTCCTAATCCTACCGACTATCCCTTTTAGACAGGAAGTTCTCTTCTACCTTCAATCATCCAAGGTACAAGGTCCTATGCCATTGTATATTGATTTATCTCGGACATCTGTGCAGAACCTAATTCAATGCTAAGTATCCCAATCAAGGGCCCTTCTGGACTTCATATCTTTCCTTGATTTCTGTTTTCATAATTATTTTGAAAATTTAATAAAATAGTGTTTGCCAAGGAACTGACTTCATTCAGTTCCTGAAGGAATTGACATACCTCACTTCTTTGGTGATGGAACTCTCTTAACTTGGGTTCCAGGAAGACAGGAACACACAGCCAGTCCCAGTCCCAGTACCAGTGGGCTAACTTGTTTTGATTTACCAAGGACAGAGTGTGTCTTTTTTGGTACCTACTGATGTGAGGATGGTCAGATGCGAGGAGAGCCTTCCCTGAGAAAGCATGTAGTGGTCAGCGCAGGCTCCTGACAACTTCACAGAGTTTGACAAAAAGACCAGATCTGAGACAGAACAGGCCACCTTGGGGGAACATAGTATGGCCCACCAGTCAGAGGAGACTCTGGATAGTCACAGACTTACTTGGGGGAAGGAGGTGCCTTTTTGAGTGTGGGTGTGAGTTTGTGGTTTTGTCTCATGTTCTGAGAATAGGTAGAAAAGGCGGTTTGCTTGGTTTGTAGTGGACTGTTTTTAGAAAGTCCTTTGACAAGCGAGTGTTTCTGTGTCTGTGTATCCCACTGTGTCCGTGGTTGTAGACATTAGAAAAGAGAATGCATCAATGGATGTTTCCTGTCTAGTAGAAAGCTTCCCAGCATTCATCCTACCCATTATAGGAATGGACTGCCTTTTGTCTTATCGATGGGCAACACCTACTATCTTCCTAAGTTCCTGTTTTCTTCCTGAATTCTGGCCACTCGCCAGAATAGGCTCATGGTTTTGTTTCCAAAATATGTACCACTTCTAAATTCTGCGACATGGCCATGTAATGGATAGCTGACGGGAATGGCAAGCATCTCAGAAAACTCAGATATCAGTGTGACCAGAAAAGTCTCAGTGGAGAAACCCTGCTTTGGGCCTTTTGCTTACATATTGTTCTGTTGCCCTGAATGTCAGGAAGGTCTTTGCCTCAGGCCACCACTTTGTGAAGCCTGAAAAAAACAGTTTTCAAATGGAAATGAATGGGCCTCACCAGTGGCCACGTGGCCACCCAGATCAATAACTTTGCTTAATTGCTTTGGAAAGGGATGTGTCTGAATCAGCCTCCTGGCCCTGTGTGAGGCAGTGGCTTAGATTCTCAGCACCTGATGAATCTAAAGAAAGATCCAATGTGTGCATCCAAAACCAAAATGGCAAAAAGATTAGTCATTGTGGATGAAGTCTCTTGCCTTCCTCTATTAGATTCCTGACCTCCATCAAGGGAGTATAGGGATTTTTTGGGTCAAATGAGTTCTTCCAATCCCTGCAGAGGTGCTTGTGTTTAATCATGACTCCAAATCAAATAAGGAATCAATACCTGACAGTCAGTAGGCCTCAAATTGTAGAAGAAGAGCAGTATTAATGGCAGAACTATGTGATCAATCCTGGTTCACTTCAAGGGTGTCCAGGCCACCCTGAGTTTAGGCAAATGAAGGGCAAGGGAGCTTATTTTGGATACTCTCTTGGGCTGTGCCATTTAAGGAAACCTCCAGGCAGAGGTTATGATGAGTGACTACATGGAAGAAGATGAGGACCATGTGGGATTGTTTGGTTCTAATTGTGGTCACTTGTGTGGCTGTTGGAAGAGATGACTGGGTTCATCTGCGCTAGAACACTGGTTTGATTCTCCTCAGAGACTGAGCTCTGTAACTGACCTCAGAGTAGTAATTGCTTTGGAAATGAATATGACTTAATCAGCCTCTTGGCCCTGTTTGAGGCTGTGGCTTAGATTATCAGCACCAGATGGATCTAAAAAAAGACCCCATGTGTGCATCCAAAACCAAAATGGCCAAAATAGCAGTCATTGTGGATGAAGTCTCTTGCCTTTCTCTGTAAGGTTCTGAAAGAATAAAAGAAATTGAAATTGAAATGTAAAGAACCAGGTTTCCTAAAGTTTCCAAGCTGCACTCAGCACCTGAAATTCCGGTGGCAGTTAAGACAATTTCCAGATCTGCACATTAGGTGTGTGTTGAAATCTTCCCTGACCACCTAGGTACTTAACAACCCCTTCCCAGAAACCGTGCAGCTCACCACGTATACATCTCAGGGCTTCAACCAATCAGTTTAAATGTATACCCCTTCTTAGGGCTGATCAATCACCCCCTGCCCGACCTGTTCCCGCCAATGAATGTTCTAATCATGTTTTAGAGTTGTTATTTGATTTTCTCTTGGTATATGATGATTTGCTAAAGGAGGCTATGATGTATGTAAAGTCCCTGCCCTCTCTAAAGAATGTATATAAACTGTGCTCAAGTTGTTCTCAGGGCTCTTTGTTCTTTGCTCCTCTGAAGGGAGTCCTGAGCTCCAGCATGCTGGACACCCAATAAACCCTTTAGAGTTGCATGAGAAAGCCTGTTGACGGTCTTTTCCTCCGATGTTCACCCCACCTTTTCATCTGGAGGCCCCAGGTGAGATATTTGGCGTGGCGGATGAAAGACCCCAAGGGACTTCTCTCAGGGTAAGTAAGGCGCCTCTTTCTGGTTTCGGGTTTCAGGTTAGGGCTTGGCAAAGTGGCTGTCGGTGAAGAGCATTAGCTCTCTCTGATAGTGGCTGACAGACGTGTCACAGAGCTGCAGGCCACGTCCCTGTGGGACACTCCAGGGGACGAGGGAAATCAAGGAATAGTAGTTTCCTCAACTCGGTTATATTTTGCTTCAGAATTCGGTTTGCCAGCCCATCAGGTTTTGCCGGCTACTCAATTTTGTTCATTGTCCTGAACTCATGTTGAGTTTATTGTCTGTCTTTATTGTCTAACACATCAGGTTTTGCCAGTTACTCAGTTCTAATCTTTGTCTTGGACACACGTTAAACGTTTACTGTTTGTCTTTGTCTGTGTTGCGATTGTGTCTTCACTGTCTCTCTTTGAGTAACTCCCATTATGGGACAAATCACTTCCATGCTTCTGTCCCTGACCATTGATCATTGGACTGATGTCCGCTCAAGGGCCCAGAATCTTTATTTTTCAGTAAAATGCTGGACCTGGCAGACTCTCTGTGCTTCAGAATGGCCCATTCTCAAAGTCGGGTGGCCCCCAGAAGGATCCTTCCGCTTCCCTCTAATCCGAAAATCAGAGATATTGTCTTTCAGCCGGGACCACGTGGCCACCCAGATCAATAGCCATATACCCCTTTCCCAGGATCCTATCATTCAAACCTTCCGCTCCCCCCGCTTCCCTCCATTCTCCCTGAGTCACAAGACTGGACACTCCTCCCCCTCCTTATCCTCTACCCTGGCTCCCCAACACCGAACACGTTCCAGATGATCCTCCTGCCGCTGACACAGCCTCTCCGCCACTAGAGGCAATTGGGCCAGTCCCAAGCCCTCCAGGGGACTTCGCAGCAGCAGCAGCAGCAGCCCCTCCTCCTCTGGTGGAAGCTGGGCCATCTAAAGGAACCCGCCAGTGACAGATAATAAAAAACTCAGAAACCCCTGTGATGCACCCTCTCCATCCCTATGGGCCGATGAACCGACCAAACTGGGACCCCAACACCATTGAAGTTAGGTAGCATCTGTCCACTTATCACGGGCCTCTAATAGCGGGTCTCTGAGTGGCCGCCAGAAGGCCGACTAATTTGGCCATGGTAAGAGAGATTATCCAAAGGCCTAATGAGTCTCCCTCTATGATTTTGGAGAGAATTATGGAAGCATTTAGAAAATATACTCCTTTTGATTCTCAGACAGAGTACGAAAAGACATCTGTTGCAATGGCCTTTATCCAGCAGGCTGCCCTAGATATTAAGAGAAAGTTGCAACGTCTAGATGGATTACAAGATATGACCTTAAGAGATTTAGTCAGAGAAGCTGAGAAAATATATTATAAGAAAGAAACTGAGGAGGAATGGGAACAGAGGAGACAGAAGGAAAGGGAACAAAAGGAGGATGAAAGGAGCAAAAGGCAGACTAAAGCACTGGCTAAGGTTCTGGTCAGAGCAGTAAATAGGCCAGAAGTTAAAAAGCATGGAGATAGGAAGGGATACATGGGCCCATGCCAAAGGCTGTCCCTGGCCTCAGGTCAATGTGCCTACTGTAAAGAAAAAGGACACTGGGCCAAAGAGTGCCCCCCAAAAAAGCAGAGATGCCAGACCGCCGTGCTGACTCTAGAACAGGAATAGGGAAGTCGGGACTCGGATCTCCTCCGCAAGCTCAGGGTAACATTTTAAGTGGAGGAAACCCCATTGAACTTTGAAGTGAATACAGGACCAGTATACTCAACCTTTAAGACCCCACTGGGCCCCCTATCAAATAAATGGTCGCTTGTTCAAGGGGCTAATGACAGTAGATAATGAGCTTGGACAACTAAGAGGACAATGGACCTAGGAAATAAAAAAGTCCACCACTCTTTTCTAGTAATCCCACAATGCCAGGCCCCGTTGATGGGCAGGGATCTGCTTACAAAACTCGGGGCTAGAATAACCTTTAACACTGATGGTCCCCAAGTGGTGTTTCTAAACGCTTCAGTAAAAACTCCCATAGTCACGGCTTTGACTATGTCCGTAGAAGATGAACATCAACTCTTCGCGCACCCTAGAACTGATCAAACAGGAAAACTATCCCAGAAATTGATAAAAGATTATCCTAATGCCTGGGCAGAAACTGCTGGGTTAGGTCTAGCAATAAAAAAACCTCCAATAGTAGTAGAATTAAAAGCCTCTACCTCTCCAATCAGTGTTAAACAATATCCTCTAATCAAAGAAGCTAAGGATGGGATAAGGCCCAATATTCAGAAATACCTGGCTCTTGGGGTCCTAAGGCCCTGTCAATCGGCCTAGAATACCCCCCTGCTACCAGTAAGAAAGCCAGTAACTGGGGACTACCGTCCTGTTCAAGACCTAAAAGAGATCAAAAACAGACTGCAGGACATTCACCCCATGGTACCCAATCCACATAATTTGCTTAGCACTCTGAATCCGGAGAGGTAATGGTACACTATGCTGGACTTAAAAGATGCTTACTTCTGCTTGCCACTACATAAGGACAGTCAGTTGCTGTTTGCTTTCGAGTGGATAGACCCAGAAACAGGAACATCTGGCCAACAAACCTGGATTAGACTCCACAGGGGTTCAAAAACTTCCCCACTTGAACTCTGGTGTGATTTCCCTTAGAAAATGAGTTCTGGTAAAGAACTCAGAGAAGTATTGCCATAAATTTTGTTGGGATTTTAGGAGGCCATGCATGAGAGTCGCCCTTGGAAACTGAGATCTAGGCCCAGTGTGGCTTTCCACAGAGCACTGGGTATCTCAGCCAGAATATCACATGATTTTATTCTGAAAGACTTGGCAGCCATAGTTGAGATTCAAAACACACATAGACTTCACATTGTAGACCTCAATGGACCTAGCTTCATGTGACCTTTTGGGCACTCTTTGGGACGCCTTGCCTGTGAGAGTTATCCACAGCTTTCATTGAAATGAGCTTCCTCAAAATTTAATGGTGTGGTGGGTCAGGGTCTGCAGGAGAATACATCAACCAGGCTTCTATCTCACATAGCTTGCCCCCTTGACCATTGCAACCTGATTCTGAACATTGCCCTGAAACCTCTCCATATAACAAGATGCTTTTATATGAAGAGATCAAACATATAAGGGATTACGGGCTGCAGCACGTCAATCACAAGCCATTTGGAAGCAATGGCAGATCCACATGGCCCCACCACAAATGTTTTATCACAAACCTGCACACCACAGCTCGTGCCCTCAATTGAGCAGTCTACAACTTACTGGCATCTCTGTTCTACACCATTTTCATGAAACCCAGTAAATCAAGGCATTATCTGGTACACTCATGATCAGCAACAGGTCATACAAAGGTTCTCCAGTGCCACCTGGTCATTAGAATTTCAAAAATTTCATGGTATTTATCTATCCATTTTTCAAGGTTGAAGTTGGAAGCACTGTATGTTTCAATTTATTCAGGAACCATTAAATGGTGAGGAACCTCATTTCAGTGAAATCTCTGGAGAACACTCACATGAATGTCTTCCCAAAGAGTAGCCAAAAGGTCACATGAAGCCAGGCCCATTGAGGTCTACAATGTGAGCTCTATGTGTCTTTTGACTCTCAACTATGGCTGCCAAGTCTTTCAGAGTAAAATCATGTGATATCCTAGCTGAGATACCTAGTGCTCTGTGGAAAGCCACCCTGGGCCTAGATCTCAGTTTCCAAGGGCGACTCTCATGCGTGGCCTCCTTAAAATCATAACACAGTTCATGGCAATACTTCTCTGAGGTCAGTTCCAGAACTCAGTCTCTAAGGGGAAACACACCAGAGTTCCAGCCCAGGTTTACCTACACCTCTCTTCCAACCCTCACACAAATGACCACAATTAAAACCAAAACACTCCCACATCACCCTCATCTTATTCCATATAGACACTCATCTTAACTTCAAGCTGTAGGTTTCCATGAGGGATGCAGCCCAAAACAGTGTCCACAATAAGCTCCCTTGCCCTTCATTGGCCTAAGTCAGGGTGGCCTGGACACCCTTCATGTGAACCAGGAGTGATCAAATAGGTGTGCCGTTAATACTGCTCTGCTTCTCCAATTTGATGCCTTCTGACTGTGAGGTTTAGATTCTTAATGTGAATTGGAGCCCAGAGAAAACACAAGCACCTCTAGGCTAGCCTGTGCAGGGCATTGAAGAACTCATTTGACCCAAAGGATATGGATTCTCACTTGATGGAGGTAAGGAACCTTACAGTGGAAGGTGAGAGAGTTCATCCACAATAACTGCTATTTTGGCCATTTTGGTTTTGGATGCACACATGGGATCTTTCTTTACATCCATCAGGTGCTGACAATGTAAGCCACAGCCTCACATAGGGCCAAGAGGCTGATTCAGACACACCCCTTTCCAAAGCAATTAAGCAGAGAGCCACAGGTGAGGCCTATTCATTTCCATTTGAAAAATATTTTCTTCAGGCTTCACAGAGGTGTGGCCTGAGGCATCAACCTTCCTGACTTACTGGGGAACAGAACAAAAGGTAAGCAAAAGGCCTAAAGCACGGTTTCTCCACTGAGACTTTACTGGTCACACTGATATCTGAGTTTTATAAGATGCTCGCCATTTCCTTCACCTATCCAGTACATGTCCATGTCACAGAGCTTGGAGGTGGTACATATCTTGGACACCAAACCATGAGCCTATTCTTGAGAGTGGCCAGAATTTAGGAAGAAAACCGGAAGTATGGTCTATCTTGCATACATCCCCCTTAAGGACCTGATGACCATCTCTCCACCCAGACATTTCTCAGCTGGCTATAAGTCTTATCTATTGGGATATCCCTGATGAAGAGGATTACACTAAAATTCCATTAAATCCCTTCCATACATAGATAATGGAAACAAACATAATGTTTGTAGGGACACGTGAGCCACATGCAGGTTGGCTAGCCTAGATTACTATGTTTGCCTGGCGGACTGTGAAAGCCATAAACAGTCACAGCTGTGTGGGGGAAAGCCGACTTCTTCTGTAAGTCATGGGGATGTCAGCATACAGGGACTTCCAGATGGAACCCAAACTCCTCATCAAATTTTGTACACAATATTGGCATTATTACCAATTAGATAACCAAACCTGATGGCCCACAGAGGGGTCTCTAGATCCTCAAATTATGTGTGACCTTTTTAACTTCTACAAGTGCTCAAAAGGGTGAAAGGAGATTCCCCTATGTGGAGGCTTTTTCCCTCCTTTGCTCACATCCTGAACTATGCTTCTCCAATAGATGCTCACCCTCAGCCTTCTACTCCAGACTCTCTGCTGTCACTCCCACATCAGCAACTTGATTTCTCCCCTACAATTAATAGATCAAAAACCCAAACCTCCGCTGGATCTCAGACCACTGCCCCCTTCCTGAGGTAGCAGCTACTGAGGTACCCCTCCACTCACTCACTCCTCTCTTTTCTTGTCAGTGGCCGCACTGGGTCCCAACAGGTCCTCTTACCAGCTAAACAAAATCTCAAACCAGCTGAGGAGAACCCACATACCAGTATCGAAGATGTAATGAAAATGGCCTTTAATGTTGCTTTGTCATCACTGAAAACGGTTACTAAAAATTTAAAGTCCCTCACAGGCTTTTTGGTATACTCACTCCCGTTTCCCCCTCTGTTCTACATGTTCTACTGCTCATGTTTTTGTTGCTAGGAAAATCCCAAAACCCTTGCCCATTATTCTTTTACATCTCTCCTTCCTCATTCTCAGATCCAAGGAGCTGCTCTCAGCCCTGCTTCCCTGTCTTCCTCCTCTGTACCAGGCCCATGGAAAAGTCGAGCAGTATTAACGGCAGGCCTATTTGATCACTCTTGGTTCACAGGAATGGTGTTCAGGCCACACTGACTTTAGGCGAATGAGGGGGAAGGGAGCTTATTTTGGACACCAACTTGGGCTGCACCCTTCATGGTAACCTCCAGTCAGAGGTTATGATATGGAAGAAGATTTGGGCCATGTGGCAGTATTTTGGTTTTAATTTTGATCATTTGTGTGGTGGTTGGAAGAGATGACTGGGTCCACCTGGGCTTGTTCTCAGGTGTGATTCCCCTTAGAGACTGAGTTCTGGAACTGACCTCAGAGAAGTATTGCCATGAATTGTGTTGGGATTTTAAAAGGCCACACATGAGAGTCGCCTTGGAAACTGAGATCTACGCCCAGGGTGGATTTGCACAGAGCACTGGGAATCTCAGCCAGTATATCATATGATTTTATTCTTAAGGACTTGGCAGCCATAGGTGAGAGTCAATACACACATGGAGCTCACATTGTAGACCTCAATGGGCCTGGATTCATGTGACCATTTGGGCACTCTTTGGGAAGCCTTGCCTGTGATAGTTCTGCAGAATTTTCATTGAAACGAGCTTCCTCACCATTTAATGGTTCCTGAATTAATTGAAACCCACAGAGCCTCCAACTGTATTACTGAAAAATGGCTAGGTAAATACCAGGGAATTTTTGAATTTCCCATGGCCAGGTGGCACTGGAGAACCTGTGGATGTCCTGTTGCTAATCAAGAGTATACCAGAAGGTGCCTTGACTGACTGGGTTTCATGAAAATGGTGTAGAACAGAGATTCCAGTAACTTGGAACCTGCTGAGTAGTGGGCCTAGAGCAGTGGTGTGCAGGTGTGTAATAAAACATCTGTGGCGGGGCCATGTGGATCTTCCATTGGCTTCTGAATGGCTTGTGACTGACATGGTGCAGCCAGGAGTCCCTTATATGTAAAGACATCTTGTTATATGGAGAAGTTTCAGGGCAATGTTCAGAATCAGGTGGCTATGGTCAAGGGGGCAATGTCTGTGGCATAGAAGCCTGTTGGTGCATTCTCCTGCAGACCCTGACCCACGACACGTGACAGAACTCCGTCCAGCACCGTGTCCCAGTTGAACTCCTTGTATTTTGTTAAACAAATAACAAACTCCCTATGCAGCAGCAAGAAAGACAATGAAAATTGGAGGATGACCAAAGGGCTTCACAGTCCACACGGGGAGACACTTTTCCCCAATGGCCATAGTTTAACTACAAAAATAGAACTCATCACTGATGCACCATGTTCATTGGAAAATAAGAAAACATGTCCTCCAGGTCACATAGATGCAGATCCAGCTCTGATGGTCTCACTACAAAGGAAGCTAAAGCTCCTGACAACAACATATATTTCAAGGACCCATCCTCAGAGGCAGTTACTCAAAAAGTCTTTAGGCCAGCAGAGCTCCATCTTTGTGGAGAGTTTACCCTGTCCCTTACTTTTTGAAACTCATCTACCACCTCCAAGTTTGTGAATTCCTGAGCATTTTCCATTCGAGATATGTATTCACAGATTTTCTAACACTTCCCCTCTCATTGTGTCTTACTTGGGCCCAAGGTAATGTTAAGGCTTTGTTCTGGATGAAAGTGAGAAGATGTTTGTGTAGCACATATTTGCATACTCATAGATTCATTTTCCTATTTTCCATTGAAATACAGAATCCCTGACATGAACATATACCCTACTAGACTCTGACTAATAATCCTAAAATGATGTAGAAAAATAACCCAAGCAGAATAGAAATACAAGCAGTTCAGAGGATGCATGCTGTATAGTTGGACTTGCCTTTTGCATGATAAACGGTAGGTGTTAAATATGTAGACAATTTTTAATTGAAATAGTTCTCCATGTGTTTTTAAAGTAAACAAATATGTGAATTCCTGTCTCCCTTGCTTTGTAGCCAATTCAACACATGTATTTTTATATGCACATTTAGATTCCTACATGGTATCACATGCACAATTTGTGAGGTGGCTGATGGAAGATACAACTTATGAGAAGAGATCACTCCTCCTAAACGCAGTTGGAACTGAAAATACAACCTATGGGTGAGCTTCCTAGTATTACAATATTATGCATAAATCCATGTTCAGTAAAATGAATATTTTTGCATCTGTGGATGATATATATTTCATAATGAATTTCGATTTGCATATATTTCTACCTTTTAATATCTGTGGGGTTCTTTTGTATATATTTGTGTGTGTGTGTGTGTGTGTGTGTGTGTGTGTGTGTATATATATATATATATATATATATATATATATATATATATATATATATATATTTTCCAGATTTTTCAAAATATGAAATATATATGTCTTATTTTACACTCCCTAAATTCACTCATATTCATGTATGTGGATTTATAATCAACTTTTCACAAGATTATTCTCAGAATTATTCATCCACCTGAAATACATATTTATTTTCTAGTACTGAAAACTAACTTCAGTGAATGGTGCATACAAATCCTAATTATTCTACAGTAACTGACCCTGTTTAACATCAATCCAAGTAGATTACTATGGGACATGATGTATGTTTTGACGTTCATTTTCATTCAAACCTGGTACATTACTATTTCTTCAGGTTATGCATATCATCGGATATGTATTTCATTCACAAGTTAGCAAAATTATTTGCATTTGTTTCACTTTCAATCACTTCCTATTCAGAACACATGAATTCCTCTATGTTTGTTGACTGGTATTTTTATGAGACTTCTTTCCAAACACAATATTTTCCAAATCCATAATCAGTTTTGAAGCAAAACTCACACACTTCATGAGAAAACATAACTCTAATATTACCATTAGATGTATAACTCGTTGGAATGAATGATTGTATATCAATATAAGATTTCTTATATATTTTAAGATATCAATTCAATCCATTATTTAAAGTGGAACTAGTTATATTATTTATTCACTGTATGGTGTATTCATACATTATCTCTATATTCATAGACAATGTGTACACCTCTCTGTACCCCCAATACTAATTTATTCATCTTCAAAATATGGCCCTCAGAAAAGGTGGAAGAAATACTCATGTCACCTGATCTACATATACATTTTATCAGAGTAATATTCTGGACACAAAATACAAAGGTCACACTTATGATTGTACCAAAGCCTAAATGGAAAGTGAGAAAGGATTACTACAATCATCCATGTGATGTTGCCTAATGCTCTCAAATGTCAGTCCTATTGGTGAGTACATATTTGTTTCTTCCTAAGATTGTGTATTCAAACTCAACCCTGTTGAAAATGTCTAATCCTCTCACTGACTTTATACTTAGCCTGATTTCATGTCTCTATTGATATCTGCTTTTCTACATATTTTTCCCTGTTCATCATTGTGACTGACTCTTAACTTGTGTTGACATTTACATTCACTGTCTAACCAAAACCGTATTGCTAAAGAACTTTTTTTCCAAATTCTATATTCACTCTTCTTCCTAATCCTTCCGACTATCAGTTTTTGAATGGATGGTCTCTTCTATATTCAATCATCCAATTAAAGGTCGTGCGAGCATCGGAGGAAGAGACTACCAAGAGAATACATCATGCAACAGCAAAGGGTTTATTTGGGGTCCAACATGCTGGGGCTCAGAGCTCACTTAATTAGAGCAGAGAGCCCTGAGAAGAGCTTATGCAGAGTTTATATACTTTTCTTTGAGAGGGCAGAAAGGGAAGTTTATTGATGGTTCAGGGTGAGTGGGTGGTTTGCATTCAACCGGGTGAGGGAGTACATTCTGCAGTTTGGCCGTTGGGGACAGCACATTCTGGGACAAGATTAGGAAACATTTCTCAACATTTCAACAGTGTTTTGTTAAGTGTACAGAAAAACAGGAAGTGACAAGTATATATTTTATTGACCTTTCATTCCCCACTTCTTCTGGCAACTTTTAATCATAAAAATGATCATTGGGGGATGTCACATTCTATGTTTGCTAGTGGGGTATTACCATAAGTTTAACTTGTCCAATTTGAGCTTGGAGAAAATAAATTACATGGTTGAGGAAACAGGGTTTTATAGTTAGCAATAATATGAGGATTATTATTGGATGGGCCAGAGTTGATAAAAACGTAGTTAACCAGGGGGACTGTGTAAACCAAGACTCAAACCACCATTTTTGGGCCTCTCTCTCTCCTTGACTCTCTTCAAGGCATCTTTTTAATTTACTCATAGATTATTTTACAACTCCATTATGGTCGACATTAAAAAAACATTCTTCCCTCAATGCAGCACAAAGGCCCCCTTCTCTAGTGAAAAAGAGATCCAACCCTCTACTGTTCTGTAAAACAACTTCAGAGAGAAAGGTTAAAGATTCCTGCAAAGCTGTGATGGAGGTTACTAATATCTTTAAGTTTTTATATATTCCTGCTTCTAATTGGGTCATTTGTTGTGTCCCATGGACCACGGCAGTGGTTCCTCTGCCCAACCCTGAAGCAACTCCTATTTGCAATGGAATGGCTAAGGTGAGGGATATATGTTTTCAGAGGAACCGGATTGTATGCCCCCCTATTTGATCTTCAAATGAATCTGTGTCATGATAGAGCACTCTGGGAAACATCCGCACCATTACACATTTAATCACATCTGTTGACAATTTCATTAAAACACAAACAATGTTTAAGTATACAGAATTAAACTGTTCTAGGGACGGACAAGGCAAGGCACCAAAGATAGCACAAAAGACAGGGAAACAGTCTTATTTGGTTGCAACCAGATTCAGAGGGCATTGCTTCTGTTGTAATCAATTAATCCCATGAAACCTAAGTTTATGTAGTTTCAGAATTTTGTACCCAACATGAAAGGGAAGGGGCTCAGAAGTTCATAGTCTTCAGAAGTTCACAAAAGGCAGTTTTTGTTTCTGTTTTTTCCTTAGGTCTGGGCAAGTTAAATTTTCAAGAACACCTGGGAGGGGGAGAGCTTTTTCTTCCCTTTCTTTTTTCCCCCTGCCAGCTTTTTCCATGGAGCCCAGTTTGTAACTTCTTTATCTTAGAAATGTAGCAATGTCTGTGAAGCCCCAGCTCAAGGCCAGGAGCCTTGTTCACATATTTTGTGAAAAACTAGTGAGGGTGTGTCTAGCTCAGGAGTGCTGATTTTTTAGCCAGTTGCCAAGTAGACCAGGTCAACACAAAAAGAGAAAGTTTATGTACACTGAAGTCTTTTATAGCGACTCTTTTCCTGAAAGTCCCATAGGCAGCCATGGTGAAGACTTCTGGAGAAGGTCAGACTGTGAGGTGGAGATTCTTTATGTGAATTGGAGTCATGAGAATACCCAAGCATAAATGGGCTAGCCTCTTCCGGGATTTGAAGAACCCATTTGACCCAAAGGGTCCCTATTCTCACTTGATGGAGGTCAGGAACCTTTCTGAAGAAGGCTAAGGCTTCATCCACAATGACAGCAATTTTGGCCATTTTGGTTTTGGATGCACACTTTGGATCTTTCTTCAGATCCATCAAGTGCTGAGAATCTAAGCCACAGCCTCACACAGGGCCAAGAGGCTGATTCAGACACATCCCTTTCCAAAGCAATTAAGCATAGAGACAAAGGTGATGCCCACTCATTTCCATTTGAAAAGTGTTTCTTCATGGTTCACAAAGGGTGTGCCTGAAGCAAGAGACTTTCCTGACATTCAGGTCAACATATCAGTAGGTAAGCAAAAGGCCCAAAGCAGGGTTTCTCCCTGAGACTTGTGTGGTCACACTGATATCTGAGTTTTCTGACATGCTGGTCATTCCCTTCAGCTATTCAGTACATGGCCATGTCACAGAGCTTGGAGGTGGTACACATCTTGGACACAATACCATGAGCCTATTTTGGAGAGTGGCTAGAATTTATGAAGAAAACCAGAACATAGAAAGATAGAAGGTGTTGCCCAAAGATAAGGCAAGCTGCAGTCCATTGATAAATTACGCAGGATGAATGCTGGGAAGTGTTCTACAAGACAGGACACATTCATTGAAGCATTTCCTTTTCTAATATCTACAACCACAGACACAGTGGGATATTCAGACATAGAAAGACTCGCCTTGCCAAAGGACTTACTAGAAACAGTTGACTCTAAACCAAACAAACCGCCTTTCCTATCCTCAGAACATGAGACAAAACCACAAAACCACATCCACACCCACAAAGGCACCTCCTTTCCCCAAGTAGGTCTGTGACTAGGCGCAGTGTCCTCAGACTGGTGGGCCATACTATGTTCCCCTGAAATGGACTGTCCTGTCTCAGTTCTGGTCTCCTTGGCCAACTGTGTGAAGTTGTCAGGAGCCAGTATTGAGCCACTAACTGCTTTCTCAGGAAATCCCCTCTTCTGAGCTATCCTGGCATTTGGCCATTCTCACAATGGTAGGTGCCAAGAAAGACTGACTCTGTTCTTGGTAAATCCAAACAAGTGAGAACACTGGTACTGGGACTGGGACTGTCTCTGTGTTCCTGGCTTTCTGGATTCCACGTTCAGAGATTTCTATCACCAAGGGAGTGAGGTGAAGTCACTTCCTTCAGAAACTGAATGAGGACACACTGCCTTGGCAACCAATTTGTCCTAACAGTTGCTTCCAGAGTCCCATGGAGGCTGCCCATATTTCCTGTGACACTTTCACAAGTTAGAATGATATATTAACCATAGGCACCCAAATAGAGCTCTCCACACAGGCCTGATTTGGCCCATCATCTTTACATTAAGAAGAGAGAGGCAGATTCAGACACAACTCTTCATCCTGACCAAGTTGTTTGCCATGGAAGAAGACTTTTGCTCACTCAGGTCCTTCATCGCTGACTATATCTCGTGCAGAGATCATTTCTGCATGGACTTTTGAGGTTCTCAGCAAGTCAAAGATCCCATACATTCCTGTATTGTAACACCAACCCTGTTCATGCTCTTCTGTAAAGTTAGGTTGAGGGAACAGTGTATGGTTTGGATTAATAACATTTTCAATTTGGGTTAGGAATCATTCTACTGGATGAAAAATGGTATTGGGAACTGCGATATGTATAAGACTATAGAGGTGAAATATATGTATGAAAACATAAATCCAAGTATTATTTGATACCCAGAGGGCATTGGGCCCTTGATTGGGATACTTAGCTTTGAATTATGTTCTGCACAGATGTCTCAGATAAATCCATATACAATGGCATAGGACCATGTACCATGGTCCTATATACAAATAGGTCCATATATACACTCATCATAAACTCTGGCTGGAGTTTTCGATGAGGGGCACAGCCCTAGACAGTGTACAAAATAAGCTACCTTGCCCCTCATTTGCCTGATGTCAGGGTGGAATGGGCACCCTTCCTGTGAACCAGGAGTGATCAAATAGGCCTACCGTTAATAATACTCTGCTTCTTCAATTTGAGGCCTTTCGGATTGTGGTGTTTAGATTCTTTATGTGAATTGGAGTGATGATAAAAGCCAAGCACCTATGGGCTAGCCTCTGCAGGGCTTTGAAAAACTCATTTGACCCAATGTATCCCTATTCTCTCTTGATGGAGGTCAGGAACCTTACTGAAGAAGGCTAGAGACTTCATCCACAATGACAGCAATTTTGGCCATTTTGGTTTTGGATGCACACATGGGATCTTTCTTTAGATCCATCAGGTGCTGAGAATCTAACCCACTGCCTCACACAGGACCAAGAGGCTGATTCAGACACATCCCTTTCCAAAGCAATTAAGCAAAGAGCCACAGGTGATGCCCATTTATTTCCATTTGAAAACTGTTTTCTTTAGGCTTCAAAAAAGTTTGGCCTGAAGAAAAGACCTTCCTGACATTCAGGGAAAGGAACTATATGTAAGCAAAAGGCCCAAAGCAGGGTTTCTCAACTGAGTCATTTCTGGTCACACTGATTTCTGAGTTTTCTGACATGCTGGCCATTCCCTTCAGCTATCCAGAACATGGCCATGTCACTGAGCTTGGAGGTGGTACAAAACCATGAGCCTATTCTGGAGATTGGCCAGAATTCAGGAAGAAAACAGGAACTTAGGAACATATTAGGTGTTGCTCATCCCTAAGGCAAGCCACAGTCCATTCATAAATTGGGCAGGATGAATGCTGGGAAGCATTCTACTAAACAGGGCACATCCATTGATGCATTCTCTTTTCTACTGTCTACATCAATGGACACAATGGGATAGACAGACATGGAAAAACTCACCTTTTCAAATGACTTACTAGATCAGCCCACTCCAAAACAAACAAACCTCCTTTTCTAATTATTCTCAGAACATGAGAAAAAACTACAAACTCACACCCACACCCACAAAGGCATCTCCTTCCCCAAAGTAGGTCTGTGACTGTCCGGAATGTCCTCTGACTGATGAGCCATACAATGTTACCCCAAAATGGCCTGTCCTGTCTCAGATCTGATCTCGTTGGCCAACTCTGTCAAGATCCAGCAGTGAGCCACATCCTGCTTTCTCAGGAAAGGTCCCTTTTCAGAGCTCTCCTGGCTTTTAGCCATCCTCACCTCAGTAGGTACCAAGAAAGACTGACTCTGTCGTTGGTAAATCCAAATAAGTGAGCCCACGTGGACTGGGACTGGGACTTGCTCTGTTTGCTTGGCTTCCAGGATCCCATGTTCAGAGAGTTCCATCACCAAGGAAGTTAGGTAGTTACTTCCATCAGGAACTGTATTAGGTCACTGCCTTGGCAACCACTTTGCCCTAACAGTTGCTTCCAAGGTTCGCATGAAATGGAGGCTGCCCCTACTTTCTGTGACACTTTCACAAGTTAGAATGGTATATCAACCATTGTCCCCCAGGAACAGCTCTCTACACAGACCTGGTTTAGTCCATCTTCTCTACAATAAAAAGATAGATGTTGATTCAGACATATCCCTTCATCCTGACCAGGTTGTTTGCCTTGAATGATGACTTTTTCTCTCTCGGGTCCTTCCCAGCAGCCTACATCTTCTACAGGGATAAATTCTGCATGGAACTTTGAGGTTCTCAGTAGATGGAATATGCCCTCCATTCCTGTATTATAAGACCAACTCTGTACCTCCTCTTCTGTAAAGTTAGATTGAGGAAAGAGTGTATGGTTAGGGTTAATAACATGTACAATTTGGGTTAGGAATCATTCTTCGGGATGAATAATGTTATTCTGACCTGTGATATTTATTAGAATATATAGGTGAAATATAAGTAGGTAAACAGAAATCTAGGTAAGCTTTGGAGACCAGAAGGGCATGGGGCCCTTGATTGGGATACTTAGCTTTGAATTATGTTCTGCAAAAATGTCTCCAATAAATCGATATACAATGGCATAGGTCCTTGTACCTTGGATGATTGAATGTAGAAGAGAACATCCAGTAAAAAAGAGATAGTCAATATGATTAGGAAGATACTCAATAGGTTTAGAAAGAAGAATGAGGATAGGATTTGTACCAAAAGTTCTTTAGCAATAGGGTTTCAGGTAGAGAGTGAATGTAAATGTTAGCACATGTGAAGAATCTGTCACAATGTTGAACTGGGGAAAATATGTAGGAAAGCAGATATCAATAGTGATTTTAGGATATCAGGCCAATTATAAAGTGAGTGATAGGATTAGACATTTTCAACAGCCTTGAGGTTGAATATATAATCTTAGGAAGAAAGAAATATGTAGTCACCAATAGGATTGACATTTGAGAGCAATAGTTGTTTTTCATAATCCATGCTCACTTTCCATTTAGGCTTTGGTAAAAACATAAGTTTGATCTTTGTAGTTTTGTCCAGAATATTACTGTGATAAAATGTATATGTAGATCAGGTGACATGAGTATTTCTTCCACCATTTCTGGGTGCAATATTTTGAAGACATATAAATTAGTATTGGGGATACAAAGAGGTGTACGTTTGTCTATCAATATAGAGATAATGCATGAATAGACCATACTGTGAATAAATAATATAAGTACTTCCAACTTTAAATAAAGGATTGAATTGATATCTGAAAATATACAGGAAATCTTATATTGATATACAATCATTCATTCCAACCTGTTATACATCTAATGGTAATATTAGGGTAATGGTTTATCATGAAGAGTGTGTGAGTTTTGCTTCAAAATGATTAGAGAAATTGAAAATAATGTCTTTGGAAAGAAGTCTCATGAAAAGTCCAGCCAGGAAACCTGGAGGAATACATGTGTTCTGAAGCAGGAAGTGATTGATAGAGAGACAAATGCCTATAAATTTGTGAACTTGTGGATAAATATATATCCTATTATGTGCATAAACTGAAGAAATAGTAATGTACCAGTGTTGAATAAAAATGAACGTCAAAATAAACATTTTGTATCATAGGAATCTACTTACATTGATGTTAAACTGGGTAAGTTACTGTAGAAATATTAGGATTTGTATGCACCATTCACCGAAGTTAGTTTTCAGTACTAGAAAAAAAATATGTATTTCAGGTGGATGCATATTTCTGATAATAATCATGTAAAAGTTGATTGTAAATCCAAATACATGAACATGAATGAATTTAGGGAGTGTATAATAAGACACATATATTTCATATTTTGAAATATCTGGAGATTATATATATATATATATATATATATATATATATATATATATATATATATATTATATATATATACAAAACACCCACACAGACATTAAAAAGTAGCAATATATATGCCAATTGAAATTCATCATTAAATATATATCATCCACAGACCCAAGCTATTTATTTTACTAAACATAGATTTATTTATAATTTTGTTAAACTAGGAACCTCACCCATAGATTGAATTTTCAGTTCCAACTGTGTTTAGGAGGAGTGATCTCTTCTCACAATTTGTATCTGGCAAGTCAGCTACCTCACAAGAATGTACGTGTGATAATAGGTAGGATTCTGTATGTGCATGCAAAAATACATGTGCTGAATAGGCTACAGAGAAAGCAAGACAGGAATTCACATATTTGTTAACTTTAAAAACACATGGTGAACTATTTCAATTAAAAATTGACTAGATTTATAACACCAACCCTTTATCATGCAAAATGAAAGTCCAATTATACACCATGCCTCCTCTGAACTGCTTGTATTTCTATTCTGTTTGGGTTATGTTTCTCCATCATATTAGGATTAGTAGTCAGAGTCTAGTAGGGTATGGGTTAGTGTCAGGGTTTCAGTATTTTGAATGGAAAATTAGATAAGGAATCCAATGTGTATGCAAATATGTGCTATACAAAAATCTTCCCACTCTCATCCAGAACGATGACTTGACATTGCCTTCCCCCCAAGTAAGACACAATTAGAGGAGAAGAGTTAGAAAATCTGTGAATACATATCTGGAAAATCCTCAGGAGTTTACAAACTTGGAGGTGGAAGAGGAGTTTCCAAAAGTAAGGGACAGGGTTGATAGACCCAACCTGATCTTTTATTAAAATTGGGAGCCATCTTGCCACAAAGCGATGAAAAGCTAATTTTGGGTTTACTATAAATTACTGCAATTTCTGAACCCATTTGGAATGTCTGTCCGTGCCTTTAACTCACCCATGCCTATCTCTCTGACCTGATAGCAGCCCTCTCTGAAAGTTATTGACACATCATAATTTTTGGCCTTCCCTGGCCAGACAACGACCCTCTCTGAGGTCTAATGGTCATCATTATTTCTGATGTTGGGGCCAGCAAAAAAAAAAAAAGAAAAGTAAACTACATTTAGTGTGATGCTTGTCAAAGTTCTGTTATCTGTAATCCCCCTTTTGTGTAACTTTCTGGGCTATATAGCTGGGCTGTAGGAAAGGTGGGGTTGCTGTCTTGTTCCCGCCGTTTTGTGAGGGAGAGGCAGGCCGCTGGCCGGTTGAAATAATAAATTTGCCTTAATTTGATTTTAATTGGAGTCAGTGGTCTTTACTTTCATCCTGGTCTAACATTTTGCAGTTCCGCAGCAAGATGACCCTGCCAGTACAGATCACAAGACCAGACTGTTGGAAATTCTGAAGCTGGCCTTCCCTCCAGGGCCCCCGGCTACAGAGCCACTCTAGGGGATGCGCAACTTGAGATGTTTCAACGACTTGGAGTGAGACTTTGGTCCAGGGAGCACTGCAATGAACAACTGGACTATAACTATTAGCAAGCACCTGGTGGAGGAGGCCTCCATAGGTAAGTGGCACCTTTATAACATCTGATATCTGGTTAAGGGAGATCTCTTCTGATGACAGAGAGGAGGCCTGGGGAGGCTCACATATACTCCTGTCCGGGACTGTAACGAGAATCATGCTGTCCTTTGTTCTGTTATGTAGGGAATTCTTCTGGATGGGTAGAGAGGTGTGGATGGGCATGCACGCGGTCCTACCCAGGAGCTTTAGCAAGACATTGCAATGCTCCTCTGCTTTTTTTTTTTTTTTTTTTTTTTGGTGCCTGGTTTCTGTTTTTTTTTTTTTTTTTTTTTTTTCTGTTTTGTTCTGTGTTCTATATGTTTTTTGTTTGTTTGTTTTTGTGCGTTTTGTTGTGTGATTTCTGTGGTAAAAACTAAAAGATATTGGACGTGAAAATGGGTAATAAAGCAAGTAAGCGTGACACCTTTTTGGACTGTGTTTTAAGGAACTGCGATGAACTTTACCTCCCTTTGTTAAGCAGGATAAGAGAAGCCCCTAGCTGGCTGCCTGGAGCACAGCCACTGCACAAGGCAATGCCTGCTGCAGAGCTAAAAACTGAGTATCTCACAGGTTAAGAAGTGAAACTCCTTTGAAACCACTTGTACCTCCAGATCAAAAGAGTCCCAACCTTTGGGCAGAGTCCCCTGTGTTTCTCCTTTGTTAGCAAAGCAATAAACCTTCCTTTTTCTTTTTCTCAAAAACCCTGTCCTCATTATTAAATTGGCATTAATTGGCTTCAAGGTCAGGAACTGAACTTTAAGTTTCAAATTTTGATAAACCACACCACCCCCGCCCCGGAACTTTTTGAGAGCTGACTACTGATATGTTAGGAGATGGAGCATGGTTGGGGTGGAACCGAACCAGAGGAGCTAATCCTGTAAGTTAAAGGAGGGACCGAGGGACTTCCAGCAGCTGCCGAAGCCCTGTTACTTCAGGGAATTCCCTCCTTCCTTCCCTGCACTGTAAGCATTATGTAACGTCTGTCTTCTTAAAAAAGAGAAAAAGAAAAAGAGGATACTAAATTCAGTAAAGTCACCATGGAGACCCTTGATTTTACATTTCAGGTTGCCCCTCTGTAAAAACATGTGGTCCCCTTGTGGGGACTTCTATGGTGCCACTGGTGTAGGAGATTTTTCTCTTATCTGCTCTGTTTTAAAGGCTTCTGTCTGTCGGCCATAGTCTGGAGCTCCCTTCTGTCTGTCTTGTGTCTTTGTTTCTGGCCCTTTAAGACATGTGCAATAATGTGTTGATATTTTAAATTGTTTCTTGAGAATGATCTTAGCTGAATGTGTGTCTAAATGATGATGTTTTATTGTAACAATCTGGTATCTGAATGGGTTTTTGAAGCATTGCACAATCTTGCAGGTAAAAGTCGGGTTTAGGTAATTGTTTAGTTTATGATTTCAGATAATTTATGCCAGAGAACTTAAATACTTAGGATGGAAAACTAAAGAACTCTCCTTCCAAGTTGGCAAGTAACTTCCCAATCATTCAGTCTTTTATTTCACCTATTTTGAATTGGGTAGCCTGGGAAAATGTCACTGTGCGTACCAGTGCATTAATTTGGACAAAGATAGTAAATCATTTTATGGTATCTGTTGACAAAACAAGATTTAAAGATATAAAATTTTGTGAATTGTATCTTAAACTTGTTTCATAATTTTCAACATCCTAACCTGAAAATTATGGTTAAAATGCCTTAGGCCTGTTGTGTCTGCTCTGAATAGCAGTTTTATCCTGCTCCTTCCTGACCTCAGCCAGGACTTATTTTGAAATGCAAATAAAAGAATCCTGCAAGCTCAGTAGGAGACTGATCTGAGGCCTAAGCAAAAAAAAAGGCAAATTGTATGGTTTTTACTAATTACTGTCCAGTCGTTTTTTCTAGGACTCTTATTTTTTTCCTTAGATACTTTATTTAGTTTTTTTAGCTCATGATTTTGATCCTACAGACCTAAGTTAATGTTTTTCTGATCAGTTCTATCTTTGACCAACTGTGGAGTTTTTGAAACATTGCAATGCAGATTTCATCTGCGAAAAGGTATAAGGCCTTTACTATTTTTATGTGTGCACACTTCTGTTATGTGTTGTATGTCTATATATACATATATCCATATATCAAACATATGATACAAATATTTACATATATAAAGAACGCTCATAAAAAAACGCTCATAAAAACAAATTTTAAAAAGTGGATCCAAGGATCCTTAATTCACGTTATTTAAATGGTTCAGTTTAAATTGGATAAACAGATAAAAATAAATGTCTTTAAATTTAAGATTACAAGTTTTTCTAGGTGTTCAGATATCTAATAAAATATTAATGTCTACAAAATATCTAATATGACTTGGTTGTAGGACTTTTCCTTCAACAAAAAAAAATGATTTACAATCTTCAATACATTTGTCTAATATTTTGATAAATAAGTAAATTAAATTTCATATGAGATTACTCATTCCTGAGTACTTTTGTTAGATATCTGATTGATTAACTAAGGTCTGTACAAGTTTGTACTAAATTCTGTATAAGATTGTAAAAATCAGTCATGTGTTAAAGAGACAAAAATTTCTTAAAACATAAGTTTACCCATAACATTGTGTTTATTAAGTTTTATTTTTTCTAGAGCTAGCAACCATAAAAATTAAACAACTGATTAAATAAGAACTCTTATTTTAGAGAACTGTACTGCCATTACTTTAAAAGCTAAACTTGGTTAATGTGGAAACATCAATGTAATTATGATGCTATTAATGTGCTCATATCTTACATGTACAAGTCTGTAAGGTAGAAACTTAAAAGAGCATTATATCATGCTGGCATTCTTAAGTTGTATGGTAAAAATATATATTGGGAATTTATTTATCTGTTATCATAAAGATAAGTAAAGTTTTATGTTACTTTTTACATTTCGGAACAATTTAAATGTATTTTTAAGTTAATGAGAGCCTAATCTATGTAAAGGTTAAAAACTTTCAGCCTTTCTTTAATTCATGTTTTAAATGTGATATCATACGGTGTTAGCTAACGTTCATGTGACCTAAAAAAATTTATGTAAACTTTGTAAAATGATATTTAAAAAAAAAAGATCAGCTTTAGAACTAAAACCCTTAAGATTTATAAAGAGACCTGCCTTACCTTAGATAAGGCTCTGTGTCCCATCTTACTACATGTGAGAATGACTATGAAAACAGTAGGTTAGATTATGTTTCATTTAAAGTTTTGTTCAAAAGTTGTTTTTTTTTTCTGTCAAGATTACTAGGATCTGTAACAGGGGATATAATTTATAACTAAGCAAAAAATTCAGGGTAGCTATTATGCAAACTAAGTATATTTACTCTTGTTAAAAAATTTTATTTTATAATTTCCTTATAAGTGATCTAAAGATTCTCTGTTAGTGTTTTACAGAATTGTTGCTTTAAGAACACAACATGGGTTAATTTAAGATAATAAGTCATCACCTACAAGACAAACAGAATAACACAGATCCCAATTAATAAAAAGATAAATAATTATAAAGTTATAGACATTAAAGCCCAGTACTCTTAACATAAGGCAGTTAAAATTTATTTGCTGGATATTAAAGATTAGGATTTAAAATTGAAAAGGGACAAGAAAACTAATATTTGGCTCTTGCCCTCTGAGTCAGTCTGAATCCAGGGAACAGGGGACTTCTCTAAAGAGCTTTTCAACTCTGGGCCATATAACCTCCCCATCAGGGGGATTAATGAGACCACTGGAGAACAGAAAGTCAATCAGTGCATTTGCTAAGAAGAGGAGAGTCATCAGAGAAGGGAGACATCCCTGATGCTGCCGAGGGAAGCCACATGGTCAAGGAAGACCTGGACCCACCTAGCCCAAAAGGCACTAGCAGAACTGAGAAGCTGTTCTCAAGTCTCCCCAGGAATGGCAACCATAAAAGCTCAGCTGACTGTTACCAATAGATAGAAACAAAAGTCAGTTTGACTGCTTCATCTTAAACACTTAGCAAAGACAGTTGAAAGCAGAATACAGCCATTCCTGGACATTTTAAATAATAATAATAATAATAATAATAATAATAATAATAATAATAATAATAATAATATTTTAATGTATACACTTTATATTAGCCTCCCAAAATAAGTAAGACTGGAGGTTACAAAGAAGGATTCTCAGACAGGAATGCCTGATAACTATAAAAAGACACTATCAAGAGGAGCTGCCAGAGGCAGAAGTTTTTAGTTTAAGGCCTCAGATATTTCAAACCTACACGGTTAGGCTTGGTGTTGGCTAGTATGATTATCCAGCACTGAGTAACAGAATTAAAGGTTTTTCTATTAGACACAGAGGTCATTCTAGTAAACTGATTTTGCAAGATCAGATGACATTAAATTATTAAACTTTATCTTATTGGGAGGGACAACTGTAACACTAAATGTTAAGTATTAAGTTGACAGTCCTGATAACTGGGGATATTAAAGACTGGTGAGGGAACTTTTGTACAGTGACATGTTCTAGCTGCTGCAACATTTATTCAGTACTCATGTTTTTCGTTTCTCCCATAGAATAACCCATCCCCAGATGACTTTACAACCTGTTCTTCCCCAATGAGACTTCAAACCGAACTGACCTCTAAAAGGCAACTCATGTCCCTCATGCTGTTCCCCCTCACGTCACCCTCTCTCAGCTCAGAAGAAGCCAAAATGAGTAATGCCTCTCTTCTTACAACAGTGGAGCCAAAAGTAAATAGACTATCAATATACATAATTAATTAAGTCAGGTAAAATCAAGGAGACCGGTTTTGGGTGATTTGAAAAAATAGGGAGACTGTTGCATCAGAGAATAAAATTCTCTCAGTGCTCTTCACCTACCGTATGAAAGATATGAAAGGGACACATTAGAAAAGGGGGGAATGATAGACCCAACCTGATCTTTTATTAAAGTTTGGAGCCATCTTGCCACAAAGCCAAGAAAGGATAATTTTTCTTAACTATTAATTACAGCAAATTTCGAACCTGTTTGGAATGCCTGCCCATGCCTTGAACTCACCCATGGCTGGCTCTCTGACCCGATAACAGCCCTCTCTGAAACTTTGTTGACACCTCATAAAT
Source organism: Callospermophilus lateralis (assembly GCF_048772815.1). NCBI lineage: Eukaryota > Metazoa > Chordata > Mammalia > Rodentia > Sciuridae > Callospermophilus > Callospermophilus lateralis. Next base: position 513,289 of record NW_027513077.1, read on the forward strand.
ATTGGCCTTCCCTGGTCAGATGACACTCTCTGAGGCTCTAATGGTCCCCATAAATTCTGATGTTTGTGTCAGCAAAAAAAAAAAAAAAAAAAGTAAACTACCATTAATGTGATGCTTGTCAGAGTTCTGTTATCCGTAACCCCCCTTTTGTGTAACTTTCTGGGCTATAAAGCTGGGCTGTAAGAAAGGTGGGGTTTCTCTCTTGTTTCCGCCATTTTGGGAAGGAGAGGCACCAGGGTGGTGGAAATAATAAGCTTGTTTTAATTTGATTTTAATTGGAGTCAGTGGTGATTTCTTGCATCCTGGTCTAAAAGGTAAACACTCCACAAACATGGAGCCTTGCTGGCCTAAAGACTTTTTGAGAAACTGCCTCTGAGGATGGGCACTTGACATATATTTTGTTGTCAGGAGCTTTTGCTTCCATTCTAATGAAACCATCAAAGCTGGGTCTGCATCTATGTGACCTAGAGGACATTGTTTCTTATTTTCCAAAGAACATGAGGCAGAAGTGCTGACTTCTCTCTTTGTAAGTAAACTGTGGCCACTGAAAGCTAATTGTCTCCGCATGTGGGTTGTGAAGCCATTAGGTCATCCTCCACTTTTCATGGACTTTCTTGCTGCTGCACTGGGAGTTTGGTATTTGCTTCACGAAATGCAAGGAATTCAACTGGGACACAGTGCTGGAGGGAGTTCTCTCACGTGTGGTGGGTAAGGGTCTGCAGGACAATGCACCAACTAAGCTTCTATCCCACATAGATTGCCCCGTTGACCATAGCAACTTGATACTGAACATTGCCCTGAAACATCTCCATATAACAAGATGCGATTTATGGAGAGGTTTCAGACATATAAGTGATTCCTGTCTCCACCATGTCAGCCACCAGCCATTTGGAAGTCAATGGCAGATCCACATGGCCCGACCACAGATTTTTTACCACACACCTGCACACCACAGCCCTGGGCCCACTACTCAGCAGGCTCCAACATACTGGCATCTCTGTTCTACACCATTTTCATGAAACCCAGTCAATCAAGGCACTCTCTGGTATACTCATGATCAACAACAGGACATCCAAAGATTCTCCAGTGCCACCTGGTCATGGGAATTTTAAAAATTTCATGGTATTTATCTAGCCATTTTTCAAGGATGAAGTTGGAGAAACTGTGGGTTTCAATTCATTCAGGAACCATTAAATTTTGAGGTAGCACATTTCAAGAAATGCTCTGGAGAACTCGAAGAGGCAAAGCTTCCCAAAGAGTGGCCAAAATGACACATGAAGCCAGGCCCATGAGGTCTACAATGTTAGGTCCATGTGTGATTTGACTCTCAACTATGGCTGCCAAGTCTATAAGAATAAAATCATGTGATATCCTGGCTGAAATTCCCAATGCTCTTACGAAAGCCACCATTGGCTTAGATCTCAGTTTCCAAGGGCGACTCTCATGCATGGCCTCCTAAAATCCCAAAAAAATTCATTTCAATACTTCTCTGAAGTGAGTTACATAACTCAGTCTCTAAGGGGAATGACACTAGAGTTCATGTTCAGGTGGACCCAGGCATCTCTTCTAACTACCACACAAATGACTGCTGGGAGCCATCAGCCAAGTAGGTATGACAATTTCCTTGCCAGCGTACCCCCATGTTTCCTTAGTGGAAGGACTCATGGAAATAGGACATTTTGCAGGACATTGCATGTAAGGTGACCTTGCTGAAGGACCAGGGCGGATCCATGTTTAGGGTGTTCCTGGTTTGGCATAATAAGAGATTAGGGTGTTCCCCCTTTAGAATAGGGCGGTTTAGCATAATAGGAGATTAGGGTGTTCCCCTTTAGAATAGGGTGTATCCTGCTGCTGAGTTCCTCTTGATTCTTAGGATCAGACAGTATATTTGGGAGACAGAATCCCAGGAGTAGTGGATTTGGGCAGAGAGTGGATTTGGGCAGGAACGTGGATTTCCCCAGAACGTGTTTGTAGACGGCCGGTGTGAGTTCGGGAATAAAGAATTGCTGTTTGAATCTACAAGCTGTGTGGAGACTCGTGATTTGTGCCCAGCCAGAGACTGCGGCATTTGATGGCTCGTACGCGGAACGCCTGAAGCTTGGGGGTAAGTGAAATTGCTCGCCCCTGAGGGAAGGCGAGAGAATGGGTGACCATTTCAAAAAACAATGTGTTCTTCTTTTGATTTATTTTGTTTTTCTTTCAAGCTGCCTATCTCTAGAAATTTCTCAGGCAAACTGGTTGACTAAAGGTTTGATGTTTGTCGGCCCTGAGGAAGAGAAAATTGATACAACGATTTTTTATTCCGTTTTTGTTTCATTCAGATTCGGTTTTGTTTTGTGTTATCTTATTGGGTTGCGTTATCTTTATAGTAGATTAAAACAAACTGAAAATATGTTAAGCAAATTGTTAGAGGTTCAGAACATGGAGAAAGACATTTTAGATCAAGCAAAAGAGAAGGTCTCTCGAGCTAGTCAGACAGAGGAAGAAAATTTAAAGGATAAGGGGTTGTTAGGAAAAAGGCCACAACAGGAGGCTGTTACTAACTCCGTTTTATCACAAGAGGGTTTAATTCAACCAACAGGCCCACCGATAGAGACAGCTGAGTGGCCCTCAAACCCCATAGTTGATAATTGGGATTCTGAGACAGGACCTCAAAGATTAGCATGCCCTGTACTTGAGCAGGCAGGAGGGCAGTGAATTCACCATGCTTTAGATTTTAAAACAGTGAAGCAGTTAAAGGAGGCTGTAACAACCTATGGTCCCCAAGCTCCCTTCATGGTAAGCATGGTCGAGTCCATTACTAACTTGGACATGACGCCAGCAGATTGGGCTAGCATGTGTAAATCTGTGCTAAATGGAGGACAATATTTGTTATGGAAGGTTGCCAATGAGGAATTATGCGCAGAGACAGCTAGGCGAAATGCAGCAGCCGGTTACCCTCAAAGAAATCTAGAAATGTTGCTAGAGAAAGGACCTTATGAGGGTCAGCGGCAACAAATTGAATATGATCCTGCTATATATGCACAAATTGCTGCAGATGCAGTTAGGGCATGGAAGACTTTACAAGGACATGGAGATTTATAAGGCCAGCTATCTAAGGTAATACAGAGTGGTAATGAACCTTACGCTGACTTTGTAGACAGGCTAATTCAAATGGCTGCCAAAATTTTGGGGGATACAGAACAAGGAATGCCATTAATAAAACAACTGGCTTATGACCAAGCAAATCGTTGCTGCAGAGAGGTTATTAGACCATGGAGACATGAAGATTTAAACACATATATTAAATTATGTAGAGATATTAATGAACAAGAGCAAGTCTTGGCAGCTGCAGTACAACAGGCTTTTGATGCCAGGCCAAAAACATGCTATGATTGTGAAAAAAACAGTACATTTTAAAAGGAGTTGCCTCAAAGGAGGAGGATTTAACAAAACTAGTTATCAAAGAAATAGAATACCGGGTATTTGCCCATGATGCCGTAGAGGGAGACATTGGGCTAATGAATGCCGTTCTCAAACTACCATAGAGGGTACTCCCTTAACAAAAAACGGACAAGGACCAGGTATTTACCCATGATATCGTGGAGAAAGGCATCAGACTCCATTGCCAAAAAACGGACCAAGGGGCCCAATGCTCCGGGGCCCACAACCACAAATATACGGGGCAGTGGAGGAACCCAGCAACACCATTAGAGTAGTGCCGAGGACACATTGTCCATTAAATCCCTCATCAGACAAACCAGAGGGAGCGCAGGGTTGGACATCTGCGCCTCTGCCAGAGCAGTACTAACTCCAGAGATGGGAGTTCAAATCATTCCTTCAGGAATAAAAGGACCTCTTCCCCAAGGGACAGTAGGCTTATTTTTGGGACGTAGTTCACCTACATTAAAAGGACTTAAGATAAGTCCTGGGGTAATTGATCTCGATTATGTAGGTGAAATAAAAATTATAGCTAGTTCTCCAAGAGGTATATCAGTAATTTCACCTGGAGATAGAATAGCACAGTTGTTAATAATACCCATCCTACATAATAAATTTCCTAGTCATAGTGTAAAAATAGGTTCCAGGGGATTAGGCTCCACAGGTGTAGATTGGGCTATGTTGTCTTTAAATCTAGATTCTCGCCCAATGTTAAAAGTAAATATTCTAGGACACGACTTTAATGGGCTACGGGACACAGGTGCAGACCTTAGCATCATATCTAGTCAGGAATGGCCAAAACATTGGCCATTACAACAAGCCACTCAAACGCTTCGAGGCCTAGGAGTGGCTACTAATCCCCATAGAAGAACAATGTTATTATATTGGAAGGATCCTGAAGGTTGTGAGGGAACTATACAGCCATATGTATTGGATCATCTTCCTATAAATTTATGGGGACGAGATGACCTAGATCAATTAGGTTTGACGTTAACAAATAACATCAATCCTAATGCGCCCACTACTAGGGCTAGACAAGGTTTTAGGAAAGAAAAAAGATTAGGAAAACAAGGACAAGATATAGCAGCACCAATTCAAATAGATCAAGGAACAGAAAGACATGGGTTGGATTTTCAGAAAGGGCCACTGAGACAATAAAAATTACTTGGAAATCAAAAAGACCAGTGTGGGTTCCTCAGTGGCCCCTGACTAAAGAAAAGATACAAGTAGCCCATGATCTGGTCAAACAACAATTAGTGGAAGGACATATACAACCTTCCATATCTCCCCATAATACTCCCATTTTTGTCATTAAAAAAAATCTGGTAAATGGAGATTATTGCAAGATTTAAGAGCCATTAATAATGAGATGGTTATTATGGGACATGCTCAATCAGGGATTCCTCAATTGTCTGCTTTGCCAAAAACCTGGCATGTTTTAGCCGTAGATATTAAAGATTTTTTTTTTCAATTCCAATTCATCCCGAGGATAGTCCACGCTTTGCATTTACTATCCCTGCATTAAATCATGAAGGTCCTGATCAGAGATATGAATGGAAAGTACTCCCTCAAGGGATGGATAACAGTCCAACTATGTGTCAAATATATATTAATAAAGCAATCCAGCCACTTAGAAATCAAAATCCTGAACTACAAATATTTCACTATATGGATGATGTATTATTGGCACATAAAGATAAAAACATATTGCTGGAATGTTATGCAACACTTACAAACTTATTAAAAATTATAATCTAGAGATAGCAATAGATAAAGTACAATTAAATTTTCCAATTAATTATTTAGGAGTTCTATTATCCTCAACCATGGTCCGTCCACCAAAAATTCAAATACAAGTAGATCAACTCAAGTCACTTAACGACTTTCAAAAGTTATTGGGAGACATAAATTGGATAAGGCCTTATCTAGGCATACCAACAGGAGAGTTGGGACCTTTATTTGATATTCCAAAAGGTCCATTAGATCCAAACTCACCTCGCATGTTAACTCCTAAAGCAAGAAAGGCATTGAAAATTCTTGAAACATATATGGAAAATATACATTTGGATAGAATTGATATAGGTTTGCCTTTATTATTTATTGTACTAACAACAAAAATATTCCTACAGGAGTATTTTGGCAAGAAGGTCCATTATTGTGGATACATTTATCTTATTCACTTAACACTATTCTTACTAGGTATCCTGAGGCTGTAGGACAATTAATACTCAAAGGAATAAAAGCAGCGAAGGGAGTGTTTGGAATTTTTCCCAATAAAATTATTACTCCATATACTATGGATCAAATTGATGAGTTAGCTAATGAGTTAAATACTTGGGCAATAATCATGTGTAAATCTAATGTTTGATTTGATAATCACTTACCATCTAATCCTTTGTTGTCTTTTTGGTCTAAGCATCCTGTAGTTTTTCCAAAAATGACAAGAAAAACCCCTATTATGAATGCTCCAAATATATTCACTGATGGGCCAAATAATGGTACAGCAGCAGTAGTTACCCCTGATGAAACTTTTACATTTTTAGTACCAAAACAATCAGCTCAAAAGGTAGAGCTTAATGCAGTTTTACAAGCCTTTTTAATGTTTAAAGATTCTGTATTTAATTTATTTTCTGATATTCAGTATGTAGTTAATGCTATAGTATCTCTTGAAGATGCTGGTAGGATTTCCCCTTCTTCTACTGTTTTCTCTTTGTTTTCCACTATACGAAGTCTAATCTGGGACAGAAAAGATCCATTCTTTATAGGACATATTAGAGCACATACAGGATTGCCTGGAGCCCTTAGTTTGGGCAATGATTTAGCATATAAAACTACACATGACATACATATTTTCTCTACACTAGAAGAAGCTACGAATTTTCATAAAAAATTCCATGTTAATGCTAATACTTTACAAAAGCGTTTTAAAATAACTAAGGAACAATCCAGACATATAATAAAACAATGTCAAAATTGTGTGACCTTTTTACCACAAGTTAATCTTGGAGTCAATCCTAGAGGACTGATACCTAACCATATTTGGCAGATGGACGTCACACACTTGCCAGAATTTGGAAAATTAAAATATTTACATGTTACAGTTGATAGTTCTTCCGGATTTTTGATGGACTCCCTTCATGCCGGAGAAAAATCTAAAGATGTTATAGCTCATTGCTTACAAAATTTTGCCACTGTGGGCGTTCCTAAACAGTTAAAAACTGATAACAGTCCTGGCTATACCTCTACCTCTTTTAAACAAGTTTGCTCATCATTTGGTATTACTCATATAACAGGAATTCCATACAATCCACAGGGACAAGGCATAGTTGAAAGAGATCATCAAACTATTAAAACGTACTTATTAAAGCAAAAAGAGGGAATTGGAAAGGGGTATATATCACCCAAAGATAAACTTAAAATAACGCTTTTTACTCTAAACTTTTTAAATTTGGATTCATCAGGACTTAGTGCTGCAGAAAGACATATGTATCCAAAAAATGTGCATAAGCCTAAAGTTCTTTGGAAAGATATTCTAACAGGACAATGGAAAGGTTCTGACCCAGTGATTGTCTGGAGTCGGGGCTCTGTCTGTGTGTTTCCACAGGGAGAAGAGCAACCTATTTGGATTCCTGAAAGACTGACTAAAACGATTTCTACAGATCGAAAAGAAGATGATTTGACTCAAATCCATAACAGCTGATATCCAGAACTCCAGCTTGGCCATTCTTACATCTGCAACAGTGATTAACCAGGATTCTTTTTTCAATACCTATTTTATTATTGCATTTTTCCACATCATAAGGCTCTATTTTTATTTTTTGAGCTCATACAAACCTAGGTTAATGTTTTTCTGATCAGTTTCATTTTTTGACTGTGGAGTTTTTAAACATTGCAATGGAGATTTCACCTAGGTAAAGCTACAAGGCCTTTATTATTATCTTATGTGTTGTACATTTGTTTGCACATTTGTGTTTTGTGTTGTATGTCTGTGTGTGCGTATGTCCATATTTCATATATGAGGAGCACTCATTAGAATATGGATCCGAATTATTTTTGTTATTCACGTGATTTAAATGGATTAATTTAAATTAGGTAAACAGCTGTTAAGGATTGTTTTTAAAGGTGGTTAACAGATCTTCTTGTTTACTAATTTAAATCAGGTAAACAGCTGTTAAAGATTGTTTTTTAAGGAGGTTAACAGATCTGTTTGTTTACTTTCACCTTTCCTTTTCATTATATTTAATAATTCTTTTCAGGATAATGTCTGTTTAGCATCATTGCCAGAATTCCTATCTTCATCCCAATGAATATAACTCAACAAGTATGCTCAATCAAGGAGTCAACTTACTTTAGGAGGAAACGGACTTTGGTAGGAGACGGACAGATTGATAGATTCCTCCACTTTGAACTGCTTACAGAACTTGCCTAGACTATGTAACTATCGTTTGGTACAGCGAATTGTGGTAATGCTGGCATATCTTTGCTGATCGTGTCACCAGTGATTTTTGCTGATGGTGTCACCAATGATGCAATTTTTCCTCCGTCATGAAGGCATCTTAACCACCTTCAAATTAACCTTTTAAAGCCTTTTAATCATCATCTATACTGTACTTTTAAATGAACTTTTTCACCACCTACAGCTTCACTATTTTAAATGAGGCTTAGATTCTGTTTAAATTGCTTAATGTTAGTTTACTTGGCTGCCCTTCAACCAAAGGCCTTTTTTACTCCATTAAGAAGCTTTGTCTTAATCTGCCATGTACAAATACCTTTTTTCTTCCTTCTTCCTTTCTCAAGATTTTAAAGTAAGTCTAGTTTCCTCAAAATCTATTTAAATGGCATTTTACAACTTTTTACATTACCACACAGAGATTATCTCATCTAGAAACACTTCTTTTTCCATTAACCTCTTATATTAAAATATATTTCCACATCTTGAATCTTTTTCTATCTCTTTTTTAACCATTAACCCTTTTTATTAATTCAAATTTTGAAACAACTCTTATAAAATTTCTGATTTAGACAAATTACTCCACTTTAATAGGATGAAATACTTTCATGTTTTTTTTTATGGTACCATAATACTATAATTGAAACCCAACTGAAACTTATTATACTCTTTGTATATAAATTACACCTGATAGAATCTTGACACTTAGTAACTTGTTTTGGCAAAGACACAGACCAAAGCAATATTAAACCTTTTTTCAATTTACCAATTTATGAAAACACACATAATTTTTAAATATATTACCTTATGGAACTTAATAAGTAAAGAGTACTTGATTTTATATTTAGTGGTTGATATTTTAACACTTTAGCTTTCTAAATTAATTAGAACTTTGTAGAAACCAAGATCTTAGACAAATGTAGTAAACAGAATTAGCCATCTATTTCTTGAAGAAAAATCCTTCTACAGGATACCATGATGGTCCCATTGATATACTTAATAACTCGTCTTTAAAAAGCCATGGACATTCTCTCGCCTTCCCTCAGGGGCGAGCAATTTCACTTACCCCCAAGCTTCAGGCGTTCCACGTACGAGCCACCAGATGCCGCAGTCTCTGGCTGGGCACAAATCACGAGTCTCCACACAGCTTGTAGATTCAAACAGCAATTCTTTATTCCCGAACTCACACCGGCCATCTACAAACACATTCTGGGGAAATCGACGACGTTCTCTGCCCAAATCCACTCTCTTCCCAAATCCACTCTCTGCCCAAATCCACTACTCCTGGGCTTCTGTCTCCCAAATATACTGTCTGACCCTAAGTACTCAAGAGGAACTCAGCAGCAGGATATGCCCTATTCTAAAGGGGAACACCCTAATCTCCTATTATGCTAAACTGCCCTATTCTAAAGGGGGAACACCCAAATCTCCTATTATACTAAACCAGGAACACCCTAAACATGGATCCGCTCTGGTCCCTCAGCAAGGTCACCTTATATGCAATGTCCTGCAAAATGTCCTATTTCCATGAGTCCTTCCACTAAAGAAAATTGGGGGTACGCTGACAAGGAAATTGTCTTCTTCTAGTGTAGAGAAAATATGTATGTCGTGTTTAGTTTTATCTGCTAAATCATTGCCCAAACTAAGGGCTCCAGGCAATCCTGTATGTGCTCTAATATGTCCTATAAAGAATGGATCTTTTCTGTCCCAAATTAGACTTTGTATAGTGGAAAACAAAGAGAAAACAGTAGAAGAAGGATTCCTCCACTTTGAACTGCTTACAGAACTTGCCTAGACTATGTAACTATCGTTTAGTACAGCGAATTGTGGTAATGCTGGCATATCTTTGCTGATGGTGTCACCAGTGATTTTTGCTGATGGTGTCACCAATGATGCAACTTTTCCAAAGGAACTGTCAATTGGCTTGGTGTCGTGACATTTCTGTATCCTCCTCCCTTCTGCTAGTGATGGTCTAAATTTGGGGGCCAATGGCTATATGCTGGACCGGTAGTCAGTGACGGGTATGATCCAATTGCAGTGGTATCAACCTAAGACAGGAGGCTGACGACTAAAGGTCAGTTGCCTAAAGGTCAGTTTTCCGATGACGGTTAAGAACCATATGTTGAATTGGACAACCTACCAGGCACGGTCCTTAAGCCACATTAACCTCACTCCCCCACTGGCACCAAGGCCAAATTTGGGGGCCAACAGAGGTGAGGCAAAGAACCTCACCCCCCAACTGGTGCATAGACCTATCCACAAGTATGTCTGTATGCTGGACCAGTAGTCAGTGACGGGTATGATCCAGTTGCAGTGGTATCAACCTAAGACAGGAGGCTGACGCCTAAAGGTCAGGTTTCCAATGATGGGAAAGAACCATATGTTGAACTGGACAACCTACCAGGCACGGTCCTTAAGCCACATTACTTGTTGTTTAATCAATCAGAAGGGGGAAGATGCTGGGAGCCATCAGCCAAGTAGGTATGACAATTTCCTTGCCAGTGTACCCCCATGTTTCCTTAGTGGAAGAACTCATGGAAATAGGACATTTTGCAGGACATTGCATGTAAGGAGACCTTGCTCAAGGACCAGGGCGGATCCATGTTTAGGGTGTTCCTGGTTTAGCATAATAGGAGATTAGGGTGTTCCCCCTTTAGAATAGGGCGGTTTAGCATAATAGGAGATTAGGGTGTTCCCCTTTAGAATAGGGTGTATCCTGCTGCTGAGTTCCTCTTGAGTTCTTAGGGTCAGACAGTATATTTGGGAGACAGAAGCCCAGGAGTAGTGGATTTGGGCAGAGAGTGGATTTGGGCAGAGAGTGGATTTGGGCAGAGAACGTGGATTTCCCCAGAACGTGTCTGTAGACGGCCTGTGTGAGTTCGGGAATAAAGAATTGCTGTTTGAATCTACAAGCTGTGTGGAGACTCGTGATTTGTGCCCAGCCAGAGACTGCAGCATCTGACCGGAATTAAAACCAAAACAGTCCCACATGACCCTCATCTTCTTCCATATAGACACTCATAATAACCTCTGACTAAAGTTTTCAATGAGGGGGTGCAGCCTTAGACATTGTCCAAAATAAGCACCATTGCCCCTTGTTTGCCTAAAGTGAGGGTGGCCTGGACACCCTTCCTGTGAACCAAGAGTGATCAAATATGCCGGCTATATAACTGCTCTGCTTCTCCTGAATGAGGCTTACTGACTGTCTGGTATAGATTCTTTATGTGAATTGGTGTCATGAGAAAACCTAAGCACATATCGGCTAGCCTCTGCAGGGTTTGAAGAACTGATTTGACCCAAAGGATCCATATTCTCACTTGATGGAGGTCAGGAAGCTAACAGAGGAAGGCGAGAACCTTCATCCACAATAACTGCTCTTTTGGCCATTTTGGTTTGGATGCACACTTGGAAACTTTCTTTAGATCCATCAGGTGCTGAGAATCTAAGCCACAACCTCACACAGGGCCAAGAGGCTGATTCAGCCACATCCCTTTCCAAAGCAATTAAGCAAAGAGCCACAGGTGATGCCCATTCATTTCCATTTAAAAACTGTTTTCTTCAGGCTTCACAAAAGGGGTGGCCTGAGGCAAAGACCTTCCTGACATTCAGGACAATAGAACAATAGGTAAGCAAAAGGCCCAAAGCAGTGTTTCTCCACTGAGACTTTACTGGTCACACTGATATCTGAGTTTTCTGAGATGCTCGCCATTCCCTTCAGCTATCCAGTACATGGTCATGTCACAGAGTTTGGAGGTGGTACATATTTGGAAACAAAACCATGAGACTATCCTGGAGAGTGGCCAGTATTCAGGAAGAAAAGAGGAGCTTAGGAAGGTAGTAGGTGTTGCCCATCCATAAGGCAAGCCGCTCTCCATTCTTAAATTGGGTGGGATGAATGCTGGGTAGCTTTCTACTACACAGGACACAACCATTGATGCATTCGCTTTTCAAATGTCTACAACCACGGATACAGTGGGATACAAAGACATAGAAACATTCGTGTTCTCAAACGACTTTCTCGAAACATTCCAGTCTAAACAAATAAACCGCCTTTCCTACCTATTCTCAGAACCTGAGACAAAACCACACACTAACACAGACACCCACAATGGCACCTCCTTCCCCCAAGTATGTCTGTGACTATCTTGAGTGTCCTCTGACTGGTAGGCCTTACTATGTTCCCCCCAAATTGCGAGTCCTGTCTCAGATCTGGTCTTTTTGGCCAACTCTTTGAAGTTGTCAGGAGTCATGGTTTAGCCACTATCTGCTTTCCCAGAAAAGGCCCCTCTTCAAAGCTCTCCTGGCATTTGGCCATCATCACATAAGTAGGTACCAATAAAGACTGACTCTGTCCTTGGTAAATCCAAACAATTGAGACCACAGGGACTGGGACTGGGCCTTGCTCTGTGTGCCTGGCTTCCCGGATCCCAAGTTCAGAGAGTTCCATCAACAAGAAAGTGTGGTAGGTCACTTCCTTCAGGAACTGAACGAGGTCACTGACTTGGCAATCACTTTGTTCTAACAATTGCTTCCAAGGGTCCCATGAGATGGAGGCTCCCCCTACTTCATGTGACACTTTCACAAGTTAGAATGGTATATCAACCATAGGCACCTGGGAACAGCTGTCCACACAGGCCTGGTTTGGTCCATTTAATCTACATTAAGAAGAGAGAGGCTTATTCAGACACATCCCTTCATTCTGACCAGGTTGTTTGATATGTAAGTTGACATGGAGTTGACTTTTTCTCTCTCAGGTCCTTGATAGGTGAAAAGGTCGGTCGAATGTTGGAGGAAAAGACCACCAAGAGACTGTCTCATGCCACAGCCAAGGGTTTTTTGGGGGTCCAGCATGCTGGGGCTCAGAGCTCACTTCAGAGGAGCAAAGAGCAAAGAGCCCCGAGAACAACTTGAGCAGGGTTTATATACATTCTTTAGAGAGGGCAGGGACTTTACATACATTCTAGCCTCCTTTTGCAAATCATCATATACCACGGAAAAATCAAATAACAACTCTAAAACATGATTAGCACATTCATTGGAGGACACACGTCGGGCAGGGGTGATTGGTCAGCCCTGAGAATGGGTATACATTTAAACTGATTGGTTGAAGCCCTGAGATGTATATGTGCTGAGCTTCACGGTTTCTGGGAAGGGGTTGTTAAGTAACTAGGTCGTCAGGGAAGATTTCAACACACATCTAATGGGCAGTTCCGGGAAATGTCTTAACTGCCACATGAATTTCAGGTTCTGAGTGCAGCTTGTAAACTTTATAAAACCTGGTTCTTTACGTTTCAATTTCAATTTCTTTTATTATTTAATTTCCCACTGCGTTTTCTGAAAACTTTTAATCTTAAAAATAATGAATCATAATTATTGCGGGGTCTCACATTCTATTTCTGCCAGTGGAGCGTATTTCTGTCTGATTACAATGAGTTTTACATGCCCAATCTGAGCCTGGAGAAAGGTAAATATGCTATTAAGCAAACAAGTTGCCACAGCTAGCAACACCATAAGGATGATCAGGGGTCCTGCTAAGGCTGATAGGAGTGTAGTTAACCAGGGGGACTGGGTAAACCATGACTCAAACCACCCTTGTTGAATATCCCTTTCTCTCTGGTGCTCTTCAAGGCATTTTCTCAATTTACTCAAGGATTCTTTTACAACTCCAGTATGGTCAGGATAAAAACAACATTCTTCTCTCAGTGCAGCCCAGAAGCTCCCCGCCCTCATGAAGAGGAGGTCTAATCCTCACCTGTTCTGTAAAACCACTTCAGAGAGAGAGGTTAAGGATTTTTGAAAAACTGTGATGCAGGTCTCTAACGTCTTCAAGTCTTGAGATATTGCTGTTTCTAATTGGGCCATTTGTTGTGACCCAAGCATCATATCAGCTATTCCTGTACCCACTCCTGCAGCAGCTCCTATCCCCAATAGGATGGCTAGAGTAAGGGACACAGGCTCCCAGCGAAATCGGGTTTTCTTGTCCCCCTAGTAGACCTTCAAATGTTTCTGCATCATGATAGAGCACCCTGGGGAGTTTCTGCACCAATACACAATATTTTAGAGAGCTGTCCAATACCTGGGATGAAATGCAAGGAGTTATGACTATGTGGAGTTCAGTACCATAAAGGTTCCTTTATTTAGTTCCCAGGGGGAGGAGTCACCTGTACTCTGGACTGGAGAAGTAGGCAAAAACGGAAACTGGGAAGTATGAGATGATAGAGGGGTTCTGGTAGATCTAGGCACTGGGTCCTCCACAGGGTTGGGCCTGTTTGCGACTTTGGAAATCAGCTGGGCACACGTAAAAATCAAGACTGGCTAGTTTACACCTGGGCTGGGGGAGATGACATCCATAATTCATGGGGTTAGGTGGTCTATGTTGCCCTGGTTTGGGTTTGAGTGGGATCTGTGTGGGGTCCTCTATGTCAGGGAGATCCCAGTCAGAGAGGCCTATGGCAAGCTGACAAATGTCCGGGTGGAGAGATGGCCACCAAGTCCATAAGGGGGCTCTATGTGAAATAGACCACACTACTTGCCCAGTAGGGTTTATAACTTGCCATTGTTGCTGAACAGGCTGATGGGGATTAGGACTGCTGGTGGTCAGGGGAAGAATCCATAGCCCTACCCACAAGACGGACACGCAACTTGAGAGGGTTACCAGTCTGTTCCAATTTCCAGCCGGAGTCTGGACAGGGCGCAGGCTTGAGATGGGAGACATTGATCCAGGAAGTGATCCCATCCACTTTCACCACTGTAGGTGTTATAAGCAGCACCTGGTATGGTCCTTTCCAGCGGGGTTCCAGGGATGACACCTGATGCCGTCTCAGGTAGACAAAGTCTCCAACTTGATATTGATGTGGGGTTCCCTCATCTCCAGGCTGATAAGCAGTGGCCAACTGTTTCCACAGGTATTGCTGGGTGTTGGGTTTGTTCAAGGGCTTTAAGTCTGTCAAGCAAGGGGGTGTGAAAGGAATCATTAAGTCTCAGAGTTGGGATTAGGTCCCTTACTGGAGGAGGGGCACCATAGAGTATTTCATAAGGGGTTAAGTTACACAAAGAGGCAGAGAGGTTATTTCTTGCATGAAACAGTGCATAAGGTAGGAGCATAATCCAATTTTTTATGCCGGTTTCCAAGCTTAATTTTGTTAAGTTCTCTTTGATGGTTCTATTCATCCTTTGAACCTGTCCTGAGCTCTGGGGTCTATAAGCACAATGTAACTTCCAATTAATCCCCAGGGTCCTGGTGAATCCCTGACTTACCTGGGCTTCGAATGTTGGTCCGTTATCAGACCCTAGTACCTTAGGCAGGCCGAACCTTTGAAAATGTCTTCTAGGATCTTTTTGACCACTTTTTGTTCTCCCCGTTGTGGAAAAAGTTAAGAGAGTCACTCCATTTAGGGCTGCCAATTAAGCTTCCTAATCTGCTCTTCTGTTTCCAACCGCCACGGGGTCGTTTTCCTTCTGGTGCCCTGGACAGTGCACTATAGCTAGGTCCTTAGGGCCCTGCACTGCTGAGAGAAGTTGGAGGATCTCATCTTTGTTCTTTAATTCTTTCCAAGTGGAGGTTAATAGCCACCTTTGCTGGTAAGTAGCCCCCTGCACATTTGCAGTGACAAATGTGTATATGGTGGCCCTTTTGCCTGTTGCTAGTTCCAATGGTTTCGTAAGGGCAATCAGTTCTGCTTTTTGGGCTGATGTCCCTTCTGGGAGACCAGAGAACAAGATGACATTAGTTTCGCTAACTACTGCTGCTCCAGCCCGCTGCTTACCGTCTTGGAGGAAGCTGGTGCCCTCCGTAAACCATACGACTTCAGGGCGAGGCAGTGGCTGATCCTTCAAGTCTCATCGTATACTGTTTTCCTCTGCCAGTATGTGTTGACACTCATGAGCGACGGGTCCTGATGATACTTCTGGCAGCAGTGTAGCGGGTTGAGTGGAGCAGGGGGTCCCAACATTATTCTGCCTTTGTCAAGCAAGAGGCTCTGGTAGTGGTTTATTCTGAAGTTTGATAGCCACCTTTCTGGAGGCTGACAGATGATGCTCTCCAGGGCATGGGGGGCTATAATGGTTAGCTTCTGTCCCAAGTTCATATACGAGCATCTTTTATTAGAAGGGCTGCCGCTGTTATAGCTCTTAAGCAATGGAGCCACCCGCTAGCCACTGGGTCCAATTTTTTTGAAAAGAATGCTACGGGCCTTTTCAAAGGTCCCAAAGTCTGAGTGATCACTCCCAGTGCTATTCCTTTCTTTTCCTCGATGTAGAGAGTGAAGGGTTTTTCTACATCTGGGAGTGCTAAGGCCGGAGCAGATAGCAGCACCTTTTTTTGACATTATAAAAAGCTTATTGTGCTCAGGGTTCCATTGGAAGTAGGCATCCCCCTTTATCAGCGGGTATAAAGGGGCTGCCAGAGATGCAAACCCAGGAATCCATAACCTGCAAGAGTCGGCAGTCCCAAGAAACTCTCTGAGTTGTCTCTTATTATATGTGGGTGGTATCTGCACTACAGTTTGTTTTCTGCACTCAGTGAGCCATTGTTTGCCACCCCTAAGAGAATAACCAAGGAAGATTACTTCTTGCTGACAAATTTGGACCTTATGGCAGAAGCCCTATATCCAAGCCGAGCAAGCTCAGATAATAGTGCTTGGGCCCCAGACTCATAGTTCTCCTTGGTGTCGGCTGACAGTAGGAGATCATCCACATATTGGAGTAGGGTGACTTCGGGGTGTACAGTTCTGAAGTCGTTGAAGTCCCTGTGGAGGGCTTCATCAAAGAGAGTGGGGGAGTACTTGAACCCCTGTGGGAGTCTAGTCCAGGTTACTTGGCCAGATGTTCCAGTTTCTGGGTCTATCTACTTGAAAGCAAACAGGAACTGACTGTCCTTATGTAGGTGGAAAGCAGAAGTAAGCATCTTTTAAGTCCACCACAGTGTACCATTCCCGCTCCAGATTCAGAGTGCTAAGCAAATTATATGGAGTGGGTACTGTGGGGTGAATGTCCTGCACTCTGTTGTTAATTCTCTTAGGTCTTGAACAGGACGGTAGTCCCCAGTTCCTGGCTTTCCTACTGGTAACAGGGGGGTATTCCTGGCTGATTTACAGGGCCTTAGGATACCAAGAGCCAAGTATTTCTGAATATGGCGCCTTATCCCATCCTTAGCTTCTTTGCTTAGAGGATATTGTTTAACACTGATTAGAGAGACAGAGGCTTTTAATTCTACTACTATTGGAGGTTGTTTTATGGCAAGACCTAATCCAGCAGTTTCTGCCCAGGTATTAGGATAATCTTTTATACATTTCTGTGCTAGTTTGCCTGTTTGATCAGTCCTAGGGAGCGAGAAGAGTTGTTGTTCATCTTCTGTGGACATAGTCAAAGCCGTGACTATGGGAGTTTTTACTGAAGGCTTTAGAAAGTTCACTTGGGGACCATCAGAGTTAAAGGTTATTCTGTCCCGGAGTTTGGTAAGCAGTTCCCTGCCCATCAATGGGGCTGGGCATTCTAGGACTACTAGGAAAGAGTGGTAGACTTTTCCCTTTCCTACATCCATAATACTCTTAGTTGTCCAAGCCCGATATCTACTGCCATTAGCCCCTTGAACAAGAGACCCTTTATTTGATAGGGGGCCAAGTGGGGTCTTAAGGGCTGAGTATACTGCTCCTGTATCCACTTCAAAGTTCACTAAAGTCTCCTCCACTTCAAATGTTACCCTGAGCTCGGGGAGGAGATCTGAGCCCCGACATTCCTAGTCCTCTTCTAGAGTCAGCATGGCGGGCTGGGGTGGCTGCTTCTTTTTGGGGCACTCTATGGCCCAGTGTCTTTTTTCTTTAAAGTAGGCACATTGATCTGAGGCCAGGGGCAGCCTTTGGCATGGGAACAGGTATCCCTTCCTGTCTTCCTGCTTTTTAACTTCTGGCGTATTTGCTGCTGTGAACAAAACCTTAGCCAATGCTTTAGTCTGCCTTTTGCTCATTTCATCCTCCTTTTGTTCTCTTTCCTTCTCTCTCCTCTGTTTCCTCTCCTCCTCAGTTTCTCTCTTATAATATACTTTCTCAACCTCTCTGAATAAATCTCTTAAAGTCATATGTTGTAATCCATCTAGATCTTGTAAATCTCTCCTAGTGTCTGGGGCAGCCTGCTCGATAAAGGCCATTCCAACAGATGCTCTTTGGTCCTCTGCCTGAGGGTCAAAAGGAGTATATTTCTTAATGCTTCCATAATTCGCTCAAGAAACATAGAGGGAGACTCATTAGGCCCTTGGATAATCGCTCATACCATGGCCAAATTAGCCAGCCCTCTGGCGGCCGCTCGGAGACCTGATATTAGAGCCTGGCGATAAGTGGAAAGATGCTACCTACCTTCAAAGGTGTTGGGGTCCCATTTGTGTCGTTTCATTGGCCCGTAAGGATGGAGAGGGAGCATCACAGGGGCTTCCGAGTTTTCTATTATCCATTGCTGGCGGTTTTCGTTAGTTGGCCCAGCTTCCTCCAGGGTCGTAGGGGCAGCTGCTACTGCAGGGAAGTCCCCTGGAGGGCTTGGGTCCGGACTAAATGCCTCTAGTGGTGGAGAGGCTGAGTCAGCGTCGGGAAGATCATCAAGATCATGTTGGGGGTTGTGGAGCAAGGGTAGAGGATAAGGAGGGGGAGGAGTGTCCAGTCTTGTGACTCAGGGAGAATGAAGGGAAGAGGGGGAGGAGTGGAAGTTTTGAATTATAGGATCGTGGGGGAAGGGTTATATGGCTGTTGATCTGGGTGGACACGTGGCCCCGGCTGAAAGACAATATCTCTGACTTTTTGGGTTAGAGGGAAGTGGAAGGATCATTCTGGGGGACATCCGACTCCGAGGATCGGCTGTTAAAGACTGTAAACAAGTCAGGATGGCACCTGTTATTTTGCCAGAGAAATGTTAGAGTCTGTAAACAAGTCTTCATGGTGCCTGGCAAAATGCCAGAGGGAGTGGTTTGTGAAGTAACAAAAGCGAGCCATTAAGTGTGGAGATTCTTTATTGGTTGACTCCTGTATCTATTTTATGCTAATTTGATTAGCTGTGTAAAATGTATAAATATCGCTCAGATCCTACAATAAACGGCTCTCATTCCTGCTGCATCAACGTACACAAGTTATTCATCACCCTCCTGGTTATTCTGCTGCAGCCGGACTGCGGCAGATGGTGGCCCGTTACGGGGAGCCCCGGGACACTCGGGGGAAAGTGACAAAAAAAAGCTGCCCGTCCATAGATAGGACGGGAGCAATCTGCTCGTCCCTAGGCAGATAGGGCGAGAGGAAAAATGGCCATTTTGAGAAAATGGAGAAGATTGATGCAGTATGTTTGTGTCTTGTTTTGTCTTGAAATGTTGTATTGTCTTTGTGACGAAAATTATGGAAGGGGTGAGAAGTAAATTGATAAGGGAGAAAGGCACCCCAGTGGAACCAAGAATAATTAGGGCATGTGTTGATAAAAGCCCAGAAACTCTAGTCAGAAAGAAAAAGAAAGTTCAGAACAACAAAGATTATCAGGACGAAAGTTGCAGCAAAAGGCTATTACTGAATTCTTTTCGTTACCGGAGGGTGCGTGAAACGACAAGGTGGCTGCCACCTGCCCAAGCCGATCATGGCGCAGCAAGAATTTTCCAAGTGGCAGTTGCTGGGTCTTCCCTGCCCCCCTGCCCGGGGGAGCGGATGGCCACTAGGAGCCCAAATGTAGACCTGACCTGGAGGCACAGTCTCGCAGGCTCTTGCTCCATGTGCCTGGAAGAAGTTTGAGTCTGGGACTCTCCCCAGGGCCATCTGGGGCTGCCCAGGATGCTACAGCTGGCAGAAGACGCTACTGGTATCCCTGAAGTTTGATCATTTCCAAGGCCAGTAACTACAATGGGTCTCCCACACCAGAAGATTGATGAGTAATGAGTACTATTAAGGCTTATTTCAAATGTAAAAAAACCTTGAGATAATGTACTAAATTGTTCCAAAGGTTGGTTTCTTAGTGAAATGCTACAGAATTTTCTTTAGCCATCTGGAGTTCCTGCCTTCGTTCCAGTGCTGGTGAAAACAAAGGTGAAAGAATTTACATTGTTGCTGAGAACCAGAGGAAACTTCGGCTGAGAACCCGAGGAGACTTCGGAGTATTGCTGTTTCTGCTGCTACAACTTAAGCTAGCTGCCTGCAGAACTTACCTGGACTGTGATTTACCTGGACTGTGAGTTAATCTATTGAGACACTGCTTTATCTCGACTGAGATAACAAACTGTAATCTACAACAAATTGTAACTCAATATCTTTGCTAATGGTGTCATTGCTGGTATAATTTTTCCAAGGGCTTCTTGCATGGAGCCATCAATTGGCTTGGATTTGTAACATTTTGTATCCTCCCTTTCTGTTTCTAGCAGGTTATTTATGGTGTTTCTCTAAAAAACACTATGGTCGTTATTTAAATTAAACAAAAGGGGGAAATGTTAAGGTCTGTAAACAAGTCAGGATGGCACCTGTTATTTTGCCAGAGAAATGTTACAGTCTGTAAACAAGTCTGCATGGTGCCTGGCAAAATGCCAGAGGGAGTGGTTTGTGAAGTAACAAAAGCGAGCCATTAAGTTTGGAGATTCCTTATTGGTTGACTGCTGTATCTATTTTATGCTAATTAGATAAGCTGTGTAAAATGTATAAATATCGCTCATATCCTACAATAAACGGCTCCTATTCCTGCTGTATCAACGTACACAAGTCATTCGTCACCCCCCGGATATTTTGCTGCAGCCGGACTGCGGCAATGGGCCATTCTGAAGCACAGAGAGTCTGCCAGGTACAGCGTTTTACTGAAAAAAAAAGATTCTGGGCCCTTGAGCGGACATCAGTCCAATGATCAAGGGTAAGGTACAGAGGTGTGCAAGTACTTTGTCCCATAATGGGAATTATTCAATCAGGGACAGTGAATACACAAACAAGACACAGACAAAGACAAACAGTAAACGTTTAACATGAGTCCAAGATAAAGATTAGAACTGAGTAACTGGCAAAACCTGATGGGTTAGACAATAAAGACAGACAGTAAACTCAAAATGAGTTTCTGACATTGAACAAAACTGAGTAGCCGGCAAAACCAGATGGGCTGTCAAACCGAATCCTGAAGCAAAATATAACTGAGTTGAGGAACCTACTATTCCTCGAATTCCCGAGTCCTCTGGAGCGTCCCCCAGGGACGTGGCCTGTGGCTCTGTTAAACATCTGTCAGCCACCTTCAGAGAGAGCTTACGCTCTTCACTGACAGCCACTTAGCCAAGCCCTGACCTGAAACCTGAAACCAGAAAGAGGCACCTTACTTATCCCGAGAGTTGGGGTAAGTAAGGTGGGGTCTTTCGTCCGCCGCTGCCAGATGTCTCACGTGGGGCCTCCAGATGAAAAGATGGGGCGAATGTCGGAGGAAAAGACCACCAAGAGACTGTCTCATGCAACAGCAAAGGGTTTATTGGGGGTCCAGCATGCTGGGGTTCAGAGCTCACTTCAGAGATGCAAAGAACAAAGAGCCCCAAGAACAACTTGAGCAGAGTTTATACACATTCTTTAGAGAGGGCAGGGACTTTACATACATCATAGCCTCCTTTAGCAAATCATCATATACCACGGGAAAATCAAATAACAACTCTAAAACATGATTAGCACCTTCAATGGTGGGAACACATCGGGCAGGGGTTATTGGTCAGCCATGAGAAGGGGTATACGTTTAAAATGATTGGTTGAAGACCTGAGATGTATATGTGCTGAGCTGCACGGTTTCTGGTAAGGGGTTGTTAAGTAACTAGGTGGTCAGGGAAGATTTCAACACACATCTAATGGGCAGGTCTGGGAAATGTCTTAACTGCCACAGATTTTCAGGTTCTGAGTGCAGCTTGTAAACTTTACAAAACCTGGTTCTTTTGTTTGAATTTTAATTTCTTTTATACTTTCAGAACCTTACAAAGAAAGGTGTGAGACTTCATCCACAATGACTGCTCTTTTGGCCATTTTGGTTATGGGTGCATGCATGGGATCTTTATTTAGATCCATATGGTGGTGATATTCTAAGCCACAGCATCACTCAGAGCCTAGAGGCTGATTAAGACACACCCATTTCCAAAGCAATTACTTTTCTTAGGTCAGTTACAGAACTCAGTCTCTGAGCGGAATCACACCAAGAGTTCAAGCCCAGGTGGACCCAGTCATCTCTTCCAACCGCCACACAAATGACCACAATTAAAACCAAAACACTCCCCCAAGGCCCTCATCTTCTTCCATATAGACACTCATCATTCCCTCTCGCTGGATGTTTCCATGAATGGCACAGCCCAAGAGAGTGTCCAAAATAATCTCCCTTGCCCCTCATTAGCCTAACCTCAGGGTGGCCTGGACACCCTTCCTGTGAACCAGGATTGATCACTTAGGTCTGATGTTAATGCTGCTCTGCTACTCCAGTTTGAAGCCTACTGAATGTCAGGTATTGTTTCCTTATGTTATTTGGAGTCATGAGGAAACCCAAGCACCTCTGCAGGGCTTGGAAGAACTCATTTGACTCAAAGGATCCCTACTATCACTTGATGGAGGTCAGGAACCTAACAGAGGAAGGTGAGAGACTTCATCCACAATGACTGATCTTTTTGTCATTTTGGTTTTGGATGCACACATTAGATCTTTCTTTAGATCCATCAGGTGCTGATAATCTAAGCCACAGCCTCACACAGAGCCAAGAGGCTGATTCAGCCACAACCATTTTCAAAGCAATAAAGCAAAGAGCCACAGGTGATGCCCATTCATTTCCATTTGAAAACTGTTTTCTTCAGGCTTCACAAAGGAGTGGCCTGAGGCAAAGAACTTCCTAACATTCAGGGCAACAAAACAATAGGTTTGCAAAAGGTCCAAAGCAGGGTTTCTCCACTGAGACTTTCCTGGTCACACTGATATCTGAGTTTTCTGAGATGCTCGCCATTCCCTTCAGCTATCCAGTACATGGCCATGTCACAGAGCTCGAAGGTGGTACATATCTTGGACACAAAACTATGAGCCTATTCTGGAAAGTGGCCAGAATTCAGAAAGAAAACAGAAACTTAGGAAAAGAGTAGGTGTTGCCCATGGATAAGGCAAGCTGCAGTCCATTCCTAAAATGGGCAGGGTTAATGCTGGGAATCTTTCTACTAGACAGGACACATTCACTGATAGATTCTAATTTCTAATGTGTACAACCATGGACACAGTGGGATACACAGACACAGAAACACTCACCTTGTCAAAGGACTTTCCAGAAAGAGTCCACTCCAAACTGAACAAACCGCCTTTCCTACCTATTCTCAGAACATGAGACAAAACCACAAACCCACTCCCACACTCAAAAAGGCACCTCCCCCCCAAGTAGGTCTGTGACTATCCAGAGTGTCCTCTGACTCATGGGCCATACTGTGTTTTCCTAAATTGGCCTGTCATGTCTCAGATCTGGTCTCCTTGTCCAAGTCTGTGAAGTTGTCAGGAGCCTGTGCTGACCACTACCTGCTTTCTCAGGAAAGGGCCCTCTTCAGAGCTCTACTTGCATTTGGCCATCCTCAAATCACTAGGTACCAAGAAAGACAGACTCTGTCCTAGGTAAATCCAAACAAGTGAGACCACTGGGAATGGGACTGGGACTGGCTCTGTGTGCCTGGCTTCCTGGATCCAAAGTTCAGCGAGTTCCATCACCAAAGAAGTGAGGTAGGTCAATTCCTTCAGGAAGGGAATGAGGTCACTGCCTTGGCAACCACTTTGTCCTAACAATTGCTTCCAAGGGTCCCTTGAGATGGAGGCTGCCCCTACTTTCTGTGACACTGTCACAAGTTACAATGGTATATCAACCACAGGCACCAAGGAGAAGCTCTCCACACAGGGTTGGTTTGGTCCATATTTTTATATCATGAGGAGAGAGGCTGATTCAGACACATACCTTCATCCTGATCAGGTTGTTTGCATTGGAAGATGACTTTTGCTCTCTCAGGTCCTTCATAGCTGCCTACATCTTCTCCAGGGATCATTTCTTCATGTACCTTTGATGTTCTCAGCAGGTGGAAGATCCCCTACATTCCTGTATTGTAAGACCAACTCTGTCCCTGCTCTTCTGTAAAGTTAGATCGAGGGAAGAGTGTATGGTTAAGGTTAATAATATATTCTATTTGGGTTAGAAATCATTCTGCAGGATAAATAATGATATTAGGAACCTGTGATATTCACAAGAATATATTCGTAAAATATAAGTATGAAACCAGAAATATAGGAATGATTTGAAGCCCAGAAGGACATTGGGCCCTTTAGTGGGATACTTAGTTTTGAATTTTGTTCTGCACAGATGTCTCAGATGAATCAATATGCAAAGGCATAGGACCTTGTACCTTGGAAGATTGAATGTCCAAGAGAACATCCAGTCAGAAAGAAATAGTTGGTAGGATTAGGAAGATAGTCAGTAGGTTTAGAAAAAAGAGTGAGTATAGG
Source organism: Callospermophilus lateralis (assembly GCF_048772815.1). Lineage (NCBI taxonomy): Eukaryota > Metazoa > Chordata > Mammalia > Rodentia > Sciuridae > Callospermophilus > Callospermophilus lateralis. The sequence goes on from NW_027513077.1 coordinate 537,625, forward strand.
ATGTGGACAAAACGTTCATTAGCAATAGGGTTTCAGGTAGAGAGTGAACATAAATTTGAGCACATATGAAGAGTCAGTCACAATGATGAACTGGGGAAAATATGTAGGAAAGCAGATATCAATAGAGACTTTAGGAAATCAGCAAAGTATAATGTGAGTGATAGGATTAGACACTTTCAACATGTTTGAGGTTGAATATATAATCTTAGAAAGAAAGAAATGTGTAGTCACCAATAGGATTGACAATTGAGAGCATTAGGCAACCTGGACATGGTTGTTTTAAGTAATCCATGCTCACTTTCCATTTTGCTTTGGTTAAAGGTTAATAGGTATTTGTCACTTCCTGTTTTTCTGTATGCTTAACAAAACACTCTTGAAATCTGGAGAAATGTTTGCTCATTTTGTTCCCAGAATGTGCTCTCCCCAACTGACAAACTGCAGAATGTACTCCCTCACCCGGTTGGACGCAAACCGCCCACTCACCCTGACCCATCAATAAATTTCCCTCCCTGCCCTCGCCAAGGAAAGTATAAAAGCTCTGTTAAAGCTGTTCTCAGGGCTCTCTGCTCTATTCAAGTGAGCTCTGACCCCCAACATGCTGGACCCCCAATAAACCCTTTGCTGTTGCTGAGTGAAAATGGTATACTGTTCTGTACTTAAAAGATGCTTTCATTTGCTTGCCTCTGCATAAAGATAGTCAGTTGCTGTTTGCTTTCGAGTGGGTAGACCCAGAAACCAGAAAGTCTGGTCAACTAACTTGAACTAGACTCCCACAGGGGTTCAAAAACTCCCCCACTCTCTTTGATGAAGCCCTCCACAGAGATCTCAACAACTTCAGAACTATGCACCCTGAAGTCACCCTGCTTTTATATGTGGATGTCCTGCTACTGGCAGCCAACACCAAGGACAACTGTGAGTCTGCAATCCAAGCACTATTATCCGAGCTTGCTCAACTCGGATATAGAGCTTCAGCCAAAAAGGCCCAAATTTGCCAGCAAGAAGTAATCTTCCTGGGGTATTCCATTAGGGGCGGTAAATGATGGCTCACTGAGCCCAGAAAACAAACTGTTGGGCAGATACCACCCCCATCTAACAGGAGACAAAACAGAGATTTTCTTGGACTGCTGGCTTTTGCAGGTTATTGATACCTGGGTTTGTGTTCTCAGCTGCTCCTTTATACCCGCTGTTAAATGAGAATGCCCAATTCCAATGAACCCTTGAGCACCAGCAAGCTTTTGATAACATCTAAGGACACTGACACTGAACTCCTCAACTTCACTGAGCCCAGCCTGCAATTTCAGAAAGCCCTACACTACATTAAAAATGTACATCAACTCACTCACCTTGGTTCAAAGAAACTGCAGCCATTCCTGAAGGATCAAGGACAGAGTTTTCGACTAACTCACTCACAGCGAAAGGAAATAACTGAACAGGTAACAAAAGCCTATCGGTTCTGTCAATTGGTTAAAGCTTACCCTTCCAAGCTTCTTGCAGGAAAGCACCTACGAGGAACCAGACCAGGACAATTCTGGGAAGTGGACTTTACTGAAATTAAGCCAGGAAGATATGGACATGAATATCTCCTAATCTTTGTAGATATATTTTCAGGTTGGATTGAAGCCTTTCCCAACCAAAAAAAAAAAAAAAAAAAAAACACGGCACAAATGGTGGTCAAGAAGATCCTGAAAAATATTAAGATATTTTTCGAAGACACGCCTTCCTAAGGTAATAGGATCTGATAATTGAACGGCATTCATGGGCCAGGTAAGTCAGGGGTTAGCCAGGACCCTGGGGATCAGTTGGTAGTTACATTGTGCTTATAGACCCCAGAGCTCAGGACAGGTTAAAAAAAATAAATAGAACCATTAAAGAGACCTTAACGAAATTAAGCTTAGAGACCAACATAAAAGATTAGACTATGCTCCTGCCTTATGCACTATTTCATGCAAGAAATACCCCCTCTGTTTCTTTGTGTAAACTCACCCCCTATGAAATTCTCTATGATGCCTCTCCTGCAGTAAGGGACCTAACCCCAACTCTAAGACCTAAACATCCCTTCCACACCCCCTTGCTTGACAGACTTAAATCTCTTGAAATAACTCAGTGATACCTGTGGATATAGCTGGCGACTGCTTTCCAACCTGGGGATGAGGGGACTCCACATCGATATCAAGTAAGAGACATCATCTACCTAAGACGACACTAGGTGTCATCCCTGGATGCTACTTATAACACCTACAGCGGTAAAAGTTGACAGAATCACTTCCTGAATCCATGCCTCTAATCTCAAGCCTGCACCCTGTCCAGACTCTGGCTGGAAACTGGAAAAGACTGGTAACTCTTTCAAATTGTGTATTCGTCATGTGGATAAGGCTATAGACTCTCCCCTTGGCCATGAGTAGACTTAACGCGCATCAGCACGTTCAGCAGCAATGGCTGATCACAAATCCTACTAGACAAGAAGTATGGTCTACCTCACATACAGCCCCCTTAGTGATCTTGTGGCCATGTCTCCACCCAGATATTTGTCAGCTGGCTATAGGTCTTTCTTATTAGGATATCCCAGATGAAGAGGATCCCACTAAAATTCCATTAAATCCTTTCCGTACAATAGATAATGGAAACAAACATTATGGATGTAGGGACATGGGAGCCAGATGCAGATTGGCTAGCCTAGATTAGTATGTTTGCCCCGCAGACTATTAAAGCCTCAAAGAGCCATGGCTGTGTGGGGGAAAAGCCGAAATCTTCTGTAAGTCATGAGGATTTCAGCATAGATGGGTTGCCTGGTGGAACCCAAAATCCTCATTAAATTCAGTACACAGCATTGGCCATATTACCAATTAGACAACCAAAACCAAACCCCCAGAGAAGTCTCTAGATCCTCAAATTCTGTGTGACCTTTTTAACTTCTGCAAGTGCTCAAAAGGGTGAAAGGAAATTCCCCTATGTGAAGGCCTTTTCCCTCTTTCGCTCACATCCTGAACTATGCTTCTCCAATAGATCCTCACCCTCAGCCTTCTGCTCAAGACTCTGCTGTCAGTCCCAGCTCACCAACCTGATTTCTCTCCTCCAATTACTAGATCAAACACCCAAACCTCTGCCGGTTCTCAGACCATTGGCCCCTTGCTGAGGTAGCAGGTACTGAGGTACCCCTCCACCCACTCACTCCTCTCTTCTCCTGTCAGTGCCTGCACCGGGTCTAACCAGGTCCTCTTACCAGCTAACACAAAGCTCAAACCAGCTTAGGAGAGCCCTCAGACCACTATCGAAGATGTAATGAAAATGGCCTTTGAAGTTCCTTTGTCATCACTAAAAACAGGTTACTTAGAATTTAAAGTACCTCACAGGCTTTTTGGGATACTCACTCCTGTCTTCCCCTCTGCTCTACCTGTTCTACTGCTCAAGTTTTAGTTGCTAGGAAAATCCCAAACCCCTTTCTCATTATTCTTTTACATCTCACCTGCCTCATTCTCAGATCCACAGAGCTGCTCTCACCCCCCGCCTTCCCCATCTTCCCCCTCTGTACCAGGCCCAGAGAAAAATCTTAACTGAACTTCTTCAGAAGTCTTCACCATGGCTGACATTAGGACTTTCAGCAAAAGAGTCCCTACAAAAGAGTTCAGTGTAGATAAACTCCCTTTTTTTCTGTTGACCTGTTCTACTTAGCCACTGGCTGGAAAAATCAGCACTCCTAAGCTAGATACCCCCTTAATAGTTTTTCACACAATATGTGAACAAGGCCTCTGGCCTTGAGCTGGGGCTTCAAAGAGATGGCTACATTTCAAAGATAAAAAATTACCAGCTGGGCTCTATGGTAACAGCTGCAGGGGGATAAAAGAAAATGAAGAAAAAGCTCTCTCCCTCCCAGGTGTCCTTGAAAAGTTAACTTGCCCAGAACAGAGGAAAAAACAGAAAAAAATTTCTTTTTGTGAAGTTCTGCACACTGTGAACTTCTGAGCCCCTTCCCTTTCATGCTGGGTACAAAATTCTGAAACTACATAAACGTGGGGTTAAGGGAGTTAATTGATTACAACAGAAGCAATGCCCTCTGAATCCAGTGGCAACCAAATAGGACTTTTTCCCTGTCTTCGGTGCTATCTTAGGTGCCTTGCCTTGTCCACCCCTACAACAGTAAAATCTATATACTTAAATATTTTTTATGTTTTCATGAAATGGTCAAGAGATGTGATTAATTGTGTAATGGTGCAGATGTTTCCCAGAGTGCTCTATAATTATGAAGGTTCATTAGAAGTTCAAACAGGGGAGCATACAACCCGGTTCCACTGCGAACATATTTCGCTCACTTTAGCCTTCCTATTAGGAATAGAAGTTGCTGCAGGGGTGGGCACAGGAACCACTGCCCTGCTCCATGGGACACAACAAATGACCCAATTAGAAGCAGCAATAGACCAAAACTTAAAGATATTAGAAACCTCCATCATAGCTTTGCAGGAATTTTTATCCTCTCTCTCTGAAGTAGTTTTACAGAACAGTCAAAGGTTGGACCTCCTCTTCATGAGAGAGGGGGGCCTTTTGCTGCATTGAGGGAAGAATGTTGTTTTTATGGCAAACATACTGTAGTTGTAAAAAAATATATGAGTAAATTAAAAAGACACCTTGAAGAGGGTCAATGAGAGAGAGAGGCACAAAAAGGGTGGTTTGAGTCTGGTTCATACAGTACCCCTGGTTAACTTCGCTTCTATCAACCCTGGTCGGTCCAATAATAATCCTCATATTATTGCTAACTATGAAACCCTGTGTGCTCAAACGTGTAATTTGTTTTCTCCAAGCTCAAATTGGAGAATTTAAACTTTTGGTAATTCCCCACTTGCAGACATAGAATGTGACACCCACCAATGATCACTTTTATGATTAACAGTAGCCAGAAGAAGTGGGAAAAGAAAGGTTAATAAAATAGGTACTTGTAATTTCCTGTTTTTTCTGTATGCTTAACAAAACACTGTTGAAATATTGAGAACTGTTTGCTAATCTTGTTTCCAGAATGTGCTGTCCCCTAACTGCCAAATTGCAGAATGTATTCCCTCACCCATTTACACGCAAACCGCCCACTCGCCCTGACCCATCAATAAACTTCCATCCCTGCCCTCTCCAAGGAAATTATATAAGCTCTGCTTAAGCTGTTCTCAGGGCTCTCTGCTCTGTTCATGTGAGCTCTGAACCCCAGCATGCTGGACCCCCAATAAACCCTTTGCTGTTGCATGAGACAGTCTCTTTGTGGTCTCTTCCTCCCATGCTCGCACAAATATTACTTGGATGATTGAATGTAGAAGAGAAAATCCAGTCGAAAAGGGATAGTCAGTAGGATTTAGAAGATAGTCGGTAGGTTTCGGAAGAAGAGTGAGTATATAATTTGGAACAAAAGTTCTTTAGCAAGAGGGGTTCGGTTAGAGAGTGAATGTAAATGTCAGCACATGTGAACAGTCAGAATAATGAACTGGGAAAAATATGAAGGAAAGCAGATATCAATATATCAGGCAAACTATAAAGTGAGGGATACGATTAGACATTTTAAAGAGGGTTGACTTAGAATATATAATCTTAGGAAGAAACAAATATGTAATCACCAATAGGATTGACATTTGAAAGCATTAGGCAACCTTGACATGGATGTTTTTTGTAATCCCTGCTCACTTTCCATTTAGGCTTTGGTACAATCATAAGTGTGACATTTGCATTTTTTGTCCAGAATATTACACTGATAAAATGTATATGTAGATCTGGTGACATGAATATTTCTTCCACCATTTCTGGGAGCAATATTTTGAAGACATATAAATGGGTATTGGGGGTACAAAGAGGTGTACACTGTGTCTATGAATATAGAGATAATGCATGAATGGACCATACAGTGAATAAATAATATAAGTGTTTCCACATTAAATAATGGATTGAATTGATATCTGAAAATATATAAAAAATCTTATATTGATATACAATCATTCATTCCAACCAGTTATACATATAATATTAATATTAGGGTTATGGTTGATCATGAAGATATGTTAGTTTTGCTACAAAAGTGATTATGGAAATCGAAAATAATGTGTTTGGAAAGAGTCAGTCACAATGCTGGCCATATGTGAACAAGGCCTCTGGCCGTGAGCTGGGGGTTCACAGAAATGTCTATATTTCTAAGATAAAGAAGTTACAAACTGGCCTCCATGGTAACAGCTGGCAAGGAAAAAAGGGAAGAAAAAAGCTCTGCCCCTCCCAGGGGTCCTTAAAATGTTAACTTGCCCAGAATAGAGAAAAAAAACCTGCTTTTGGTGAACTTCTGCAGACTGTGGAATTCTGAGCCCCTCCCTTACATGTTGGGTACAAAATTGTGAAACAACCTAAACTTGGGTTTCAGGGGATTAATTGATTACAACAGAAGCAATGCCCTCTAAACCGTTAAATGGTGAGGAAGCTCATTTCAATGAAAGCTCTGGACAACAGTCCAAATAGGACTGTTTCCCTGTCTTCGGTGCTATCTTACGTGCCTTTTCTTGCCTTGTCCGTCCCTTTTCTCATGAAAAGACCAGTCAAGAAATATGGAGGAATACATGTGTTCTGAAGCAGGAAGTGATTGATAGTGAAAGAAATGCCTATAAATTTCCTAACTTGTGGATGAAATATATATCCTATGATGTGCATAAATTAAAGAAATAGTAATCTACCAGTGTTGAATAAAAATGAACGTCAAAATACACATCATGTCTGATTGGAATCTACTTGCATTGATGTTAATCTGGGTCAGTTACTGTAGAAATATTAGGATTTGTATGCACCATTCACTGAATTATTTTCAGTACTAGGAAACAAATATGTATTTCAGGTGAATGAATATTTCTAAGAATAACCTTGTGAAAAGTTGATTATAAATCCACATACATGAATATGAATGAATTTGGTGAGTGTAAAATAAGACACACATTTCATATTTTGAAAAATCTGGAGAGTGTATATATAAATATATGTATATATATATATATATATATATATATATATATATATATATAGATAGATAGATATAGATAGATATAGATATATAGATAGATAGATAGATATAGATATATATAGATAGATATATAGATATAGATATATAGATACACACACACAGAGATACATTAAAAATAGCAATATATATGCCAATCAAAATTTATAATGAAATATATATCATCGACAGATCCAAAAATATTTATTTTACTGAACATGGATTTATGAATAATATTGTTCAAGTAGAAAGCTCACACATAATTTGAATTTTCAGTTCCAACATCGTTTAGAAAGAGTGGTCCCTTACAATTTGTATCTGCCAAGTTAGCCACCTCACAAGAATGTGCGTGTGGTCCCAGGTAGGATTCTATGTGTGCATATAAAAATACAGGTGGTGAATAGGCTACAGAGAAAGGGAGACAGGAATTCAGGGAATGGTTTACTTTAAAAAAACATGTAGAACGATTTCAACAAAAAATTGACTAGATTTATAACTCCTACCATATTTAAGGCAAAAGGCAAGTCCAACTATACACCATGCCTACTGTAATGCTTGTATTTTTATTCTGTTTGGGTTATTTTTCTCCATCTTATTAGTATTAGTAGTCAGAGTGTAGTAGGTTACGGGTTAGCGTCAGGGATTCAATATTTGGAATGGAAAATTAGAAAATGAATCCAATGTGTATGTAAATATGTGCTACAAAAAAATGTTCCCACTCTCATCCAGAATAATGGCTTGACAGTACTTTCACCCCAACTAAAACACCATTAGAGGAGAAGAGTTAGAAAGTCAGTGAATACATATCTGGAATGGAATATGCTCAAGGTTTTGAAACCTTGGAGGTGGTAGAGGAGTTTCCAAATGTAAAGGACATGGTAAACACTCCACAAACATGGAGCTCTGCTGGCCTAAAGACTTCTTGAGAAACTGCCTGTGTGGTTGGGCACTTGAAATATATGTAGTTGTCAGGAGCTTTAGCTTCCCTTGTAGTGAGACGATCAAAGCTGGGTGTGCATCTATGTGACCTGGAGGACATGGTTTCTTATTTTCCAATGAAAATGAGGAAGCAGTGCTGAATTCCCTTTTAGTAGGTAACCTGTGGACACTGGAGGCTAAGTTTCTCCCCGTGTGGACTGTGAAGCCATTTGGTCATCCTGCAATTTTTGTGGTGTCTCTTGCTGCTGCACTGGGTGTTTGGTATTTGCTTCACAAAATACAAGGAGTTCAACTGTGTCACAGTGCTGGAGGGATTTCTGTCTGAGTGGTGGGTCAGGGTCTGCAGGAGAATGCACCAACCAGGCTTCTATCCCACATAGTTTGCTCCCTTGACCATAGCAACCTGTTTCTGAACATTGCCCTGAAACCTCTCCATATAACAAGATGCCTTTACAAAGAAGGGTCTTCTGTCTGCACCATGTCAGTCACAAGCCATTTGGAAGCCAAAAAGAGATCCATATTGCCCCACCACATGTTTTATCACACACCTGCCCAGCACTGTTCTAGCCCCACTACTCAGCCGGCTCCAACTTACTGGCATCTCTGTTCTACACCATTTTCATGAAACCCAGTCAATCAAGGCACTGTCTGGCATACTCAAGATCAACACCAGGACATCCAAAGGTTCTCCAGTGCTACCTGGTCATGGGAATTTGAAAAAAATTATGGTATCTATCTAGCCATTTTTCAAGGATGATGTTGGAGGCACTGTGGGTTTCAATATATTAAGGAACCGTTAAATGGTGAGGAAGCTCATTTCAATGAAAGCTCTGGAGAACTCTCACAGGCAAGGCTTCCCAAAGAATGGCCAAAAGGTCACATGAAGCCAGGCCTATTGAGGTCTACAATGTGAGGTCCGTGTGATATTTGACTCTCAACTATGGCTGCCAAGTTTTTCAGAATAAATTCATTTGGTATCCTGGCTGAGATTCCCAGTGATATGTGGAAAGCCAACCTGGGCCTAGATCTCAGTTTCCAAGGGCGACTCTTATGCGTGGCCTCCTAAAATCCCAACACAATTCATGGCAATACTTTTCTGATGTCGGTTCAAGAACTCAGTCTCTAAGAGGAATCACACCAGAGTTCAAGGCCAGGTGGACCTTGTCATTTCTTCCAACCACCACACAAATGACCACAATTAAATCCAAAACACTCCACACGGCCCTAATCTTCTTCCATATAGACACTCATCATAACCTTTGGCTGGAGTTTTCCACTATGGGTGCAACCAAAGACAGTGTCCAAAAAATGTTCCCTTGCCTCTCATTTGTCTAAAGTCACTGTGGCCTCGACATCATTCCTGTGAACCAGGAGTGATCAAATAGGCCTGCCATTAATACTTTTCCACTGCTCCAACTTGAGGTCTCTGACTGTGGGGTTTAGATTCTTTATGTGAACTGGACTCATGAGAAAACCCAAGCACCTATGGGCTACCCTCTGCAGGGCCTTGAAGAATTCATTTGATCAAAGGATCCCTATTCTCACTTGATGGAGGTCAGGAACATTACAGAGGAAGGCGAGAGGCTTCATCCACAATGACTGCAATTTTTGCCATTTTGATTTTGGATGCACACGTGGTATCTTTCTTTACATCAATCAGGAGTTGAGAATATAAGCCACAGCCTCACAGAGGGCTAAGAGGCTGATTCAGACACATATCTTTACAAAGCAATTAAGCAAAGAGCCACAGGGGATGCCCATTCATTTCCATTTGAAAACTGTTTCTTCAGGCTTCAGAAACGTGTGGCCTGAGGCAAAGACCTTCCTGACATTCAGGGCAAAAGAACAATAGGTAAACAAAAGGCCCAAAGCAGGGTTTCTCCACTGAGACTTTCCTGGTCACACTGTATGTATACAGAAATCTAAGTAAGATTTGAAGCCCAGAAAAGTATGAGGCCCTTGATTGGGAGACTTAGCTCTGAATTATGTCCTGCACAGATGTCTCAGATAAATTAATATACATTGGCATTGGACCTTGTACCTTGGGTGATTGAATGTCGAAGAGAACACCAATTCAAAAAAGGATAGTGAGTAGGATTTGGGAGATAGTAGGTATATTCAGAAAGAAGAGTGAGTATAGGATTTGGACCAAAAGTTATTTAGAAATTGGGTTTCAGGTAGAGAGTGAATGTAAATGTCAGCACATATGAACAGTCAGTCAAAATCATGAACCTGGGAAATTATGTAGGAAAGCATATATCAGTAGAGACTTTTGGATATCAGGCAAAGTAAAAGTGAGTGATAGGATTAGACATTTTCAACAGGGTTGAGTTTGAATATATAATCTTAGGAAGAAACACATATGTAGTCACCAATTGGATTGACATTTGAGAGCATTAGGCAACCTGGACATGGATGTTTTAGAAATACATGCTCACTATAAATTTAGGCTTTGGTACAATCAGAAATGTGACCTTTGCATTTTGTGTCCAGAATACTACTGTGATAAAATGTATATGTAGATCAGGTGACATGAATAATTTTTCCACCATTTCTGGGAGCAATATTTTTAAGGTGTATAAATGAGTATGGGGGTACAAATAGGTGTACCCTGTGTATATGAATATATAGAGATAATGCAAGAATAGACCATACTATGAATAAATAATATAACTGGTTCCACTTTAAATAAAAGATTGAATTGATATCGGAAAATATACAGGAATTCTTATATTGATATACAATCATTCATTCCAACCAGTTATACTTCTAATGGTAATATTAGGGTTATGTTTTATCATGAAGAGTGTGTGAGTTTTGCTTCAAAAGTGATTATGGAAAACGAAAATAATGTGTTTAGAAAGAAGTCTTATGAAAAGACCAGTCAAGAAACAAGGAGGAATACATGTTTTCTGAAGCAAGAAGTTATTGAAATTGAAACAAATGCCTTTAAATTTGCTAACTTGTGGATGAAATATATATCTTATGATGGGCATCAACTGAAGAAATAGTAATGTACCAGTGTTGACTAAAAATAAACATCACAATACACATCATGTCTCATAGGAATCTACTTGCATTGATGTTAAACTGTGTCAGTTACTGTAGAAATATTAGGATTCGTATGCACCATTCACTGAAGTTGGCTTTCAGTTCTAAGAAACAAATATGTAATTCAGGTAGATGAATTTTTCTGAGAATAAACTTTTGAAAATTTGTTTATAAATCCACATACAGTGAATATGAATGAACTTAGGGAGTGTACAATAAGACACATATATTTCATATTCTGAAAATAAAAAGTAGCAACATATATGCCAATCAAAATTCATCATGAAATATATATCATCCAATGATCCAAAAATATTCATTTTACTGATCATAGATTTATTTATCATGTTGTTTATCTACGAAGCTCACCCATAGGTTGAATTTTCAGTTCTAACTGGGTTTAGGAGGAGTGATCTGTTATCCCAATTTGTATCTGCCCAGTCAGCCACCTCACAAGAATGTACATGTGATAACAGGTATGATTCTACATGTGCATATGAAAATACATGTGCTGAATTGGCTACAGAGAAAGGGAGAGAGGAATTCACCTATTTGTTAACTTTAAAATCACATGGAGAACTATTTCAACAAAAAATTGAGTAGATTTAATACTACTACCCTATATAATGTAAACGGCAAGTCCAAGTATACACCATGCCTCCTCTGAACTGCTTTTATTTCTATTCTGTTTGGGTTATTTTTCTCCATCATATTTGAATTAGTAGTCAGAGTCTAGTAGGTTATGGGTTAATGTCAGGGTTCAGTATTATGAATGGAAAATAGGAAAATAAATTCAATGTATATGTAAATATGTACTACATAAAAATCTTCCCACTCTCATCCAGAACAATGACTTGACTTTACCTTCGCCCCAAGTAAAACACAATTAGAGTGGAAGAGTTAGAAAATCTGTGAATACATATCTGGAATGGAATATGCTTAAGAGTTTACAACCATGAAGGTGGTAGAGGAGTTTCCAAAAGTAAGGGACAGGGTAAATACTCCACAAACATGGAGCTCTGCTGGACTAAAGACTTCTTGAGAAACTGCCTCTGAGTTTGGGCACTTGAAATATTTGTTGTTTTCAGGAGCTTTAGCTTCCTTTGTAGAGAGACCATCAAAGCTGGGCATGTATCTAAGTGACCTGGAGGACATGGTTTCTTATTTTCTAATGAACATATGGGAGCAGTGCTGAATTCTCTCTTTGTAGGTAAACTGTGGCCACTGGGGGCTAAGTCTGTCTCCGTGTGGACTGTGAAGTCTTTTGGTCATCCTCCACTTGTCGTGGTGTTTCTTGCTGCTGCAATGTGAGTTTGGGATTTGCTTCACAAAATACAAGGAGTTCAACTGGAACACAGTGCTGGAGGGAGTTCGGTCATGTGTGGTTTTTCAGGGTCTGCAAGAGAATGCACAGAACAGGCTTCTATCCCACATAGTTTTCCCCATTGACCATAGCAACCCGATTCTGAACAATGCCCTGAAACCTCTCAATATAAAAAGATGCCTTTACATAAAAGAGTCTTCTGGCTGCACCATGTCAGTCACAATCCACTTGTAGGGTAATGGCAGATCCCCATGAACCCACCATGCATGGTTAATCACACACCTCCCCACCACTGCTCTAACCCCACTACTTAGCGTGCTCCAACTTCCTGGCATCTCAGTTCTACACCATCAAGGCACTGTCTAGTACACTCTTGATCAGGAACAGGACATTAAAAGGTGCTCCAGTGCCACCTTGTCATGGGAAATTTAAAAATTTTGTGGTATTTATCTATCCATTTTTCAAGGATAAAATTGGAAGCACTGTGGTTTTCAATTCATTCAGGAACCATTAAATGTTTAGGAAGCTCATTTCAATGAAAGCTCTGGAAAACTCTCCCAAGCACGGCTTCTCAAAAAGTGGCCAAAAGGTCAAATAAAGCCAGGCCCATTTAGGTCTACAATGTGAGGTATATGTATGTTTTGACTCTCAACTATGGCTGGCAAGTCTTTCAGAATAAAATCATGGGATATCCTGTCTGAGATTCCCAGTTTTTTGTGGAAAGCCACCCTGGGCATAGATCTCATGTTCCAAGGGCGAATGTCATGTGTGGTCTCCTAAAACCACAACACAATTCATGGCAATATTTCTCTGAGGTCAGTTCCAGATCTCAGTCTCTAAGTGGAATCACAGCAGAGTTCAAGCCCAGGTGGACCCAGTCATCTCTTCCAACCGCCACACAAATGACCACAATTAAAACCAAAACACTCCCACATGGCCCTCATCTTCTTCCATATAGACACTACTCATTACCTCTGGCTGGAGTTTTCCATGAGGGGCGAAGCCCAAGACATTGCCCGTCTTTTCCCTAAAATCAGGGTGGCCTGAACACCCCTCCTGTGAACCAGGAGGGATCAAATATGCCTTCCATTAATACTGCTCTGCTTCTCCAATTTGAGGCCTACTGACTGTTGGGTATAGATTCTTTATGTGATTTGGAGACATGACAAAACACAAGCATGTATGGGCTAGCCTCTGCAGTGCTTTGAAGAACTCATTTGTTTCAAAGGATCACTATTCTAACTTGATGGAGGTCAGGAACCTAACAGAGGAAGGCGAGAGACTTCATCAGCAATGACTGATCTTTTTCCATTTTGGTTTTGGATGCACACATGGGATCTTTATTTTGATCCAACAGGTGCTGAGATCTAAGCCACAGCCTCACACAGGGCCAAGAGGATGATTCAGACATATCCGTTTCCAGAGCAATTCACAAAGAGCCACAGGTGATGCCCATTCATTTCCATTTGAAAACTGTTTTTTTCAGGCTTCACAAAGGAGTGGCCTGAGGCCAAGACCTTCCTCACATTCAGTGGAAGAGAAGAATTGGTTAGCAAAAGGCCCAAAGCAGGGTTACTCCACTGAGGCTTTCCACGTCACTCTGGTATCTGAGTTTTCTGAGATGCTCGTCATTCCTTTAGCTATTCAGTACATGGCTATGTCACAGAGCTTGGAGGTGGTACATTTTTTGGACACAAAACCATGAGCCAATTCCGGAGAGTGGACAGAATCAGGAAGAAAACAGGACCTTAGGAAAATAGTAGGTGTTGCACATCCATAAGGGAAACGACAGTCCATTCATCAATCGGGCAGGATGAATGCTGGGAAGCTTTCTACTAAAGAGGACACATCCATTGATGCATTCTATTTTCTAATATCTACAACCATGAACACAGTGGGATACACAGACATAGAAACACTCACCTTGTCAAAAGACTTACTAGAAACAGTCCACTCCAAACCAAATAAACCTCCTTTCCTACCTATTCTTAGAACATGAGACAAAACCACAAACTCACACCCACACCCACAAAGGCACCTCCTTTCCCCAAGTAGGTCTGTGACTATCCAGAGTGTCCTCTGACTGGTGGGCCATACTACGTTTCCCTGAAATGGCCTGTCCTTTCTCAAATCTGATCTCATTGGACAACTCTGTGAAGTTGTCAGGAGCCAGCGGTGAGCCACTACCTGCTTTCTCAGGAAAGGCCCCTCTGCAGAGCTCTCCTGAAATTTGGCCATCGTCATATCAGTAGGTACCAAGAAAGATTGACTCTGTTCTTGGTAAATCCAAACATGTGAGCCCACTGGGAATGGTACTGGGACTGGCTCTGGGTGCATGGCTTCCTGGATCCCAATTTCAGAGAGTTCTATCACCAAGGAAGTGAAGAAGGTCACTTCCTTTATGAACTGAATGAGGTCACTGCTTTGGCAACCAATTTGTCCTAACATTTGCTTCCAAGGTTCTCCTGAGAACGAGGCTGCCCCTACTTCCTGTGACACTTTCACAACTGTGAATTGTATATCAACCATAGGCACCCGGGAACAGCTCTCCACACAGCCCTGGTTTTGTCCATCTTGTCAACATTAAGAAGAGTGAGGCTGATTCTGACACATCCCTTCATCCTGACCAGGTTGTTTGCCATGAAAGATGAGTTCTGCTCTCTCAGGTCCTTCATTGCTGCCTACATCTTCTCCAGGGATCATTTCTGCATGGAACTTTGAGGTTCTCAGTAGCTGGAAGATCCCCTACATTTATATATTGGAAGACCAATTCTGTCCCTCCTCTTCTGTAAAGTTAGATTGAGGGACCATTGTATGGTTAAGGTTAATAACAGGTTCCATTTGGTTTAGAAATCATTCTGCGGGATGAATAATGGTATTGTGATTTTGCAATATTTACAAGAATATATAGGTGAAATATAAGTATGAACACAGAAATCTAGGTAATTTTTAAAGCCCAGAAGGGCATTGTGCCCATGATTTGGATTCTTAGCTTTAAATTATGTTCTGCACAGGTGTCTCAGATAAATCGATATACAATGTCATAGGACCTTGTCCCTTGGATGATTGAATGTCAAAGACAACATCCAGTCAAAAAGGGATAGTTGGTGGATTAAGATGATAGTCGGTAGGTTTATAATGAAGAGTGTGTATAGGATTTGGACCAAAAGATCTTTAGCAATACGGGTTTGGGTAGAGAGTGAAAGTAAATGTCAGCACATTTGAAGAGTCGGTCACAATGATTAACTGGGGAAAAAATATAGAAAAAAAGATATCAATGAAGACATTCGGAAATCAGGCAATGTATAAAGTGAGTGATAGGATTAGACATTTTCAACAGGGTTGAGGTTGAATATGTAATTTCAGGAATAAACAAATATATATTCACCAATAGGATTGATATTTGAGAGCATTAGGCAACCTGGACATGGATGTTTTTAGTAATCCATGCTCACTTTCCATTTAGCATTTGGTACAATCATAAGTGTGACCTTGCTTTTTATTTCCACAATATTACTGTGATAAAATTTATATATAGATCAGGTGACATGAGTATTTCTTCCACCATTTTGAGGAGCAATATTTTGAACACGAATAAATTAGTATTGGGGGTACAAATAGGTGTAGTCTGTGTTATATGAATATAGAGAAAATGCATGAATAGACCATACTCTGAATAAATAATATAACTGGTTCCAAATTTAAATAATGGATTGAATTGATATCTGAAAATATATAGGAAATGTTATATTGATATTCATACATTCATTCCAACCTGTTATACATCTAATGGTAATATTAGTGTTATGGTTTATCATTAAGTGTGTGTGACTTTTGCCTCAATAGTGGTTATGGAAATCCAAAATTATGTGTTTAGAAAGAAGTCTCATGAAAAGACTAGTCAAGAAACATGGAGGAATACATGTGTTCTGAAGCAGGATGTGATGGAAAGTGAAAAAAATTCATATAAATTTGCTAACTTGTGGATTAAATATATACCCTATGATGTGCATAAACTGAAGAAATAGTAATTTACCAGTGTTGAAAAAAAAATGAACGTCAAAATACATATCATGTCCCATAGGAATCTACTTGCATTGATGTTAAACATGGTCAGTAACTGTAGAAATATTAGGATTTGTATGCACAATTCACTGTAGTTAGTTTTCAGTACTAAGAAACAAATATGTATTTCAGGTGGATCAATATTTCTGAAAATAATCTTGTGAAAAGTTGATAATAAATCCACATACATGAACATGAATGAATTGAGGGAGTGTATAATAAGACACATATATTTTATATTTTGAAAAATCTGGACAGTAAATATATATATATATATATATATATATATATATATATATATATATATATATATATATATATTTATACCTACACACACACACACACACACACACACAGACATTTAAAAGTAGCAATATATGCCAATCGAAATACATCATGAAATATATATCATCCACAAATCCAAAAATCTTCATTTTACTGAACATAGATTTATGTATAATGTTGTTCAACTAGGAAGCTCACCCATAGTTTGAATTTTAATTTCCAACAGCGTTTAGGAGGAGTGATCTCTTCTCACAATTTGTATCTGCCATGTCAGCAAACTCATAAGTATTTACTTGTGATACCAGGTAGGATTGTATATGTGCATATAAAAATACATGGGCTGAATAGGGTACAGAGAAATGGAGACAGGAATTCACATATTTGTTAACTTTAAATACACATGAATAGAAGGAGGGACAGAGCCACCAACTGCACCTGCAAGGTAGGCGGACCCTCCACCCACCGGTAGAACAGGCCTAGCGGCCCGCCAATCGTAAAAGACACATCGCACTGGTTGGGGAAAGGGCAGAGCCACCACCCAGCTGCAAGGTACGCGGACCTGCGACCCACAGGCAGGACAGGCCCAGAAAACTGCGGTGGGGCAAAGGCGCCCCTTGCGACGTCAAGGTTGGTGAACAGCAACCCACCGGCAGAACAGGCCCAGCGGCCTTCAGAGGGGCAGAGACGCCCCCCGCGCCTGCGAAGTAGGTGGACCTGCGAACATGGACAGACCAGGCCCAGGGGCCCGACAGGGTGGTAGACACATCACCAGGTTGGGGGAGGGTCCGAGCTGCCGCCTGTGCCTGCAAGGCAGGTGGACTTCTGACCCACCGGCACAAGAGGCCCTGTGACTTGCCAGCGTGTTAGACACATCACCCCGGTTTGGGAAGGAGTAGAGCCGCCACCCGCGGCTGCAAGGTAGACCGAACTTCAACCCACAGACAGAAGAGGCCCAGCGTCATGCGGAGGGGCAGAGCCGATAACCGCACCTGCAGGGTAGGTGGACCTGTGACCCACTGGCAGAACAGGCCGAGCGCCAGCAGAGGGGTAGAGCTGCTGCCCGCTCCTCCAAGGTAGGAAGACCTGCTACAGACTGGCAGAACAGGCCAAGCAGCCTGCTGGTGAGGTAGGCATATTGCCCTATTTGGAGGAGGGGCAGAGCCACGGCCTGCGCCTATGAGGGAGACTTTGCAACTATAAAAGAGCAGTATAAATATTTAGGGGTAAAATTCAATAACACAACAATTTGAACAAACAGAAAGATACGCGAACAGTATGAAAAGACAAGGAAAGAAAGGACAACAAGCAATGAAGGTCAACTCAACATTAGAAGAGGTAATACCTGCAGCAGATGGAATGTCAGATAAAGAATTCAAAACATACATGCTTCAGATGATCTGGAGTCTCAATGAAGTCATTAGACAGCAAAATCAGACAATGAAAGATCACTTTGACAATGAATTACATAAACAAATCCAAGAAGCAAAAGATCAACTATACAGGGAGATAGAGGTTATAAAAAACAAACAAACAGAAATCATAGAAATGCAGGAAGCAATAAACCAACTTAAAAACTCAATTGAGAATACTACCAGCAGAGGAGATCACTTAGAAGATGGAACATCAGACAATGTATTTCAACTTGAAAAGAACCGAGACAGCTAGCAAGACTGTTAAGAAACCATGAGCAGAACATCCAAGAAATATGGGATAACATAAAGACACCAAACTTAAGAATCATTGGGATACAGGAAGGTATAGAGGTCCAAACCAAAGGAGTGAGAAATCAATTCAATGAAATAATATGGGAAAACTTCCCAGACTTGAAGAATGAGACAGAATCCCAAATCCTAGAAGCCTACAGGATGCCGAATGTGCAAAATCATAAGAGATCCACATTTAGACATATTATAATGAAGATGCCAAACATACAGAATAAGGAGAGGATTTTAAAAGCTACAAGAGAAAGGAAGCAGATTATATTTAGCGGGAAAAACCAATCATTATAACAGCTGATCTTTCAACACAGACTCTGAAAGCTAGAAGATCCTGGAATAACATTTTTCCAAAGCTGAAAGAAAATGGGTTTCAACCAATAATTGTGCATCCAGCGAAATTAAGCTTCAGGATGGAAGATGAAATTAAAACCTTCCATGATAAACAAAATTTAAAAGAATTTGCAGCTAGAAAACCATCTCCTCAAAACATCCTCGGCAAAAGATGATCGGAAGAGGAAATGGAAAATAACAATGAAAACCAACAGTGGGAGGTAGTACAGTAAAGGGGGGAAAATAATCAAAGAAAAACAAACCATGGTTAGTAACATAAATAAACAAATATGGCTGGAAGAACAACCCATATCTCAATAATAACCGTAAAAGTTAATGGCTTAAACTCACAAATTAAGAGACACAGGATAGTAGAATGAATCACAAAACAAGACCCAACAATATGCTGCCTACAGGAGACGCAATTGATTGGAAAAGACGTACATAGACTGAAGGTGAACAGTTGAGAAAAATCATATCACTCATATGGACTTCAGAAACAAGCAGGAGTGTCCATACTCATATAAAATAAAATAGATTTCAAGCCAAAGTTTATCAAAAGGGATAAAGAGGGACACTACATACTGCTCAAGGGAACCATACACCAACAAGACATAACAATCATAAATGTATATGCCCCAAAACAATGGTGCAGCTATGTTCACTAAACAAACTCTTCTCAAGTTCAAGAGTCTAATAAACCACCATACAATAATCATGGGAGACTTCAACACACCTCTCTCACTACTGGACAGATCTTCCAAACAAAAGTTGAATAAGGAAACAATAGAAATCAATAACACAATTAATAAATTGGACTTAATTGATATATATAGAATATACCACCAAACAACAAGTAGTTACACTTTTTTTCTCAGTAGCACATAGATACCTCTCAAAAATACATCATATATTATGTCACAGGGCAACTCTTAGAAAATATAAAGGAGTACAGATAATACCAGATATCTTATCTGATCATAATGGAATGAAACTGAAAATCAATGGTAAAAGAAGGAAGGAAAAATCATCCATCACTTGGAGAATGAACAATAGACTACTGAATGATCAATGGGTTATCGAAGACATCTAGGAGGAAAATAAAAAATATCTTAGAGATAAATGAAAAGACAGACTGAACATATCAGAATCTAGGGGACACATTGAAAGCAGTTCTAAGAGGAAAATTCATTGCCTGGAGTACTTTCCTAAAAAAGGAAAAAGACAACAAATAAAAGATCTCATAGTTCATCTCAAAATTCTAGAAAAACATGAGAAAACAACAGCAAAAGAAGTAGAAGGCAAGAAATTGTTAAAATCAGAGCTGAAATTAATAAAATTGAAACAAAAGAAACAATTGAAAAATTGACAAAACTAAAAGTTGATTCTTTGAAAAAATAAATAAAATCGACAGACCCTTAGCCATGTTAAGGAAGAGAAGAAGAGAGAGAACTCAAATTACTAGCATACGGGATGAAAATGGCAATATCATACAGACACTTCAGAAATACAGAAGATAATCAGAAATTATTTTGAATCCTTATACTCCAATAAATTAGAAGACAGTGAAGGCATCAATAAATTTCTTAAGTCATATGATCTGCCCAGATTGAGTCAGGGGGATATAGATAACCTAAACAGACCAATATCAATTGAGGAAACAGAAGAAATCATCCAAACACTACCAACTAAGAAAAGCCTAGGATTGGATATATATACAGCAGAGTTTTACAAAACCTTTAAAGCGGAACTAATACCAATAGTTTTCAAGATATTTCAGGAAATAGAAAAAGAGGGACAACTTCCAATTTTATTCTAGGAGGCCAATATTACCCTGATTCCTAAACCAGACAAAGACACTTCAAAGAAACAAAACTACAGACCAATATCTCTAATGAACCTAGATGCAAAAATTCTCAATAAAATTCTGGCAAATCAGACACAAAAACATATTAAAAAAATGTGCAACATGATCAAGTAGGATTCATCCCTGGGATGCAAAGCTGGTTCAATATATGGAAATCAATAATTGTTATTCACCACTTTAATAGACTTAAAAATAAGAACCATATAATCATCCCGATATATGCAGAAAAAAACATTCGACAAAGTACAGCAACCCATTCTGTTCAAAACTCTAGAAAAACTAGGGATAATAGGAACATACCTCAATATTGTAAAAGAAATCTATGCTAAGCCTCAGGCCAGCATCATTCTAAATTGATAAAAACTGAAGGCATTCTCTCTAAAATCTGGAACAAGATAGGGATGCCCTCTCTCAACACTTCTGTTCAACATAGTTTTCGAAACACTGGCAAGAGCAATTAGAAAAATGAAAGAAATTAAAGGCGTAAAAAAAAGGAAAAGAAGAACTTAGATTATCACTATTTGTAGCTGACATGATTATGTACCTAGCAGACCCAAAAGGGTCTACAAAAACCTATTAGAGCTAATAAATGAATTCAGCAAAGTGGCAGGATATAAAATCAACACGCATAAATCAAAGTAATTCCTATATATCAGTGACAAATCCTCTGAAATGGAAATGAGGAAACCACTCCACTCAGAATATCCTCAAAAAAATAAAATACTTGGGAATCAACCTAACAAAAGAGGTGAAAGACTTACACAATGAAAACTACAGAACCCTAAAGAGAGAAATAGAAGAAGATCTTAGAAGATGAAAAAATATACCCTGTTCATGGATACGCAGAACTAACATCATCAAAATGGCGATATTCCCAATCAAAATCACAACGGCATTTCTTGTAGAAATAGATAAAACAATAATGAAATTCATATGGAAAAATAAAAGACTTAGAATAGCAAAAACAATGCTAAACAGGAAGTGTGAATCAGGTGGTAGAGCGATACCAGACCTCAAACTATACTACAGAGCAATACTAACAAAAAGAGCATAGTACTGGTACCAAAATAGGTGGTTGGACTAATGGTACATAATAGGGGACACAGAAACAAATCCACAAAACCACAACTATCTTATATTTGATAAAGGGGCTAAAAGCATGCAATGGAGGAAGGATAGCATCTTCAAAAACTAGTGCTGGGAAAACTGGAGTTCCATATGTAACAAAATGAAACTGAATCCCTTTCTCTCGCCATACACAAAAGTTAAGTCAAAATTAATCAAAGAGCTTGATATCAAATCAGAGACACGGCTTCTGATAGAAGAAAACCTTGGCTACGATGTACATACTGTGGGGTCGGGCTCCAAATTCCTCAAAAGGACACCCATAGCACAAGAGTTAATAACTAGAATGAACAAATGGGATAAAAATAAAAATCAAACTAAATAGATTTTTTAAATAGATTTTTCTCAGTAACAAAAACAATAAGAGAGGTAATTAGAGAGCCTACATCCTGGGAACAAATCTTACTCCTCACACTTCAGAGAGAGCCCTAATTTCCAAAGTATACAAGGAACTCAAAAAATTAAACTATAAGAAAACGAATAATGCAATCAACAAATGGGCCAAGGACCTGAACAGACACTTCTCAGAGGAGGACATACAATCAATCAACAAGTCCATGAAAAAATGTTCACCATCTCTAGCAGTCAGAGAAATGCAAAACAAATTCACCCTAAGATACCATCTCGCTCCAGTATGAGTGGCAGCCAATATGAAGTCAAACAACAACAAGTGGTGGCGAGGATGTGGGGAAAAGGGTACACCTGTACATTGCTGGTGGGACTGCAAATTGGTGCAGCCAATTTGGAAAGAAGTATGGAGATTTCTTGGAAAGCTGGGAATGGAAACATCATTTGACCCAGCTATTTTTCTTCTCAGTCTATTCACTAAAGACCTAAAAAGAGCATCGTACAGGGACACTGATAAATCGATGTTCCTAGCAGCACAATTCACAATAGGAAGACTGTGGAACCAAACTCGGTGCCCTTCAAAAGATGAATGGATAAAAAAAAAATTGTGGCATTTATACACAATGGTGTATTATTCTGCATTAAAAAATGACAAAATCATAAAATTTGCAGAGAAATGGATGGCATTAAACAGATTATGCTAAGTGAAGAGAGCAAAAGCCTAAAAAACAAATGCCAAATGTTTTCTTTGATATAACGAGAGTAACTAAGAACAGAGTTGGGAGGAAGAGCATGAGAAGAATATTAACATTAAACAGGGGTGACAGGTGGGAATGAAAGGAAAGAGAAGGGAAATTGCATGGAAATGGAAGGAGATCCTCATGGTTATACAAAATTAAATACAAGAGGAAATGAGAAGAAAGGGGAATAAAACAAGGGGAAGAAATAAATTACAGTAGGTGGTGTAGAGAGAGAAGATTGGAGGGAAGGGGATGGGAGATAGTAGATAGGAAAGACAGCAGAATACAACAGACACTATAGCAATATGTAAAACAGTCGATGTGTAACCAATGGGATGCTGCAATCTGTATACGGGGAAAAATGGAAGTTCATAACCCACTTGAATCAAAGTGTGAAGTATGATATGTCAAGAACTATGTAATGCTTTGAAGATCCAACAATAAAAATTAAAGGAAAAAAAACTCATGGAGAACTATTTCAATAAAAATTGACTAGATTTATAACACCTACACTTTATCATGCAAAAGGAAGTCCAACTATACACCATGCCTCCTCTGAACTTCTTGTATTTCTATTCTGTTTGGGTTATTTTTCTCCATCATATTAGGAATAGTAGTCTGAGTCTAGTAGGGTATGCGTTAGTGTCAGAGATTCAGTATTTCGAATGGAAAATAGGAAAATGAATCCAATGTGTATGCAAACATGTGCTACATGAAAATCTTCCCACTCTCATCCACAACAATGCCTTCAAGTCACCTTCGCCCCAAATAAGAAACAATTAGAGGAGAAGAGTTAGAAATTCTGTGAATATATATCTGGAATAGAAAATGCTCAGGAGTTCACAAACTTGGATGTAATAGAGGAGTCTTCCAACGTAAGGGACAGGGTAAACACTCCAGAAATATGGAGGTCTGCTGGCCTAAAAAAATTCTTGAGAAACTACCTCTGAGGATGGGCACTTGAAATATATGTTGTTGTAAGGAGTTTTAGCTTCCTTTGTATAGAGACCATCAAAGCTGGGTCTGCATCTATGTTTCCTGGAGGACATTCTTTCTTATTTTCCAATGCACATGAGGCAGCAGTGCTGAATTCTCACGTTGTAGGTAAATTGTGGCCACTGGGGGCTAAGTGTCTCCCCGTGTGGACAGTGAAGCTTTTTGGTCATCCTCAACTTTTCGTGGTTTTTTCCTGCTGCTGCACTGGGAGTTTGGTATTTACTTTATGAAATACAAGGAGTTCAACTGGGACACAGTGCTGGAGGGAGTTCTGTCACGTGTGGTTTTTCAGGGTCTGCAAGAGAATGCAACAATCAGGCTTCATTCCCACATAGCTTGCCCCCTTGTCCATAGCAACATGATTCTGCACATTGCCCTGAAAACTATCCATATAACAAGATGCCTTTACATTCAAGGGTCTCCTCACTGCACCGTGTCAGTGTCAATCCATTTGGAAATCAATAGCAAATCCACATGGCCCCACCACAGATGATTTATCACACACCTGCACACCACAGCTTTGGCCCCACTACTCAGGAGGGTCCAACTTACTGGCAACTCTGTTCTGCACAATTTTCCTTAAACCCATTTAATCAAGGCACTGTCTGGTACACCACAAACTCACACCCACATCGACAATGGCACCTCCTTCCCCCAAGTAGGACTGTGACTATCTGGAGTGTCCTCTGACTGGTGGGCCATAATATTTTCCCCCCGAAATGGCCTGTCATGTCTCAGATCTGGTCTCCTTTGCCAACTCTGTAAAACTGTGAGGAGTCAGCGGTTAGCCACTACCTGCAATCTCAGGAAAAGACCCTCTTCAGAGCTCTACTGGCAATTGTCCCTCCTCACATCAGTAGTTACCAAGAAGGTCTGACTCTGTACTTTGTAAATCCAAAAAAGTGGGCCCACTGGGACTGGTACTGCGACTGGCTCTGGGTACCTGGCTTCTTGGATCCCAAGTTCATAGAGTTCCGTCACCAAGGAAGTTAGGTAGGTCACTTCCTTCAGGAACTGAATGAGGTCGCTGCCTTGGCAACCACTTTGTCCTAACAGTTGCTTCCATGGGTCCCATGAGATGGAGGCTGCCCCTACTTCCTGTGAAAATTTGACTACTTAGAATGGAATATCAACAATAGGCATGTGGGAACAGCTGTACACACAGGGCTGGTTTGGTCCATCTTCTCTATATTAAGAAGAGAGAGGCTGATTCAGACACATCCCTTTTTCCTGTCCAGGTCGTTTGCCATGGAAAATGGCTTTTGCTCTCTCAGGTCCTTCATAGCTGCCTACATCTTCTCCAGGGATCATTTCTGCATGGAACTTTGAGGTTCTCAGTAGTTTGCAGATAACCTACATTCCTTTATTGTAAGGCGAACTCTGTCCATGCTCTTTTGTAATGTTAGATTGAGGCAACAGTATAGAACTCAATAACACAATTAATAACATAGACTTAATTGACATATACAGAATAAATCACCCAACATCAAGCAGTTACACTTTTTTATCAGCAGCACATGGATCCTTCTCAAAATAGATCATATATTACATCACAGGGCAACTCTTACACAATATAAAGGAGTAAAGATAATGCCATGCATCTCATCTGATCATAATGGAATGAAACTGAAAATCAATGATAAAAGAAGTAAAGAAAAATCATGCATCACTTGGAGAATAAACAATAGGTTACTGAATGATCAATGGGTTTTAGAAGACATCAAGGAGGAAATTAAAAAATTCTTAGAGATAAATGAAAACACAGACACAACATATCAAAATCTATGGGACACATTGAAAGCAGTTTTAAGACGAAATTTCATTGCTTGGAATTCATTCCTTAAAAAAAGAAAAAAAACAACAAATTAATGATCTCATACTTCATCTCAAAACCCTAGAAAAAGAAGAAGAAAACAACAGAAAAAGAAGTAGAAGGCAAGAAATAATTAAAACCAGAGCTGAAATTAATGAAATCGAAACAAAAGAAACAATTGAAAAAATTGACAAAACTTAACGTTGGTTCTTCCAAAAAATAAATAAAATCGACAGAACCTTAGACATTTTAATGAAGAGAAGAAGAGAGAGAACTCAAATTACTAGCATACGGGATGAAAAAGACAATATCACAACAGACACTTCAGAAATACGGATGACAATCAGAAAATATTTTGAATCCTTATACTCCAATAAAATAGAAGATAGTGAAGGCATCGATAAATTTCTTAAGTCATCTGATCTGCCCAGATTGAGTCAGGAGGATATGGACAACCTAAACAGACCAATATCAATGGAGGAAATAGAAGAAACCATCCAAAGACTATCAACTAAGTAAAGCCCAGGACTGGATGTGTATACAGCGGAGTTTTAAAAAACATTTAAAGAGGAATTAATACCAATACTTTTCAAGCTATTTTAGGAAATAGAAAAAGAGGGAGAACTTCCAAATTCATTCTACGAGGCCAACATCACCCTGATTCCTAAACCAGAGAAACTCACTATAAAGTAGCAAAACTACAGACCAATATCTCTAATGAACCTAGGTGCAAAAATCCTCAATAAAATTCTGGTGAATCGGATATGAAAACATATCAAAAAATTGTGCACCATGAGCATGTAGGATTCATCCATGGGATGCAAGGTTCGTTCAATATACAGAAATCAATAAATGTTATTTCCCACATCAATAGACTTAGAAATAAGAACTATATGATCATCTCGATAGATGCAGAAAAAGCATTCAACAAAGTACAGCATCCCTTTATGTTCAAAACTCTAGAAAAACTAGGGATAACAGGAACCTACCTCAATACTGTAAAAGCAATCTATGCTAAGCCTCAGGCTAGCATCATTCTGAATGGAGAAAAATTGAAGGCATTCCCTCTAAAATCTTGAACAAGACAGCGATGCCCTCTCTCACCATTTCTGTTCAACATAGTTCTAGAAACACTGGCCAGAGCAATTAGACAGACAAAAGAAATTAAAGGCATAAAAATAGGAAAAGAAAAACTTAAATTATCACTATTTGCAGATGACATGATTCTATACCTAGCAGACCCAAAAGGGTCTACAAAGAAACTAATAGAGATAATAAATGAATTCCCCAAAGTGGCTGGATGTAAAATCAACATGCACAAATCAAAGGCATTCCTGTATATCAGCGAAAAATTGTCTGAAATGGAAATGAGGACAACCACTCCATTTACAATATCCTCAGAAAAAATAAAATACTTGGGAATCAACCTAACAAAAGAGGTGAAAAACTTATACAATGAAAACTACAGAACCCTAAAGAGAGAAATAGAAGAAGATTTTAGAAGATGGAAAAATATACCTTGTTCATGGATAGGCAGAACTAACATCATCAAAATAGGGATATTACCAAAAGTTCTCTATAGGTTTAATGCAATGCCAATCAAAATCCCAACGGCATTTCATGTAGAAATAGAGAAAGCAATCATGAAATTCATATCGAAAAATAAAAGACCCAGAATAGCAAAAACAATGCTAAGCAGAAAGTGTGAATCAGGCGGTATAGCGATACCACACATCAAACTATACTACAGAGCAATAGTAACACAAAGAGCATGGTACTGGTAGCAAAACAGGCGGGTGGACCAATGGTACAGAATAGAGGACACAGAAACCAATCCAAAAAACTACATACTATCTTATATTTGATAAAGGGGCTAAAAGCATGCAATGGAAGAAGGATAGCATCTTCAACAAATGGTGCTGGGAAAACTGGAAATTCATATGAAAAAAAAATGAAACTGAATCCCTTCCTCTCGACATGCACAAAAGTTAACAAAAAATGGATCAAGGAGCTTGATATCAAATCAGAGACACGGCGTGTGATAGAAGAAAATGTTGGCTACGATCTACATACTGTGGGGTCGGGCTCTAAATTCCACAATAGGACACCCATAGCACAAGAGTTAATAACAAGAATAAAGAAATGGGACTTAATCAAACTTAATTTTTTTTTCTCAGCAAAAGAAAGAATAAGAGAGGTAAATAGGGAGCCTACAACCTGGGAACAAATCATTACTCTTCACCCTTCAGATAGAGCCCTAATATGCAGAGTATACAAAGAACTCAAAAATTAGACAATAAGATAAAAAATAACCCAATCAACAAATGGCCCAAGGACCTGAACAGACACTTCATAGAGGAGGAATACAATCAATCAACAAGTACATGAAAAAATGCTCACCATCTCTAGCAGTCAGAGAAATGCAAATCAAAACCACCAAAAGATACCATCTCACTCCAGTAAGATTGGCAGCCATTATGAAGTCAAACATCAACAAGTTTTGGCGAGGATGTGTGTAAATGGGTACACATGTACATTTCTGGTGGGGCTGCAAATTGGTGCAGCCAATTTTGAAAGCGGTATAAAGATTTCATGGAAAGCTTGAAATGGAACCTACCACTTGACCCAGCTACTACTCTTCTCAGTCTATTTCATAAAGACCTAAAAAGAGCATGGTACATGAACACTGCTACATTGATGTTCATAGCAGCACGATTCACAATAGCAAGAGTGTGGAACCAACCTAGATGCCCTTCAATAGACGAATGGTTAAAAAATGTGGCATTAATTCACAATGGAGTTTTACTCAGCATTAAAAAATGACAAAATCATAGAATTTGCAGGGAAATGAATGGCATTAGAGCAGATTATGCTAAGTGAAGGAAGCCAATCCCTAAAAAACAAATGCCAAATGTCTTCTTTGATATAAGGAGAGTAACAAAGAACAGAGTAGGGATAAAGAGCATGAGAAGAAGATTAACATTAAACTGGGATGAGAGGTAGGAGGGAAAGGGAGAGAGAAGGGAAATTACATGGAAATGGAAGAAAACCCTCAGGGTTATACAAAATTACGGACAAGAGGAAGTGAGGGGAAAAGGAAAAATACAAGGGGGAAAAATAAATTACAGTATAGGGGGTAGAGAGAGAAGATGGGAGGGGAGGGGAGGGGAGGGGGGATAGTAGAGGATAGGAAAGGCAGCAAAATACAACAGACACTAGTATGGCAATATGTAAATCAATGGATGCGTAACTGATATGATTTTGCAAACTATATACGGGATAAAAATGGGAGTTCATAACTCACTTGAATCAAAGTGTGAAATATGATATATCAAGAACTATATAATGTTTTGAACAACAAACAACAAAAGTTAAAAAAACACATGGAGAACTATTTCAACAAAAAATTGACTAGATTTATAACTCCAATTCTACATAATGCAAAAGGCAAGTCCAATTATACACCATGCCTCCTCTGAAATGCTTGTATGTCTATTCATTTTGGGTTATTTTTCTCCATTATATTAGGAATAGGAGTCAGAATATAGAGTCTAGTAGGGTATGGGTTAGTGTGAGTGATTCAGTATTTCGAATGAAAATTAGGAAAATGAATCCAATGTTTATGCAAATATGTGCTAAAAATAATCATCCCACTCTCATCAAGAACAATGCCTTGACATTACCTTCGCCCCAAGTTAGACACAATTAGAGGAGAAGAGTTAGAAAATCTATGAATACTTATCTGGAATGGAATATGCTCAGGAGTTCACAACTTTGGGGGTGGTAGAAGAGTTTCCAAAAGTAAGGGACAGGGTAAACACTTCACAAACATGGTGCACTGCTGACCGGAAGACTTATGAGAAACTGCCTCTGAGTTTGGGCACTGGAAATATATGTTGTAGTCAGGAGCTTTAGCTTCCTTTGCAGTGAGACCATCAAAGCTGGGTCTGCATCTATGTAACCTGGAGCACATGTTTTCTTATTCTTTAATGAACATGAGGCAGTAGTGCAGAATTCTCTCTTTGTATGTAAACTGTGGCCAATGGGGGCTAAGTGTCTTCCTGTGTGGACTCTGAAGCCATGTGGTCATCCTCCATTTTTCATGGTCTTTCTAGCTGCTGCAATGGGAGTTTGGTGTTTGCTTCACGAAATACAAGTAGTTCAACTGGGACACAGTGCTGGAGGGAGTTCTGTCATGTATGGTGGGTCAGGGTCTGCCAGGAGAATGCACCAACCAGTCTTCTATCCAACATAGACTTCCCCCTTGTCCCTAGCAACTTGATTCTGAACATTGCCCTGAAACCTCTCCATATAATAATATGCCTTTACATGCAAGGGTCTGCTGGCTGCACCATGTCAGTCAAAAGCCATTTGGAAGCCAATGGCCAATCCACATGACACCAACACAGATGTTTAATCACACACCTGCCCACCACTGTTCTAGGCCCACTACTCAGCAAATTCCAACTTACTGGCATCTCTGTTCTACACCATCTTCATGAAACCCAGTGATTCAAGGCACTGTCTGGTACACTCATGATCAGCAACAGGACATCCAAAGCTTCTCCAGTGCCACCTGGTCATGGGAATTTCAAAAATTTCATGGTATTTATCTAGCCATTTTTCAAGTATCAAGTTGGATGCACTGGTTTTTCAATTCATTCAGGAACCATTAAATGGTGAAGATGAAAGCTCTGGAGAACTCTAAAAGGCAACGCTTCCCAACGAGTGGCCAAAAGGTCACATGAAGCCTGACCCATTGATGTCTACTCAATGTGAGTTCAATATGTGTTTTGACTCTTTACTATGGTTGCCAAGTCTTTCAGAATAAAATCGTCTTATATCCTGGTGGAGATTCCCAGTGCACTGTGGAAAGACACCCTGAGACTAGATCTCAGTTTCCAAGGGCGACTCTCATGTGTGGCCTCCTAAAATTTCACCAAAATTAATGGCAATACTTCCCTGAAGTCAGTTCCAGAACTCAGTCTCTAAGGGGAATCACACCAGAGTTCAGGTCCAGGTGTACCCAGTCATCTCTTCCAACCAGCACACAAATGACCACAATTAAAACCAAAACACTGCCACATGGCCCTCATCATCTTCCATATAGACACTCATCGTAACCTCTGGATGGAATTTTCCATGAGGGGCGAAGCCCAAGACAGTTTCCAAAATAAACTCCCTTGCCCCTCATTTGCCTAAAGTCAGGGTGACCTAGACACCCTTCCTGTGAACCAGCAGTGATCAAATAGGCCTGCCGTTAATACTGTTCTGATTCTCCAATTTAATCCTACTGATTGTCAGGTATAAATCCTTTATGTGAGTTGGAGGCAATAGAAAACCCAAGCACACATGGGATCTTTCTTTAGATCTATCACCTTCTGAGAATCAAAGCCCCAACCTCACACAGGGCCAAGAGGCTGATTCAGACACATCTCTTTCCAAAGCAATTAAGCAAAGATCCACAGGTGATGCCCATTCATTTCCATTTGAAAAATGTTTTCTTCAGGCTTCAGAAAGGGGTGGCCTGAGGCAAATACCTTCCTGACATTCAGGGCAACATAACCATAGGTAAGCAAATGGGCCAAAGCAAGGTTTTTAAACTGAGACTTTACTGGTTACACTGATATCTGAGTTTTCTGAGATGTTCCCATTCCCTTCAGCTATCCATTACATGGCCATGTAACAGATTTTGGAGGTGGTACATATTTTGGCCACAAAACCATGAGCCTATTCTGGAGAGAGGACAGAAATCAAGATGTGTACAGGACCTTAGGAAGATAGTAGGTGTTGCCCATCCATAAGGCAAGCCACAGTCCATTTATAAAGTGGGCAGGATGAATGCTGGGGAGCTTCCAACTAGACAGGAAACCTCCATTGATGCATTCTCTTTTCTAAAGACTACAACCACGAACACAGTGGATACACAGACATAGAAACACTCGCCTTGCCAAACGACTTCCTAGAAACAGTCAACTCCAAACCATACAAACCACCATTCCTACCTATTTTCAGAACATGAGACAAAACCACAAACTCACATCCACATCCACAAAAGCACCTCCTTCCCTGAAGTAGGTCTGTGACTATCTGGAGTGTCCTCTGACTGGTGGACCATACTATGTTCCCCCAAAATGGCCTGGCCTGTCTCAGATCTGTTCTTCTTGGCCCACTCTACGAAGTTGTCAGCAGGCAGCATTGAGCCAATACCTGCTATCTAGGGAAAGGCCCCTTTTCTGAGCTCCACTGGCATTTGGCCATCCTCATATCATTAGGTACCAAGAAAGACTGACTCTGTCCTTGGTAAATCCAAACAAGTTCGACCACTGGGACTGGGACTGGGACTGGCTCTGGGTGCCTGGCTTCTTGGATCCCAATTTCAGAGAGTTCCATCACCAACGAAGTTAGGTAGGTCACCTCCTTCAGGAACTGAATGAGATCACTGCCTTGGCAACCACTTTGTCCTAACAGTTGCTTTCATGGGTCTCATGAGATGGAGGCTGCCCCTACTTCCTGTGACACTTTGACAAGATTGAATGGTATATCAACAATGGCCACCCGGGAACACCTCTCCACGCAGGTCTGGTTTGGTCCATCTTCTCTACATTAAGAAGAGAGAGGCTGATTCATACACATCCCTTCGTTATCACAAGGTGTTTGCCATGGAAGATGGCTTTTGCTCTCTCAGGTCCTTCATAGCTGCCTACATCTTCTCCAGGGATCATTTCTGCATAGAAATTTGAGGTTCTCAGCAGGTGTAAGATCCCCTACATTCCTGTATTGTAAGATAAACTCTGTCCCTGCTCTTTTGTAATGTTAGATTGAGGCAACAGTGTATGGTTAGGGATAATAACAGGATCAATTTGGTTTAGGAATCATTCTGTGGGATGAATAATGGTATTGGGAACCTGCAATATTTATAGGAATACGGAGGTGAAATATAAGTATGTAAACAGAAATCTAGGTGAGATTTGAAGCTCAGAAGTGCATTGGACAATTGATTGCGATACATAGCTTTAAATTACGTTCTGCACACATGTCTCAGATAAGTCGATATACAATGCCATAGGACTTGTACCTTGGATGATTGAATGTAGAGGAGAACATCCACTCAAACAGGGATAATCAATAGGATCAGGAAGATAGTCGGTAGATTTTGGAACAAGGGTGAATTTAGTATTTGTACCAAAAGTTCTTTAGCAATTGGGTTTTGGTTAGAGAGTGAATATCAATGTCAGCACATGTGAAGGGTCAGTCACAATGATGAACTGGGGAAAATATGTAGGAAAGCCGATATCAATAGAGACATTAGGAAATCAGGCAAAGTACAGGGTGAGTGATAGTATTAGACATTTTCAACAGTTTTGAGGTTGAATATATTAGGAAGAAACAAATATGTAGTCACCGATAGGATTGACATTTGAGAGCGTTATGCAAGCTGGACATGGATGTTTTTAGTAATCCATG
The DNA here is from genome assembly GCF_048772815.1 of Callospermophilus lateralis. Lineage (NCBI taxonomy): Eukaryota > Metazoa > Chordata > Mammalia > Rodentia > Sciuridae > Callospermophilus > Callospermophilus lateralis. Next base: position 570,693 of record NW_027513077.1, read on the forward strand.
TTCAGTGTCCATTTAGGCTTTGGTACAATCACACCTGTGAATTTTGCATTTTGCGTCCAGAATATTACTGTGATAACATGCATATTTAGATCAGGTGACATGAGTATTTCTTCCTCTATTACTGGGAGCAATATTTTGAAAACGTATAAATTAGTATTGGGGGTACAAAGAGGTGTACCCTGTGTCTATGAATATAGATAATGCATGAATAGACCATACTTTGAATAAATAATATAATTGGTTCCACTTTAAATCATGGATTGAATTGATATCAGAAAATATATAAGAAATCTTATATTGATATACAATCATTCATTCCAAACAGTTATACATCTAATTGTGAAATGATAGTTATGGTTTATCATGAAGGGTGTGTGAGTTTTGCTTAAACAATTATAAAGAAAATCGGAAATAATATGTTTGGAAAGAAGTCTCACGAATAGACCAGTTAAGAAACCTGGAGTAATGCATGTGTTTTGAAGCAGGAAGTGATTGAAAGTGAAACAAATGCCTATAAATTTGCCAACTTGTGCAAGAAATATATATCCTCTGATGTGCATAAACTGAAGAAATAGTAATGTACCAGTGTTGAATAAAAATGAACATCAAAATACAAATCATGTCCCATAAGAATCTACTTGCATTGCTGTTAAACTGGGGCAGTTACTGTAGAAATATTAGGATAATGCCGCAGTCTTGCTGGGCACAATTAGGAGCCACTTGTCAAAAGAAACTAACTTTATTTTTAAAACCACACACGCCAAACAAAACAGCCTCTCAGGAAAAACCCTCAGAGCCCCAACTGCCACCACTGGCTTCCCAAAAGCCTCTTCCTCCCACACAAGCCTCTCTCCACCTCCCACAATCCTCCTGCTCTTGAGGCCGATTTGCTAGGTCATGTGGGCAAAGCCAAATAAGTCCCCTAATGAGCAACTCCGTGGTCTGAAAGGGCAGGGAAACAGCCCAATGAGCATCACCGCAGAGGAGCCAATCAGCTAGATGTTGCTGTGAGCCAATCATCAGCCAGCAGCTGGAAGTTTGCTGGCTTCTGGAATTTTGCTGGGGCCCCTTCGGATGTGGCTCTCAACATCTCCCCCTCTCTGTTTAAACAACACACATGTGGCTTAGGGACAGTGCCTGCCTTAGGTTGTCCATTAGTACATATGGTCCTTACCCGTTAAGTTGGTACCATTGCAATTGGATCTTACCCATCACTGACTACTGGTCCAGTTTACAGCAACACCTGTGGAGAGGTCTTTGTACCACCGGGGGGTGGTGAGGTTCTTTGCCTCACCTCTAATGGCCCCCAAACATTAGCTGGACGACAATGACACACAGAAGAGAGGAAGATACACCAAGCCAATTGACGGCTCCTTTTGGAAAAATTGTACCACCGATGACATCATCAGCAAATATACCCGAACACTACCACAAGTCGCTGCACAAACAGGTAGTTTACAATGCATACAGGAGAGTTCTCAATGTGTCTAGGCAAGTTCTGCAAGCATTTCAGTGATGGCTATTGCAGAAGCTGTAGATTGGTTTTATCTTTGATTTCACCAGCACTGGGATGAAGATAGGAATTCTGGCAATAATGGCTAAAGAAAAATTACATAACATTCCAGAAGGCACTGAAAGAAAACAATTTTCTTAACTATTTACATTGTCTTGAAGATAATTATTAAATATAATGAAAAGGAAAGGTGAAAGAAAGGAAACAGATCTGTTAACCTCCTTTTTTTCAAATTTTAAAACAAACCTCAACAGCTCTTTACCCAATTTAAATTAAACCATTTAAATAATGTGAATAAAAAAATATTTGGATCCATTTTTTTTATGAGCGCTCATCATATATCATATATGGACATACGAACATTCAAACATATAACACAAAACACAAGTGTGCACACATAATATAATACATACAACACATAACCTAATAGTAAAGGCCTTATAACTTTTTACACGTGAAATCTCCATTGCAATGTTCAAAAACTCTTTTGTCAAAAAATAGAACTGATCAGCAAAACATTAAACTAGGTCTGTATGAGCTCAAAAAACAAAATAGAATGTGGGAAAGGGCAATAATAAAATAGATAATGAAAAAAGCATCCTGGTTCTATCTCAGATGAAAGGATAGTCAAACTGGAATTTTGGATATCAGCTGATAAGGCCTTGAGTCAAATCATCTTCTTTTTGGATGTGCCCTGATATGTCTTATAAAGAATAGATCTTTTCTGTCCCAGATTAGACTTTTTATATTGGAAAGTAAAGAGAAAACAGTAGAGAAAGGAGAAATCTTACCAGCAATTTCAAGGGATACTATAGCATTAACTATATACTGACTATCTGAAAATAAATTAAATACAGAATATTTAAATATCTCAAAAGCTTGTAATACTGCATTAATCTCTACCTTTTGAGCTGATTGTTTGGGTACTAAAAATTTATAAGTTTTATCAGGTATAACTATTGCTGCTGTACCATTATTTGATACATCAGTGAATATATTTGAAGCATTCATGATAAGTGTTTTTCTTCTCAATTTTGGAAAAATTACAGGATGCGATGACCAAAAAGACAATAAAGGGTTAGATGGTAAGTGATTATCAAATGAAACATTAGATTGGACCATGATTATTGCCCAAGTATTTAACTCATTAGCTAACTCATCAATTTGATTCAGAGTATATGGAGTAAAAATTTTATTGGAAGAAATTCCAAACACTCCCTTTGCTGCTTTAATTCCTTTGAGTATTAATTATCCTAAAGCCTCAGGATACCTAGTAAGAATAGTGTAAGGAGAATAAGATAAATGTATCCATAATAATGGACCTTCTTGCCAAAATACTCCTGTAGGAATATTTTTTGTTGGTAGTACAATAAATAATAAAGGCAAACTTATATCAATTCTATCCAAATGCATATTTTTCATATATGTTTCATTGATTTTTAATGCCTTTCTTGCTTCAGGTGTTAATATGCGGGGTGAATTTTTATCTGATAGACCTTTTAGGATATCAAATAAAGGTCCCAACTCTCCTGTTGGTATACCTAGATAAGGCCTTATCCAATTTATGTCTCCTAATAACTTTTGAAAGTCGTTATGTGATTTGAGTTGATCTACTCGTATTTGAATTTTTGGTGGACTGACCATGGTTGAGGATAACAGAACTCCTAAATAATTAATTGGAAAATTTAATTGTACTTTATCTATTGCTATCTCTACATTATAATTTTTAATAAGTTTGTAAGTGTGGCATAACTTTCTAGCAATGTGTTTTTAGCTTTGTGTGCTAATAATACATCATCCATATAGTGAAATATTTGTGTTCAGAATTTTGATTTCTAAGTGGCTGGATTACTTTGTTAACATAAATATGACACATAGTTGGGCTGTTAGCCATCCCTTGAGGGAGTACTTTCCATTCATATCTCTGATCAGGACCTTCATGATTCAGTGCAGGGATAGTAAAAGCAAAACCTGGACTATCCTTAGGATGAATTATAATTGAAAAAAAAAAATATTTAATATCTATAACTAAAACATACCAGGTTATTGGCAAAGCAGACAATTGAGGAATCCCTGATTGAGCAGGTCCCATAATAACCATCTCATTATTAATGGCTCTAAAATCTTGCAATAGTCTCCATTTACCAGATTTCTTTTTGATGACATAAATGGGAGTATTTTGGGGATATACAGTCGGTTGTATATGTCCTTCTGCTAATTGTTGTTTTACCAGGTCATGGACTGCTTGTATCTTTTCTTTAGTCAGGGGCCACTGAGGAACCCATACTGTCTTTCTGATTTTCAGGTAATTTTTATTGTCTCAGTGGCCCTTTCTGAAAATCCAACCCATGTCTCTCTGTTCCTTGATCTATTTGTATTGGTGCTGCTATGACTTATTCTTGTTTTTCTAATCTTTTTTCTTTCCTAAAACCTTGTCTAGTCATAATAGTAGCTGCATTTTGGTTGATGTTATTTGTTAATGTCAAACCTAATTGATCTAGGACATCTCGTCCCCATAAATTTATGGGAAGATGATCCAATACGTATGGCTGTATAGTTCCTTCACATCCTTCAAGATCCTTCCTATCTAATACCATTTTACTTCTATGGGGATTAGTCACCACTTATAGGCCTCGAAGCGTTTGAGTGGCTTGTTGTAATGGCCAATGTTTTTGCCATTCTTGACGAGAGATGATGCTAATGTCTGCACCTGTATCCAGTAGCCCATTCAATTCATGCCCTTGAATATTTAGTTTTAGCATGGGGCGAGAATCTAAATTTAAAGAAAGCATAGCCAAATCTACACCTGTGGAGCCTAATCCCTTGGAACATCTTTCTACAGTACGACTGGAAAATTTATCATATAGGCTGGGTATTATTAGTAACTGTGCTATTCTATCTCCTTGTGAAATTACTGATATGTCCTTTGGAGAACTGGCTATAATTTTTATTTCACCTTCATAATCGGGATCAATCACCTCAGGACTTATCATAAGTTCTTTTAGAGTAGAAGAGCTGCATCCCAATAATAAGCCCATGGTTCCTTTGGGAAGAGGTCCTTTTACCCCTGTGGGAATGATTTGAACTCCCATCTCTGGAGTTAGTACTGATCTGGCAGAGGCGCAGATGTCCAACACTGTGCTCCCTCTGGTTTGTCTGATGAGGGATCTGATGGACAATGTGTCCTGGGCACTACCCTGATGGGGTTGCTGGGTTCCTCCAGTGCTCTGTATATTTGTGGTTTGGGGCCCCGGAGCATTGGAACCCCCTGTCCATTTATTTGGCAATTGAGCCCAATGCCTTTCTCCATGATATCGTGGATAAACACCTGGTCCTTGTTCATTTTTTGATAATTGAGTACCCTCTATGGTGGTTTGAGAACAGCACTCATTAGCCCAATGTCTCCCTCTATGGCATTGTGGCCAAATACCTGGTATTCTACTCCTTTGATACCTAATATTGTTAAACCCTCCTTCTATGGGCCAATTCCTTTTAAAATGTCCTGTTTCTTCACATTGGTAGCATGTTCTTGGTCTGGCATCTAAAGCCTGTTTTACTGTAGCTGCCACAATTTGCCCTTGTTCATTAATGTATCTGGCAACTAAAGCCTGTTTTACTGCAGCTGCCATGACTTGCTCTTGTTCATTAATGTCTCTACATAATTAAATCAATGTGTTTAAATCTTCATTTTCCATGGTCTAATGATATCTCTGCAACAACGATTCGCTTGCTCATAAGCCAGTTGTTTTAGTAATGGCATTGCTTGTTCTGTATTCCCAAAAACTCTGGTAGCTCTTTGAATAAGCCTATCTACAAATTCAGCATAAGGTTCATTAGCTCCTTGTATTACCTTAGATAATTGACCTTGTAAACCTCCATGTTCTTGTAAAGTCTTCCATGCCTTAATTGCATCTACACCAATTTGTGCACATACACCATGATCATATGCAATTTGCTGCTGCTGATCTTCATAAGGTCCCTTTCCTAACAACATATCTAGATTTCTCTGAGGATAACCAGCTCCTGCATTTCGCCTAGCTGTCTCCTTTCAACATTCCTCATTGGCAACCTTCCATAACATGCATTGTCCTCCATTTAGCACAACATTACACATATTAGCCCAATCCACTGGCTTCATGTTCAAGTTGTTAATGGATTCGACCATGATTACATTGAAGGGTGCTTGAGGACGATAGGTTGTTACAGCCTCTTTTAGCTGCTTCACTGTTTTGAAATTTAAAGCATGGTAAACACGCTGCCCTCCTCCCTCAAATACAGGGCATGTTAATATTTGAGATCTTGTCTCAGGATCCTAACTATCAACTGCGGGAGTTGGGGGCCTCCCAGCATAAGAAAGTGGCCTTGTTAGTTGGACACTTATGTCATCTGGTGATAGAAAGGTGTTAGTAGCAGTCTCCTGTTGTAAATTTCCCCTGATGTTTTTTACTGTTTTACACTTTCTTTCTCTGTCTAACTAGCTTTAGAGGCCTTCTCTTTTACTTGAATTTTTTCCTCTGTCTGACTAGTTCGAGAGACGTTTTCTTTTACTTGAATAGTTTCCTCTATCTGACTAGCTCGAGAGACCTTCTCTTTTACTTGAATTTTTTCTTCTGTCTGACTAACTTGAGACACCTTCTGTTTTACTTGAATCAATATGTCTTCTTCTTCCTCTACCATTGACTGAACTGAAGGCTTTGAACTAAGCAAACAAGATATGAATGTCCACAATGGCAATGTGCCAACTGGCAGAATCCCTGGGCTTTTCTTTTCTATTCTTTTTAAATCTGCACCATGATGGTTCCATTGTGATATATTTAACAACTCCTCCTTAAAAAGCCATGGTCTACATTTTTGTATTGTATCAACAATTGCCATGACTGCTCTTGATTTTACTGGGATGCCTCCTTCCTCTATCAATTTACATAACACTTTTTTGGTTTGTTTTTTACTAATTTTTGATCCCATATTTCTACTATAATACAAACCAACAAGATAACACCAAACAAAAAAAGAGATAGAACGAAATAAAAATGGAACAACAAAAAATTATTATAGCCTTTCTCCCTATCTGTTCCTCAGACACAAATAGTTTTTCCTCAGATGTGAGCAGTTTTTCTTCCATCTCACTCATCTCCAGGGACAGGCAACTTAAAACAAAAGAGGAATCATAAAATGGCTACCCATCCTCTCGCCCTGCCCTCAAGAGCGAGCAGTTTACCTTATCAGTTACCCTCAGTCGCTCCCCATATGAGCCACCAAATGCCGCTGTCTGGCTGGGCACAATCAGAATCCACTTGTCAAAAGAAACTAACTTTATTTTTAGAACCACACACGCCAAGCAAAACAGCCTCTCAGGAAAAATCCTCAGAACCCCAACTCCCAACACCAGCTTCCCAAAAGCCTCTCCCTCCCACACAAGCCTCTATCCACTTCTCACAATCCTCCTGCTCTTGAGGCAGATTGGCTGGGTCACGTGGGCAGAGCCAAAAAAGTCCCCCAATGAGCAGCTCCATGGTCTGAATGGGCAGGGAAACAGCCCAATAAGCATCACCGCAGAGGAGCCAATCAGCTAGATGTTGCTGGGGCTGCTGTGAGCCAATCATAAGCTGGAAGTCTGAAAGGCGGGGAAACATCTCAATGAGCATCTCCAATGAGCATCACCACAGAGGAGACAATGAGCTAGAAGTTGCTAAGGCCGCTGTGAGCCAATCATCAGCCTGCAGCTGAAAGTTTGCTGGCACCTGGAAGTTTGCTGTGGCCCCTTCGGCTGTGACTATCAACAGGATACGTATGCACCATTCACTGAAGTTAGTTTTCAGTAATAGAAAACAAATATGAATTTCAGGTGGATGAATATTTCTGAAAATAATCTTGTGAAAAGTTGATTATAAATCCACATACTTGAATATGAATGAATTTAGGGAGTGTAAATAAGACACATATATTTCATATTTTGAAAAATCTGGAGAGTGTGTATGTGTGTATACACACACACACACACACAAATTTTAAAATGTAGCAACATATATGCCAATCGAAATTCACCATGAAATATACATCATTCACAGATCTAAAAATATTCAATTTACTTAACAGGGATTTATGCATAATGTTGTTCTCCTAGGAAGCTCACCCATACTTTCAATTTTCAGTTCCAACAGCATCTAGGAGGAGTGATCTCTTCTCAAAATTTGTATCTGCCAAATCAGCTACCGCACAAAAATATACACGTGATAAAAGGTAGGATTCTTTATGTGCATATAAAATAGATGTGCTGAATAGGATACAGGGAAAGGGAGACAGGAATTCACATATTTGTTAACTTTAAAAACACATGGAGGACTATTTAAATTAAAAATTGACTAGAATTATAACACCTACTTGCAAAAGGCAAGTCCAAATATATACCATGCCTTCTCTGAACAGCTTCTATTTCTTTTCTGTTAGGATTCTTTTTCTCCATCATATTAGGATTAGTAGTCAGATTCTAGTACAGTATGGGTTAGTGTCAGGGATTCAGTATTTCAAATGGAAAATAGGAAAATGAATCCAATGTGTATGCAAACATATGCTAAACAAAAATCTTTCCACTCTCATCCAGAAAAATGCCTTGACATTACCTTCGCCCCAAGTAAGACACAATTAGAGGAGAAGAATTAGAAAATCTGTTAATGCATATCTGGAATGGAAAATGCTCAGGAGTTCACAACCTTGAAGGTGGTAGAGGAGTTTCCAAAAGTAAGGGAAAGGGTAAACACTCCAGAAACATGGAGCTCTGCTTGCCTAAAGACTTCTTGAGAAACTGCCTCTGAGGTTGGGCACTTGAAATATACGTTGTTGTCAGAAGCTTTAGCTTTCTTTGTAGTGAGACCATCAAAGCTGGGTCTTCATCTATGTGACCTGGAGGATGTTGTTTCTTATTTTCCAAATGAACATGTGGCAGCAGTTCTGAATTCTCTCTTTGTAGGTAAACTGTGGCAACTTGGGGCTAAGTGTCTTCCTGTTTGGACTGTGAACCCAGTTGGTAATCCTCCAGTTTTCGTGGTGTTTCTTGCTGCTGCACTTGGAGTTTTGTATTTGCTTCTTGAAATACAATGATTTCAACTGGGGCACAGTGCTGGAGGGATTTCTGTCACATGTGGTGTGTCAGGGTCTGCATATAAATGCACCAACCAGGCTTCTATCGCACATGCTTGCCCCCTTGACCATAGCAACTTGATTCTGAACATTGCCCTGAAAAATCTCCATATAACAAGATGCCTTTACATATAAGGGTCTGCTGGCTGCAGCATGTCAGTCACAAGCCATTTGGAAGCCAATGGCAGATCCACATGGCCCCAACACAGATGTTTTATCACACACCTGCACATCATTGCTCTAGGCCCCAACTCAGCAGTGTCCAAATTACTGGCATCTCTGTTCTACACCATTCTGATGAAACCAAGTCAATCAAGGCACTGTCTTGAACACTCATGATCAACAGCATAAGATCCAAAGTTACTCCAGTGCCATCTGGTCATGGGAATTTAAAAAATGTCATGGTACTTATCTAGCCATTTTTAAAGGATGAAGTTGGAGGCACTGTGGGTTTAAATTTATTCAGGAACCATTAAATGTTGAGGAAGTTTATTTCAATGAAAGTTCTGGAGAACTCTCAGAGGAAAGTCTTCCCAAAGAGTGACCAAAAAGTCACATGAAGCCAGGCCCATTGAGGTCTACAATATGAGGTCCATGTGAGTTTTGACTCTCAACTATTGCTGCCAAGTCTTTCAGAATGAAATCATGTGATATCCTGGCTGAGATTCCCAGTGTTCTGTGGAAAGCTACCCTGGTCCAAAATCTCAGTTTCCAAGAGCGACTCTCATGCATGGCCTCCTAAAACCCCAACACAATTCATGGCAATACTTCTCTGACGTCAGTTCTAGACCTCAGTCTCTAAGGGTATCACACCAGAGTTCAAGCCCAGGTGGACCCAGTCATCACTTCCAACCACCACACAAATAAACACAATTAAAACCAAAACACTCCCACAAGGCCCTCATCCTCTTCCATATAGACACTAATCATAACCTCTTGCTGGAGTTTTCCATGAGGGGCGCAGCCCAAGACAGTGTTCAAAAGAGCTCCCTTGCCACTTATTTTCCTAAAGTCAGCGTGGTTTTTTACCATTTTTGTTTTGGATACACACATGGAATCTTTCTTTAGATCCATGAGGTGCTGAGAATCTAAGCCACAGCATCACACAGGGCCAAGAGGCTGAATCAGACACATCCTTATCCTAAGCAATTAAACAAAGAGCGACAGGTGATGCGCATGCATTTCCATTTGAAAACAGTTTTCATCAGTCTTCCCAAATGGGTGGACTGAGGCAAAGACCTCCTGACATTCAGGTCAACAGAACAATAGGTAAGCAAAAGGCCAAAAGAAGGGTTTTTCCACTGAGACATTACTGGTCACACTGATATCTGTGTTTTCTGAGATGCTCCCATTTCCTTCAGCTATCCAGTACATGGCCATGTCACAGAGCTTGGAGGGGTACATATCTTGGACACAAATCCATAAGACTATTTTGGAGAGTGGCCAGAATTTAGGAAGAAAACATGAACTTAGGAATTTAGTAGGTGTTGCACATCTATAAGACAAGCCACAGTCCATTAATAAATCGGGCAGGATGAATGCTGGGAAGCTTCCTAATAGACAGGACACATCCTTGATGCATTGTCTTTTCTAATGTCTTCAACCATGGACACAGTGGAATACATAGATAAAGAAACACTCACCTTGTCAAACGACCTACTATGAAGTGTCCACACCAAACCAAAAAAAACCCACCTTTTCCACCTATTCTCAGAAGATGAGACAGAACCAAAAACTCACACCCACACCCACAAAGGCACCTCCTTTCCCCAAGTAGGTCTGTGACTATACAGTGTGTCCTCTGAATGGTGGGCCATACTATGTTACCCCAAAATGGCCTGTCTTGTCTCAGATCTGTTTTCTTTGGCCAACTCTGTGAAGTTGTGAGGATCCATTGGTGAGCCACTTTCTGCTTTCTCAGGAAGGGCCCCTCTTCAGAGCTTTTCTGGCATTTGGCCATCCTAACATCAGTAGGTACCAAGAAAGACTGACTCTGTCCTTGGTAAATCCAAACAAGTGAGACCACTGGGACTGGTACTGGGACTGGCTCTGTGTGCCTGGTTTCCTGGATCCCAAGTTCAGAGATTCCATCACCAAGAAAGTGAGGTAGGTCACTTCCTTCAGGAACTGAATGAGGTCACAGCCTTGGCAACCACTTTGTCCTAACAGATGCTTCCAAGGGTCCCATGAGATGGAGGCTGCACCTACTTCCTCTGACATTTTCATAAGTTAGAATGGTATATCAACCATAGGTACTGGGGAACAGCTCTCCACAGAGGCTTGGTTTGGTCCATCTTCTCTACATTAAGAAGAGAGATTCTGATTAAGAAACAACCCTTTATCCTGACCATGTTTTTTTTTGCCATGGAAGATGACTTTTGCCCTCTCAGGTCGTTCATAGCATCCTACACATTCTCCAGGGATTATTTCTACATGGACCTTTGAGGTTCTCAGCAGGTGGAAGATCCATACATTCCTGTATTGTAATACCAACTCTGTCTCTGCTCTTCTGTAAAGTTAGATTGAGGAACAGTGTATGGTTAGGATTAATAACATGTTCAATATGGGTTAGGAATCATTCTGCTTGATGAACAATGTTATTGGAAACCTGCGATATTTACATGAAAATATAGGTGAAATATAAGTATTGAAATATAAATCTAGGTAAGATTTGAATCCTAGAAGGGAATTTGGCCTTTGAGTGGGATACTTAGCTTTGAATTATGTTCTGCACATATGTCTCAGATAAATTGATATGCAATGGCATAGATCCTTGTACCTTCAATGATTGAATGTAGAAGAGAGCATCCAGTTAAAAAAGGGATTTTTGCTAGGATTAGGAATATAGTCGGTAGGATTACGAAGAAGATTGAGTATAGAATTTGGACCAAAAGTTCTTTAGCAATAGGTTTTCTGGTAGAGATTGAATATAAATGTCAGCACATGTGAAGAGTCAGTCACAATGATGAACTGGGGAAAAAAGTAGGAAAGCAGATGTGAATAGAGAGTAGGAAATCAGGCAAATTATAAAATGAGTGAGAGGTTTAGACAGTTTCAACAGGGTGAGATTGAAAATGTAGTCTTAGGAAGAAACACATATGTAATCACCAATAGGATTGACATTTGAGAGCATTAGGCAACCTGGACATGGATGTTTTTAGTAATCCATGTTCACTTTCCATTTAGGCTTTGGGACAGTCATAAGTGTGACCTTTGCATTTTGTGTCCAGAATATTACTGTGATAAAATGTATATGTAGATCAGTTGACATGCATATTTTTTCCACCATTTCTGGGAGCAATATTTTGAAGATATAGAAATTATTATTGGGAGTACACAGAGGTGTACCATGTGTCTATCAATATATAGACAATGCATGGATAGACCATACTGTGAATAAATGATATAACTGGTTTCACTTTGAATAATGGATTGAATTGATATCTGAAAGTATACAAGAAATCTTATATTGATGTACAATCATTCATTTAAACCAGTTTTACATCTAATGGTAATATTAGTGTTATGTTTTATCATGACGGGTGTGTCAGTTTTGCTTCAAAAGTGATAATGGAAATCGAAAATAATGTGTTTGGAACGAAGTGTCACAAAAAGAGAAGTCAAGAAACATGGAGGAATACATGTGTTCTGAAGCAAAAGTGATTGAAAGCAAAACAAATGTGTATATATTTGCTAAATTGTGGATGAAATATACATCCTATGATGTGCATTAACTGGAGAAATAGTAATGTACCAGTGTTGAATAAAAATGAACGTCAAAATACACATTATATCACATAGGAATCTTCTTGCATTGATGTTAAACTGGGTCAGTTACTGTATAAATATTAGAATTTTATTTTGGTGTTATAATACAATTTATTTTAGCACTAGCATGCCACAGAATGTAGAAGAAAGAGCAATGGATTTTTAGTTATAACACTAATAATCTAGCATTTAATGATTATTTTGGGGAGTCTAGAATTTACGTAAGGCTATGCAACATAATTTTTTGTATTTAACATTCATAAAATCTTGGAATTTTGGTAATATTCCTCCTTTTTTTATTTTTTCAGTTGTTGATAGACCTTCATTTTATTTATTCGTATGTGGTGCTGAGAATATAACCCACTGCCTCACACATGCTAGACAAGCATGTTAACACTGAGTCACAAACCCAGCCCCTCCACTTTTATCTTTTCATCAAACACTCCTCTCCCTCTTCTTTACTCACTTTCTTCCTCATTTTCCCCCTTCTCTCTCTTCCTTTTTCATTTTCCCTCCATAAGTATTTTTCTCTCATAGCATTACAAACAGTACTATGCTATGAAATTTACATTTAAAACTGTTTTTATAGTCATTCTTTTTTCTTGAGAAAATTTAAAAATTATAACCACCTGATAAATATATTACAATACATTTATTATGCATATGTATCTATATTCATGCATATGTGTTATATATATATATATATATATATATATATATATATATATATATATATATACATATATATTTAAAAGTACTTTGATTAGCCTGTTAGAAATAATATAGACCAAGTCTTTCTTAATTCTCAAGTCTTCCAGAATTAACATCTTACAGTGAAAATCAAATAAACATATTTAAGTAAACAGGTATCATTCTTATTTATCAATACTGATAATTTAAGGTTTTTATATCACATTTAGCTGTAATATGGCATATTAACTCTTTTGAATTAGAGAATTTTTTTTTGAACAACCTATTATTTAAGGACCATATGCACTGACATTTTAAATGGTTTTCTTGTGATTTCACTTTCTATCAATTGCATATTAATTGCCAAATACTTATTTTAGTAATTTTCATATTCATAATTGATATAAAGTCAATTGATTAATTCTTTTAGTAAGGAGTTACTAATTACAGTAGGGACAGTATTAATAATTCTAAATCTTTATAAAAATGGTACAAAAATATTTTCATGCAAAATTATGTATAATTGCATGCTCTAAATGTTTGATTGTTGATACATATAATAAAGAGCTTTTGATGAGTCTCTTCCCCAGTAAAACAGAAAATGCAAAGATATAGTTGGGTATGTATGTCCAAACAAACATATGGAAAAATACACATTATCATCTAGAAACTATTAAATAAAAGATGAAAAGAACAATCCAACACATTGTACCAACTTGTCAGATGAGGTAGTATTCTGGAAGAATAGCCTAAGTCTAGACCTGGTCCATGTCAAAATATTCACAAAAAAATAAAATATGAAAAATATAGGAAATGCTATGAGTTTTTCTTGAAGGTAAGTGGATTATCCTTTAATCTCAATTATGTGCATTTTTAAAAGCCAGTTTTCTGGTAAAATAAATTTGTGATAGTTACAAGTACACAAAACAATGTTTCTGCTTAGCAAAATGAATGCATCTCAACTCTTTTTTAGCTGATTTCTTCCCACTCAACTTTAAACCTTTATTTATTTATTTTTTATTGGTTGTTCAAAACATTACAAAGCTCATCCTATATCATCTTTCATACATTTGACTCAATTGGGTTATGAACTCCCAATTTTCCCCAAATACGAGTTGCAGAATCACATCGGTTACACATTCACATTTTTACATAATGTCATATTAGTGACTGTTGTATTTTGCTACATTTCCTATCCCCTACTATCCCCTACTACACCCCCTCCCATCCCCTCCCATCTTCTTTCTCTACCTCATCTGCTGTTGTTCACTTCTCTCCCTTGCCCCACCTTTCCCCAATTTTCCCTACCCCATTGTTTGAAGATGCTATCCTACTTCCATTGCATGCTTTTAGCCCCTTTTTCAAATATAAGAAAGTTGTAATTTTGAGGATTGGTTTCTGTGTCCTCTATTCTGTACCATTGTTCCACCTGCCTATTTTGTTACCAGTACCACGCTGTTTTTGTTACTATTGCTTTTAGTACAGTTTGAACTCTGGTATCACTATACCTCCAGATTCATATTTTCTGTTTAGAGTTGCTTTTGCTATTCTGGGTCTTTTGTTTTTCCATCTTCTAAGATCTTCTTCTCTCTCTCTCTTTAGGGTTCTGTAGTTTTAAGTATATAAAACTTTCACGTCTTTTGTTAGGTTGATTCCCAAGTATCTTATTTTATTTGAGGATATTGTGAATGGAGTGGTTTTCCTCATTTCCATTTCAGAAGTTGTGTTGCTGACATACAGGAATGCCTTTCATTTATGCGTGTTAATTTTATATTCTGCCACTTTGCTGAATTCATTTATTAACTCTAGCCGTTTCATTGTAGACCCTTTGGGGTCTGTTAAATGTATTTTCATGACATCTGCAAATAGCGATAATTTAAATACTTCTTTTCCTATTTTTATGCCTTTAATTTCTTTTGTCTGTCTAATTGTTCTGGCTAGTATTTCAAGAACTAAATTGAATAGAAGTGGTGATAGAGGGCATCCCTGTTTTGTTCCAGATTTTAGAGGGAATGCCTTCAGTTTTTCCACATTTAGGATGATGCTAGCTTGAGGTTTAGCATATATAGCTTTTACATTGTTGAGGTAAGTTCCTGTTATCCCTAGTTTTTCTAGTGTTTTGAACATAAAGTGATGCTGAACTTTGTCAAATGTTTTTTCTGCATCTATTGAGATGATCATATGGTTCTTGTCTTTATGTCTATTGATGTGGTGAATGGCATTTATTGATTTCCGTATATTGAACAAGCCTTGCATCCCAGGGATGAATCTTACTTGATCATGGTGCCCAATTTTTTTGATATGCTTTTGTATTCGATTCGCCAGGATTTTATTGACAAGTTTTGCATCGAAGTTCATTAGAGATATTGGTCTGTAGTTTTCTTTCTTTGAAGTGTCTTTGTCTGGTTTCGGGATCAGGGTGATTTATCCTCATAGAATAAATTTGGAAAAGCTCCTTCTTTTTGTTTTTCTTGAAATAGCATGAAAAATATTGGTATTAATTCTTCTTTAAAGGTTTTGTAGAACTCCACTGTATACCCATCCGGTCCATGGCTTCTTTTGGTTGGTAGTTTCTGATGGCTTCTTTCATTTCTTCCTTTGTTATTGGTCTGTTTAAATTGCGTGTGTCTTCCTGACTCAATCTGGGCAGATCTTATGACTTAAAAAATTCATCGATATCTTCACTATCTTCGATTTTATTGGAATATAGTGTTTCAAAATACTTTCTAATTATCTTCTGTATTTCTGTAGTGTCTGTTGTGATATTGCCTGTTTCATCCCGTATGTTAGTAATTTGAGTTCTCTCTCTTCTTCTCTTCATTAGCATGGCTGTGGGCCTGTCAATCTTATTTATTTTTTCAAAGAACCAACTTTTAGTTTTATCAAATTTTTTAATTTTTTTTGTTTCAATTTTATTGATTTCTGCTCTAAATTTAATTATTTCTTGTCTTCTACTACATTTGCTGTTGTTTTGCTCTTCCTTTTCTAGGTTTTTGAGGTGTAGTGTGAGTTCATTTATTTGTTGATTTTTTTCTTTTTTTGAGGAAAGAACTCCAAGAAATGAACTTCCCGCTTAAACTGCTTTCATTGTGTCCCATCGATTCCGGTATGTTGTGTCTGTATTGTCATTTGTCTCTAAGAATTTTTTTTATCTCCTCCATTATGTCTTCTGTAACCCATTGATCATTCAGTAGCATGTTGTTCATTTTCCATGTGATGTAGGATTTTTCCTTCCTTCTTTCATCATTGATTTCCAGTTTCATTCCATTATTATCAGATATAGTGCATGGTATAATCTCCATGCTTTTATATTTACTAAGAATTGCCCTATGGCATAATATATGGTCTATCTTTGAGTAGGATCCATGTGAAACTGAGAAGAACGTGTATCCACTTGATGATGGCTGATATATTCTATATATGTCGTTTAAGTCTAGGTTACAAATTGTGCTGTTGAGTTTGATAGTTTCTTTATTCAGTTCTTGTCTAGAGAATCTGTCTAATGCCGAGAGTGGTGTCTTGAAGTCACCCATAATTATTGTGTTGTAGTCTATTTGGCTATTGAACTTGAGGAGAGTTTGTTTTATGAACATTGCAGCTCCATTGCTTGGTGCATACAAATTCATAATTGTTATGTCTTGTTGGTGGATGGTTTCTTTTAACAGAATATAGTGTCCTTCTTTATCCCTTTTGATTAACTTAGGTTTGAAGTTGATTTTATTCCACATGAGTATGGCCACTCCTTCTTGCTTCTGAGGGCCATGTGAGTGGTATGATTTTTCCCAACCTTTTACCTTCACCCTCTGTATGTCTTTTCCTATCATATGAGTCTCCTTAAGGCAGCATATTGTTGGATTTATTTTTTTTGATCCAGGTTACTAGCCCATTCTCTTGATTGGTGAATTTAGGCCATTAACATTTAAGGTTACAATTGAAATATGATTTGTTCTTCCAATCATGTTTATTTATTTATTATGTTTTAGTTTGGCTAGTTTTTACTTTTTTGGTTATTTTCCTCCCCCTTTACTGAGATACCTCCTGCTGTTAGTTTTCAGAACTATTAATCAATTCCTCTTCTTGTAGTATTTTGCTCAAAATGCTTTGCAGTGCTGGTTTTCTGGCTGCGAATTCTTTTAGCTTTTGTTTATTGTGAAAGACTTTAATTTCGTTTTCAAATCTGAACCTTAATTTTGCTGGATACAGTATTCTTGGTTGGAATCCATTATTTTTCAGCATTTGAAATACATTGTTCAAGGATCTTTTCGCTTTCAAAGTCTGTGATGAAAAATCAGTCATTAACCTAATTGGTTTTCCCCTGAATGTAATCTGCCTCCTTTCTCTTATAGTGTTTAATATTCTCTCCTTGTTCTGTATGTTGGCTATCTTCATAATTATATGTCTTGGAGTTTGTCTATTATGATTTTGAATGTTTGGGGTCCTGTAGGCTTCCAGGATTTGACAATCCGATCCATCTTTCATCTCTGGGATGTTTTCTAGAATTATTTTATTTAATATATTCTCCATTCCTTTGGTTTGAATCTCTATGCCTTCTTCTATCCCAATGACTCTCAATTTTTATGACATCCAATATCTCTTGAATAGATTGCAAGTGGGATTTAAGCCTCTCTTCTGTGTTGATTATATTCTTTTCAAGTTGATAAACTTTGTCTTCATTATCTGATATTCTGACTTCTGCTTGATCTAGTCTATTTGTAATATTCTCGTTTGAGTTTTTAATTTGGTTAATACTTTCCTGCATTTCTAGTATTACTGTTTGATTTCTTTTAAGATCTCTATCTCCTGGTAAAGCTCGTTGTTTGTCATTTGAGTTTGTTTGTTTAATTCATTTTCAAAATATACTTTTATTGCTTGGACTTGCTGCCTCATGTCTTCTCTAATATTCCTTTCCATCTGAGTTAGGTATGCCTTAAGTTCTTTCCCTATCCCTGTTTCTGATGCTTCTAGGTCCTCCTGTAGAATTAAGTTGTCCTGCATTGTTTGTACTCCTTTCTTTCCCTTGTTTTTTCATGATGCTCATGTTACTTTCCAGCTCTATTTGATTGCTGTGTTTCTGTTTTATTCTATAGATTTGTTTCGGTGTTGTGTATCTCTGTTGTCTCTCCTTTGTGTTGGTAGACTATGCCTGCTAAAGTGGATTCCACTTGTAGGGAATTCCGAAGGCCGAGCTCCAGTGACGTCACCCCTCTGCTTTGGCAGGCCCAGGCTCCTTGCCGAAATGTTCGAATACGGGGATGGAACTGGACTGTCTCCAGTTGGTTTCAGCTCTAGGTCACTGGCGGGTGGGCAATCACTAGCCACCCAGTGGCGCAGTCGGTCTCCTGCGCGCCGGTGTTCTCCAGACGCCCAGTCACGCGGACAGCAGGTGGACTGTCACCTGCGCTTCTGTGTTCTCCAGCTTCCCAGTCACAAGAGCCTGGCCTCTAGTCCCCTGGTTTCTCCTGCTAGTCCTGGTTTCTCCTGCTAGACTAGATTTCCCCTGAGTGATGCTTCTCTGCAGTTCAATCTGTATTCTGGGCCTGTCATTTGTTGGGTGTGGAGGGTGTCTATTGGAACCCAGACACTCTATTGTTTTGAGGATCAGTCAGACCGGATCTCCGGTTGCACATTTGGCTCGTTTTTCAGACCCAATTACCAGATCTCAGTGCTAAAAATCTTTCTTATAGGTTTTGGTGCACCCCCATTTTGCTGTAAGTTCTTAACAAGATAGTTTTTTGTGGTTCTATTTCATTATTCACCTGTGCAGTGGTGCGTTACACTGGGTGTGATGCACTCTATTCGTGGCCATCAGGCAATGATGAAATATTATGATTTGTATGCAGCATTTACTGAAGTTAGTTTTCAGTATTAGGAAACAAATATGTATTTCAGGTGAATGAATAATCTGAATTTCTGAGAATAATCTTGTGAAAAGTTGATTATAAATCCACATACGTGTATATGAATGATTTTAGGGAGTGTATAATAAGACACATATATTTCATATTTTGAAAAATCTGGAGAGTGATATATATATATATATATATATATATATTTATATATATACACAGAAACACACTCACAGACATTAAAAAGTAGCAATATATATGCCAATCGAAATTCAAAATGAAATATATATCCTTCACATATCCAAAAAAATACATTTTACTGAAAATGGATTTATGTATAATGTTGTTCAACTAGGAGGCTCACCCATAGGTTGAAATTTCAGTTCCAAAAGGGTTTAGGAGGAGTGATCTCTTCTCACAATTTGTATCTGCCAAGTCAGCCACCTCAGAAGAAAGTCTGTGTGATACCAGGTAGTATTCTATATGAGCATATAAAAATACATGTGCTGAATAGGTGACAGAGAAAGGGGAGAGGAATTCACATATTTGTTAACGTTAAAAACACATGGAGAAATATTTCAATAAACATTGACTATATTTATAACTCCAACCCCATATAATGCAAAAGGGAAGTCCAAGTATACACCATGCCTTCTCTGAACTGTTTGTATTTCCATTCTGTTAGGGTTACTATTCTCCATCATATTAGGATTAGTAGTCAGAGTCTAGTAGGTTATGGATTAGTGTCAGAGATTCAGTATTTCGAATAGAAAATAGGAAAATAAACCCACTGTGTTTGCAAATATGTGTGATACAAAAATCTTCCCACTCTCATTCAGAACAATGCCTTGACATTACCTTCTCCCCTAATAAGACACAATTAGAGGAGAAGAGTTAGAAAATCTGTGAATACATATCTGGAATGGAATATACTCGGTGTTCACAAGCTTGGAGGTGGTAGAGGAGTTTCCAAAAGTAAGGGACAGGGTAAACACTCCACAAACATGGAGCTCTGCAGGCCTAAAGACATCTTGAGAAAATGCCTCTGAGTTTGGGCACTTAAAATGTATGTTGTGGTCCGAAGCTTTAGCTTCCTCTATAGTGAGAGCATCAAAACTGGTCTGCATCTATGTGACCTGGGGGACATGGTATCTTATTTTCCAATGAACATGAGTCAGCAGTGCTGAATTCTCACTTTGTAGGTGCTTGCTGCACCATGTCAGTTACAAGCCATTTGGAAGCCAATGGCAGATCTACATGGCCCCAACACAGATGTTTTATCACACAACTGCCCAACACTGTTCTAGGCCCACTACTCAGCAGGCTCCAACTTACTGGCATCTCTGTTCTACACCATTTTTAAGAAACGCAGTCAATCAAGGCACTGTCTGGTATACTCATGATCAGCAACTGGACATCAAAAAGTTCTCCAGTGCCACCTGGTCATGAAAATTTCAAAAATTCCATGGGATTTCTCTAGCCATTTTTCAAGGATGAAGTTGGAGGCACTATGATTTTCATTTCACTCAGGAACCATTAAATGTTGAGGAAGCTCATTTCAATGAAAGCTCTGGAGAACACTCACAGGCAAGGCTTCCCAAAGGGTCGCCAAAAGGTCACATGAAGCCAGGCCCATTGAGGTCTGCAATGTGAGATCATGTGTGTTTTGCCTCTCAACTATGGCTGCCAAGTCTTTCAGAATAAAATCATGTGATATTCTGGCTGAGATTCCTCATGCCTTGTGGAAAGCCTTTC
This sequence comes from Callospermophilus lateralis, assembly GCF_048772815.1. Taxonomy (NCBI): domain Eukaryota; kingdom Metazoa; phylum Chordata; class Mammalia; order Rodentia; family Sciuridae; genus Callospermophilus; species Callospermophilus lateralis. The sequence continues at coordinate 591,402 of NW_027513077.1, forward strand.
TGGGCACAGATCTCAGTTTCAAAGGGCGACTGTCATTCATGGCCTCCTAAAATCCCAACACAACTCATGGCAATAATTCTCTGAGGTCAGTTGCAGAACTCAGTCTCTAAGGGGAATCACACCAGAGTTCAAGACCAGGTGGAGCCAGTCATCTTTTTCAACCGCCACACAAACTTCCAAAATTAAAACCCAAACACTCCCACAAGGCCCTCATCTTCTTCCATATAGATACTCATTATAAACTCTGGCTGGAGGTTTCCATGAGGGATGCAGAACAAGACAGTGTCCAAAGTTAGCTCCCTTGCCCCTCATTTGCCTAAAGTCGGGGTGGCCTGAACACCTTCCTGTGAACCTGGAGTGATCAAATAGTGTGCCGTTAATACTGCTCTGCTTCTCCAATTTGAGGACGACTGACTGTGGGGTTTAGATTCTTTATGTGAATTGGAAGCATGAGAAAATGCAAGCACCTTTGGGCTTGCCTCTCCTTGGCTTTGAAGAATGCATTTGACCCAAAGAATCCCTCTTCTCACTTGATGGAGGTCAGGAACCTTACAGAGGAAGGCAAGAGACTTCATCCGCAATGACTGCTCTTTTGATCATTTTGGTTTTGGATGAACACATGGGATCCATCAGGTGCTGAGAATCTAACCACAGCCTCAAACAGGGCCAAGAGGCTGTTTCAGACAAATCCATTTCCAAAGCAATTAAGCAAAGAGCTACAGGTGATGTCCATTCATTTCCATTTGAAAACTTTTTTTCTTCAGGCTTCACAAAGAATTGGCCTGTGGTAAATACCTTCCTGATATTCAGGGCAACAGAACAATAGGTAAGCAAAAAGCCCAAATCAGGGTTTCTCCACTGAGACTTTCCTGGTCACACTAGCTACCCACTACATGGCCATATAACAGAGCTTTTAGGTGGTAAATATCTTGGACACAAAACCATGAAGCTATTCTGCAGAGTGTCCAGAATTCAGAAAGAAAACAGAAACTTATGAAGATATCAGGTGTTGCCCTTTGATAACAAAAGCCACAGTCCATTTATAAATTGGGCAAGATGAATGCTGGGAAGCTTTCTACTAGACAGGACACATCCTTTGATGCATTCTTATTTCTAATGTCTACAACCACGGACACAGTGGGATACACAGACATAGAAGCACTCGCATTGCAAAACGACTAACTAGAAACAGTCCACGCCAATCCAAACAAACAGTCTTTCCTACCTATTCTCAGAACATGAGACAAGACCATGAACATACACCCACACCCACAAAGGCACCACCTTTGCTCCAAGTAGTTCTGTGATTACCCAGAGTGTCCTCTGAATGGTGGGCCATACTATATTCCCCCCAAATGGCCTGTCCTGTCTCAAATCTGGTCTCCTTGACAACTTCACAATTCTGTGAAGTTGTCATTAGCCATGGGTGAGCCACTACCTGCTTTCTCAGGAAAGGCCCCTCTTCAGAGCTTTTCTGGCATTTGAACATCCTCACATCTGTAGGCACTAAGAAAGACTGACTCTGTCCTTGGTAAATTGAAGCAAGTGAGACCACTGGGCCTGGGACTGCGACTGGCTCTGGGTGCCATTCTTCCTGGATCCCAAGTTCAGAGAGTTCCATCACAAAGGAAGTGAGGTGAGGTCACTTCCTTCAGAAACTGAATGAGGTCACTGCTTTGGCAACAACTTTGTCCAAATAGTTACTTCTAAGGGCCCATGAGATGGAGGCTGTTCCTACTTCCTGTAACACTTTCAAAAGTTAGAATGGTATATCAACCATAGGCACCTGGGAACACCTCTTCACACAGGCCTGGTTTGGTCTATCTTCTCTACATGAAGTTGATAGAGGCTGATACAGACACATCCCTTCATCCTCACCAGGTTGTTTGCCATGGAAGATGACTTTTGCTCTCTCGGGAACTTCACAGCTGCCTACATCTTCTCCAGGGATTATTTCTACATGGACCTTTGATGTTCTCAGCAGGTGGAAGATTCCCTACATTCCGGTATTTAAAGAGAAACTCTGTCCCTCCTCTTCTGTAAAGTTAGATTGAGGTAACAGTGTATATTTAGGGTTAATAACATGTTCGATTTGGGTTAGGAATCTCTCTGCCGGATGAATAATGGTATTGGGAACCTGTGATATTTACAAGAATATATAGGTGAAATATAAGTATGAAAACAGAAATGTAGGAAAGATATGAAGCCAGAAGGGCATTGGGCCCTTGAGTGGGATACTTAGGTTTGAATTATGTTCTGCACATGTGTCTCAGATGAATTGATATAAAATGGCATAGGACCTTTTACCTTGAATGATTGATTGTTGAAGAGAATATCGAGTTAAAAAGTGATAATCAGTAGGATTAGAAAGATAGTTAGTAGGTTTATAAAGAAGAGTGAGTATAGGATTTGGACCAAAAGTTCTTTAGCAATAGAGTTTCGGGTAGAGAGTGAATGTAAATGTCAGCATATGTGAAGTATGAGTCACAATGATGAACTAGGGAAAATATGTAGGAAAGCAGATATCAATAGAGATATTAGGAAATCAGGCAAAGTGTAAAGTGAGTGATAGAATTAGACATTTCCAACAGGCTTGAGGTTGAATATATAATCTTAGGAAGAAACAAATATGTAGTCATCAATAGGATTGACATTTGAGAGCATTAGGTAACCAGGACATGGTTGTTTTTGGTAATCCATGCTCACTTTCCATTTAGGCTTTGATACAATCATGAGTTTGACCTTTGCTTTTTGTGTCCAGAATATTTTTTGTGATAAAATGTATATATAGATAAGGTGACATCAGTATTTCTTCCACCATTTCTGGGAGCAATATTTTGAAGAGGTACAAATTAGTAATGGGGGGACAAATAGGTGTACACTGTGTTTATGAATATAGAGATAATGCATTAAAGGACCATACAGTGAATAAATAACATAACTGGTTCCAACTTTAAATAATGGATTGAATTGAAATGTGAAAATATACAGGAAATTTTATATTGATATGCATACATTCATTCCAACCAGTTTTACATCTAATGGTAATATTAATGTTATAGTTTATCATGAAGAGTGTGTGAGTTTAGCTTCAAAATTGATTATGGAAATCGAAAATAATGTGTTTGGAAAGAAGTCTCATGAAAAGACCAGTCAAGTAACATGGAAGAATTCATGTGTTCTGAAGCAGGAAGTGAAACAAATTCTTATTAATTTGCTAACTTGTGGATGAAATATATGTCCTATGATGTGCAAAAACTGAAGAAATACTAATGTACCAGTGTTGAATTAAAATAAAGGTCAAAATAGACATTAAGTCCCATAGGAATCTACTTGCATTGATGTTAAACTGGGTCTGTTACTGTAGAAATATTAGGATTTGTAAGCACCATTGATTGAAGTTAGTTCTCATACTGGGAAACAAATATGTATTTCAGGTAGATGAATATTTCTGAGAATAATCTTGTGAAAAGTTGATTATAAATCCACATACATGAACATGAATGAATTGATGGAGTGTATATAAGAGACATATATTTCATATTTTATAAAATCTGGAGAGTGTGTGTGTGTGTGTGTGTATATATATATATATATATATATATATATATATATATATATATATATATATATATCACAGAAAAACACAAAAATACATTAAAAAAGTATCAATATATATGCCAAACGTAATTTATCAGTAATATATATCATCCACAGATGAAAATATATTTATTTTACTGAACATGGATTTATGTATAAATTGTTCTACTGGGAAGCTCACCCATAGTTTTAATTTTCAGTTCCACCAGCGTTTACGAGATCTCTTCTCACAACTTGTTTCTGCCCAGTCAGCCAACTCAAAAAAATGTACGTGTGAGACCACGTAGGATTCTATATTTGCATATAAAAATACATGTGCTGAGTAGGCTACATAGAAAGGAAGACAGGAATTTACATATGTGTTAACATTAAAAACACATGGAGGACTATTTCAATTAAAAATTGAGTAGATTTAGAATACCTACCCTCTATCATGCAAAAAGGAAGTCCAACAATACACCATGCCTGCTGTAAACTGCTTGTATTTTCATTCTGTTTGGGTATTTTTCTCCATCATATTAGGATTAGTAGTCAGAGTCTAGTAGGGTATGAGTTAGTGTCAAGAATTCAGAATTTCAAATGGAAAATTGTAAAATGAATCAATGTGTATGCAAATGTGTGCTACACAAAAATTTTCCCACTCTCATTCAGAACAATGCCTTGACATTACCTTCACCCCAAGTAAGACACATTTAGAGGAGAAGAGTTAGACAATCTTTGAATACATATCTGAAATGAAAAATGTTCAGGAGTTCACAACCTTGGAGTTGGTAGAGGAGTTTCCAAAAGTAAGGGACAGTGTAAAATCTCCACAAACATGGAGATTTACCAGCCTAAAGACTTCTGGAGAAACTGCCTCTAGGTTGGGCACTTGAAATATATGTTGTTGTCAGGAGCTTTAGCTTCCTTTCTAGTGAGACCATCAAAGCTTGGTCTGCACATTTGTGACCTGGAGGACATGGTTTATAATTCTCCAATGAACATGAAGCAGCAGTGTTGATGTCTCTCTTTGTAGGTAAACTATGGCCACTGGGTCTAAGTGTCTCCCCATGTAGACTGCTAAGCCATTAGGTCATCCTCCACTTTTCAAAACGTTTCTTGATACTGCACTCGGAGTTTGGTATTTGCTTCATGAAATACAAGGAGTTCAACTGGGACAAAGGGCTGGAGGAAGTTCTTTCACGTGTGGTGGGTCAGGGTCTGCAGGAGAATGCACCAACAGGGCTTGTATACCACATAGGTTGCTCCCTTGACCATAGAAACCTGATTTTGAACATTGCCCTGAAACCTCTCTATATAACCAGATGTCTTTACATACAGGATCTGCTGGCTGCACCATGTCAGTCTCAAGCCATTTGGAAGCCAATGGCAGATCCACATGACCCCACCATAGATGTTTTATCACACACTTGCTCACCACCGCTCTGGGCCCATTACTCAACAGGCTTCAAATGACTGGCATCTCTTTTCTACACCATTTTCATGAAAACCAGTCAATCAACACACTGTCTGGTACACTCACGATCAGCAACTGGACATCCAAATGTTCTCCAGTGCCACCTGGTCAAGGAAATTTCAAAAATTTCATGGTATTTATCTAGCCAATTTTCAAGGATGAAGTTGGAGACACTGTGGGTTTCAATTCATTCAGAAATTATTTAATGGTGAGGAAGCTCATTTCAATGAAAGCTCTGGAGAACTCTCACAGGCAAGGCTTCCCAAAGAGTGGCCAAAAGGTCACATGAAGCCAGGCCCATTGAGGTCTACAATTGAGGTCCATGTGTGTTTTGACTATCAAATATGTCTGACAAGTTTTTCAGAATAAAATTGTGTGATATCCTCCTGAGATTCCCAGTGCTCTGTGGAAAGCGACACTGGGCCTAGATCTCAGTTTCCAAGTGTGACTCTCATGCGTGGCCTCCTAAATCCCAACACAATTCATGGCAATATTTCTCTGAGGTAAGTTCCAGAACTCAGTCTCTAAGGGGAATGACACCATAGTTCAAGCCCAGTTGGATCCAGTCATCTCTTCCAACCGCCACAAGAATGACCACAATTAAAACCAAAACACTCCCACTTGGCCCTCATCTTGTTAAATATAGACACTTATCATAAACTCTGGCTGGAGGTTTCCATGCGGACGCATCCCAAGACAGTGTCCAAAATATTCTCCCTTGGCCCTCATTTGCCTAAAGTCAGGGTGGCCTGGACACCCTTCCTGTGAACCAGAAGTGATCAAATAGGCCTGCCGTTAATACTGCTCTTCTTCTCCAATTTGAGCCCTATTGACTCTCAGGTATAGATTTTTTTTTATGTGATTTGGAGTCACGAGAAAACACAAGCACCTCTGCAGGACTTTGAAAAACTCATTTGACCAAAAGGATCCCTGTCTCACTTGATAGAGGTCAGGTACCTAACAGAAGAAGGCAAGAGACTCATCCACAATTACTGAATTTTTGCCATTATGGTTTTGATTGCACACATGGTATCTATCTTTAGATCCATCATGTGCTGAAAATTTAAGCCACAACCTCATACAGGGCTAGGAGGCTGATTCAAACACATCCCTTTCCAAAGCAAAGAACCACAAGTTATTCCCATTTATTTCCATTTTAAAACTGTTTTATTCAGGCTTCACAAAGGGGTGGCCTGAGGCAAAGACCTTCCTGACATTCAGGGCAACAGAACAATAGGTAAGCAAATGAACCAAAATATGGTTTCTTCACTGAGCGTTTACTGGTCACAATGATGTCTGAGTTTTCTAAGATGTTCCCATTTCCTATAGCTTTCAAGTACATGGCCATGTCACAGAGCTTGGGGGTGGTATGTATCTTGGACACAAAACTATGAGGCTATTCTGGAGAGTGGCCAGAATTCAGGAAGAAAACAGGAACTTAGGAAGTTAGTAGGTGTTGCCCATTCATAAGGAAAGCCACAGTCCATTCATCAACTAGGCCTGATGAATGCTGGAAAGTTTTCCACTAGACAGGACACATTCATTGATACATTCTCTTTTCGAATGTCTACAACCATGGACAGAGTGGGATACACAGACATAGAAGCACTCGCCTAGTCAAACGACTTTCTAGAAACAGTCCACTCCAATCAAAACAACAGCCTTTCCTACCTATTCTCAGAACATGAGACAAAACCACAAACTCACACCCACACCCACAAAGGCACCTCCTTAACTCAAGTAGGTCTGTGGCTATCCGGAGTGTCCTCTGAATAGTGGGCCATACTATGTTCCCCTAAAATGGCCTGTACTGTCTCAGATCTGGTCTCCTTGGCCAACTCTGTGAAGTTGTCAACAGCCAGCGGTGAACCACTACCTGCTTTCTCAGTAAAGGCCCTTCTTCAGAGCTCTTCAGGCATTTGGCAATCCTCATATCAGTAGGTACCAAGGAAGACTGACTCTGTCCTTGGTAAATCCAAACAAGTGAGACCACTGGGATTGGGACTTGGACTGGCTCTAGGTGCCTGGCTTCCTGGATCCCAAATTCAGAGATTTCCATCACCAGGAAAGTGAGGTGAGGTCACTTCCTCCAGGAACTGAATGAGGTCACTGCCTTGGCAACCACTTTGTCCTACCAGATTCATCCAAGGTTCCCATGAGATGGAGGCTGCCACTACTTCCTGTGACACTTTCACAAGTTAGAATGGTATATCAACCATAGGCACCTGGGAACAGCTCTCCACACAGGCATGGTTTGATCAATCTTCTCTACATTAAGAAAGGAGAGGCTGATTCAGACACATCCCTTAATACTGACCAGGTTGTTTGTCATGGAAGATGACTTTTGCTCTATTAGGTCCTTCATAGCTGCCTGCAACTTCTCCAGGGTATCATTTCTGCTTGTACCTTTGATGTTCTCAGCAGGTGGAAGAGCCCCTACATTACTGTATTGTAAGACAAACTCTCTCCCGGCTCTTCTGTACAGTTAGTTTGAGGGTACAGTGTATGGTTAGAGTAATAACAGGTTTGATTTAGGTTAGAAATCATACTGAGGAATGAACAATGGTATTGGGAACTCGCGATATTTACGAGAATATATAGGTGAAATATAAGTATGAAAACAGAAATCTAGATAAGATTTGAATCCAAGAAGGGCATTGGGCTGTTGATTGGGATACTTAGCTTTGAATTATATTCTGCACAGATGTCTCAGATAAATTGATATACAATGGCATAGGACCTTGTACCTTGGATGATTGATTGTCAAAGAGAATTTCCAGTCAAAAAGGGATAGCCGGTAGGATTAGGAAGATAGTTGGTAGGTATAGAAAAAAGAGTGAGTATAGGATTTCGAACAAATGTTCTGTAGCAATAGGGTTTCGGATAGAGAGTGAATGTAAATTTCAGCACATGTAAAGAGTCAGTCACAATGATGAACTCAGGAAAATATGTATGAAAGCAGATATCAATGGAGACATTAGGAAATCAGGAAAAGCATAAAGTGAGGGTTAGTATTAGTCATTTTCAACAGGGTTGAGGTTGAATATATAATCTTAGAAAGCAACAAATATGTAGTCACCAATAGGATTGATTTGCGAGCATTAAGCAACCTGGACATGGATGTTTTTAGAAATCCATGCTCACTTTCCATTTAGGATTTGGTGAAAGGTTAATAAGATAGGTACTTGTCACTTCCTGTTTTTGTGTATGCTTAACAAAACACTGTTGAAACCTTGAGGACTGTTTGCTAATTTTTTTCCCAGAATGTGCTGTCCCCGACTGCCAAACTGAGAATGTACACCCTCACCTGTTTGCACACAAACCGCCCACTCGCCCTGACCCATCAATAAGCTTCCCTCCCTGCCCTCTTCAAGGAAAGTATATAAGCTCTGCTTAAGCTGTTCTCATTGCTCTCTGCTCTATTCAAGTGAGCACTGAGCCCCAGATTGCTAGACTCCCAATAAACCCAGGGTAACTTTTGATGTGGAGGGGACCCCAGTAAACTTTGAAGTGGATACAGGGGCAGTATACTTAGTCCTTAAGGCCCCACTGGGCCCTCTATCAAATAAAAGCTCTCTAGTTCAAAGTGCTAACACCAGTAAATACGGGAATTAGACAACTAAGAAAACCATGGACATGAGGAAAGGAAAAATCCATCACTCCTTCCTAATAATCCCAGAATGCCTGGCCCCATTGATGGGCAGAGATCTGCTCACCAAGCTCCGGGCCAAAATGACTTTTAACCCCGAACGCCCCAAAATGATATTTCTAAATCCTTTAGTATAAACTCCTATATTCACGGCTTTAAATATGTCAGTAGAAGATGAACAGCAACTCTTCACACCCCCCAAGACTGATCAAACAGGCAAGCTAGCCCAGAAATGGATAACAGATTACCCAGATGCCTGGAAAAAAACTGCTGGGTTAGGACTAGCCATGAAACAACCTCCAAAAACAGTGGAGTTCAAAACCTCAGCCTCCCCAATCAATGTCAAAAAATATCCTCTGAGCAAAAAAGCTAAAGATGGGATAAGGCCCCATATTCAGAAATATCTGGCCTTAGGGTCCTAAGGCCTTGTCAATCATCCTAAAACACTCCCCTGCTACCAGTATAAAAAGCCAGGAGCCGGGGACTATCCCCCATTAAAGACATAAGAGAGACCTACAACAGAGTGTAGGACATTCACCCCAGTGTACCTAATCCGTACAATCTGCTTGTCACTCTAAACCCTGAGAGGAAATGGTATACTGTTCTGGACTTAAAAGATGCTTTCTTTTGCTTGCCTCTGCATAAATATAGTCAGTTGCTGTTTGCTTGCTAGTGGGTAGACCCAGAAACTGGAACGTGTGGTCAACTAACTTGGACTAGACTCCCCAAAAGGGTTGAAAAACTCCCCCACTCTCTTTGATGAAGCCCTCCAAAGAGATCTCAACAGATTCAGAACTACGCACCCCGAAGTCACCCAGCTTCAATACGTGGATGACCTGCTACTGGCACCCAACACCAAGGATATCTGTGAATCTGGGACCCAAGCAGTATTATGTGAGCTTCCTCAACTCGGGTATAGAGCTTCTTCCTAAAAGGCCCAAATTTGCCAGCAAGAAGTAATCTTCCTGGGCTATTCCTTTAGGGGCAGTAAACGATGGCTCACTGAGCCCAGAAATCAAACGGTTGTGCAGAAACCACCCCCATCTAACAGCAGACAACACAGAGAGTTTCTTGGGACTGCTGGGATTTGCAGGTTAAGGATTCCTGTGTTTGGGTCCTTAACTTCTCATTTACACCCGCTGTTAAAGGGAGATGCCCAATTCTAATGGACCCCTGAGATCCAGCAAGCTTTTGATAACATCTAAGGACACTGACACTGTACTCCTCAACTTCACTGTGCAAAGCCTGAAATTTCAGAAAGCCCTACACTACGTTAAAAATGTACATCAGTTCACTCACCTTGGTTCAAAGAAATTGCAGGCATTCCTGAAGGATCAAGAACAGAGTTTTCCACTAACCGACTCACAGTGAAAGGAAATAACTGAACAGGTAAAAAAAAGCCTGTCGGGTCTGTCAATAGGTTAATGCTTACACTTCCAAGCTTCCTGCAGGAAAGCACCTATGAGGAACCAGACCAGGACAATTCTGGGAAGTGGACTTTACTGAAATTAAGCAAGCATGGTATGGACTTAAATATCTCCTACTCTTTGTAGATATATTTCAGGATGGATTGAAGCCTCCCTCCCCAAAAAAAAGGCGCAAATGGTGGTCAAGAAGATCCTGAAAGATATTTTTCCAAGGTACGGCCTGCCTAAGGTAATAGGGTCTGATAATGGACCAGCGTTCATGGCCCAGGTAACTCAGGGGTTTGCCAGGACCCTGGGGATTAATTGGAAGTTACATTGTGCTTATAGACCCCAGAGTTCAGGACAGGTAAAAAAATTAAATAGAACCATTAAAGAGACGTAAACGAAATTAAGCTTAAAGAGTAGCATAAAAGATTGGACTATGCTCCTGCCTTATGCACTATTTCATGCAAGAAATACTCCCTCTGTTTCTTTGTGTAACCTCACCCCCTATGAAATTCTCTATGGGGCCCCATCTCCAGTAAGGGACCTAACCCTAACTCAAAGATCTAACGATCCCTTCCACACCACCTTGCTTGACAGACTTAAAGTTCTGGAAGGAACTCAGCAATACCTGTGGAAACAGCTGGCCACTGCCTACCAACCTGCTGAAGAGGGTACTCCACATCTATATCAAGTAAGAGGCTTTGTCTACATAAGACAACATCAGGTGTCATCCCTGGAACCCGGCTGGACAGGACCATACCAGGTGCTACTTATAACACCTACAGTGCTAAAGTTAGACGGAATCACTTCCTGGTTCCTAATTCTCATCTCAAGCCTGTGCCCTGTCCAGAATCTGGCTGGAAAATGGAAAAGACTGGTAACATTTTCAAATTGTATATTCGCCATGTGAATAAGACTATAGACTCTCCAATTGGTCACCAGTAGTCCTAACCCTCATCAACCCGTTCAGCAGCGATGGCTGATCACAAATCCTACTAGACAAGAAGTATGGTCTATCGCACATACAGCCCACTTAGGGACCTGGTGGCCATCTCTCCACCAAGAAATTTGTCAGCTGGCTATACGTCTTTCCTATTGGGAAATCCCTGATGAAGAGGATCCCCAAAAATTCCATTAAATACTTTCCATACAATAGATAATGGAAACAAACATTATGGATGTAGGGACACGCGAGCAAGATGCAGGTTGGCTAGCCTAGATTACTATGTTTGCCTGGCGGACTACCAAAGCCAAAAACAGCCACGACTGTGTGGGGGAAAAGCCAACTTCTTCTGTAAATAATGGGGATGTGAGGATACAGGGGCTACCTGGTGGAAGCAAAACTCCTCATCAAATTCAGTACACAGCATTGGCCATATTACCAGTTAGATAACAAAAACCGATGGCCACCAGAGGGGTCTCTAGATCCTCAAATTTTGCGTGACCTTTTCAACTTCGACAAGTGCTCAAAAGTGTGGAAGGAAATCCCCCACGTGTAGGCCTTTTCCCTCCTATGCTCAAATCCTGAACTATGCTTCTCCAATAGATACTCACCTTCAGCCTTCTGCCCCAGACTCTCTGCTGTCACTCCCACATCAGCAACCTGATTTCTCAGCTCCAGTTACTAGATCAAAAACCCAAATTTCCGTCGGTTCTCAGACCATTGCCCCTTGCTGAGCTTGCAGGTACTGAGGTACCCTTCCACCCACTCACTCCTCTCTCCTCCTGTCAGTGCCCACACCGGGTCCCACCAGGTCCTCTTACCAGCTAACCCAAAGCTCAAACCAGCTAAGGAGTGCCCTCAGACGCCTATCAAAGATGTATTTAAAATGGCCTTTAAAGTTGCTTTGTCATCACTGAAAACAGGTTACTAAGAATTTAAAGTCCCTCACAGGCTTTTTGGGATACTCACTCCCGTCTTCCCCTCTGCTCTACCTGTTCTACTGCTCAAGTTTTGTTGCCAGGAAAATCCCAAACCCCTTTCCCATAATTCTTTTATATATCTTGTTCCTCATCCTCAGATCCACGGAGCTGCTCTCATCCCCTGCCTTCCCTGTCTTCCCCTCTGTACCAGGCCCACAGAAAAGTCTTAAATGACCTTCTCCAGAAGTCTTCACCATGGCTGACTTTAAGCCTTTCAGCAACACAGTTCCTATAAAAGAGTTCAATGTAGATAAACTTCCTCTATTCGTGTTGCTCTGTTCTACTTGGCCACTGGCTGGAAAAATCAGCACTCCTAAGCTAGACACCCCCTTAGTAGTTTTTAACAAAATATATGAAGAAGGCCTCTGGCCTAGAGCTGGGGCTTCATAGAGATGGCTACATTTCTAAGATATAGAAGTTACCAACTGGGCTCCATGGTAACAGCTGGCAGAGAGGAAAAGAAAAAAAAAGAAGAAAAAAGCTCTCCCCCTCCCAGGTGTCCTTAAGAAGTTAACTTTCCCAGAAGAGAGGAAAAAAAACAGAAACAAAAACTGCTTTTTGTGAACTTCTGCAGACTGTGAACTTCTGAGCTCCTTCCCTTACATGCTGGGTACAAAATTCTGAAACAACCTAAACTTTGGGTTCAGGGATTAATTGATTACAACAGAAGCAATGGCCTCTAAATCCGGATGCAACCAAATAAGACTGTTTCCCTGTCTTCTGTGCTATCTTAGGTACCTTGCCTTGTCCATCTCTACAGCAGTACAATTCTATACACTTAAACATTGTTTATGTTTTCATAAAATGGTCAACAGATGTGATTAATTATGTAATGGTGCAGATGTTTTCCAGAGTGCTCTATCATGATGCAGGTACATTTAAATATCAAATAGGGGGGCAAACAACCCGGTTCTGCCAGGAAGCTGTATCCCTCACTTTAGTCATCCTATTATGAATAGGAGTTGCTGCAGGGGTGGGCACAGGAACCACTGCCCTGGTCCATGGGACACAACAAATGACCCAATTAGAAGCAGTAATAGACCAAAACTTAAAGATATTAAAAACCTCCTTCACAGCTTTACACGAATCTTTAACCTTTCTCTCTGAAGTTATTTTACAGAACAGTCGAGGGTTGGACCTCCTCTTCATGAGAGAAGGGGCCTTCGTCCTGCATTGAGGGAAGAATGTTGTTTTGATGCTGACCATACTGGAGTTGTAAAAGAATCTATGATTAAATTAAGAAGATGCCTTGAAGAGCATCAACAAGAGAGAGAGGCCCAAAAAAGGTGGTTTGAGTTTTGGTTCACAAAGCCCCCTCATTAACTACGTTTTCATCAGCCCTGGCCGGTCCATTAATAATCCTCATATTATTGGTAATTGTAGGACCCTGTTTGATCAACCGTGTAGTTTCCTTTCTCCATGCTCAAATTGGACAAGTTAAACTTATGGTAATCAGAAAACAATATACCACACTAGTAAACATAAAATGTGACACCCCCAATGATCATTTTTATGATTAAAAGTAGCCAAAAGAAGAAGTGGGGAATGAAAGGTTAATAAAATAGGTACTTGTCACTTCCAGTTTTTCGGTATGCTTAACAAAACACTCTTGATGTCTTGAGAACTGTTTGCTAATCTAGTTCCCTGAAAGTGCTGTACCCAACTGCAAAACTGCAGAATGTACTTCCTCACCCATTTGGACGCAAACCGCCCACTCGCCCTGACCCATCAATAAATTTTCCTATCTGCCCTCTCCAAGGAAAGTATATAAGCTCTGCTTAAGCTGTTCTCAGGGCTCTGTGCTCTATTCAAGGGAGCTCTGACGCCAGCATGCTGGACCCCCATAAATCATTGGCTGTTGCATGAGACAGTCTCTGGTAGTCTCTTCCTCCGACACTCGCCTGACCTTTACATTGGTAAAATAATAAGTGTCATCTTTGCTTTTTGTGTCCAGAATATTACTGTGATAAAATGTATATGTAGATAAGGTGACGTGAGTATTTCTTCCACCATTTCTGGGAGCAATATTTTGAAGATGTATAAATTAGTATTGGGGGTACAAATAGGTATATCCTGTGACTCTGAATATAGAGATAATGCATGAATAGACCATAATGTGAATAAATAATATAATGGGTTCCAAATTTAAATAATGGATTCCATTGATATCTGAAAATATACAGGAAATCTTATATTGATATACATACATTCATTTCAACCACTAATACATCTAATGGTAATATTAGGATTATGGTTTATCATGAAGAGTGTGTGAGTTTTGCTTCAAAAGTGATCATGGAAATTAAAAATAATGTGTTTGGAAAGAAGTCTCATGAAAAGCCCAGTCAAGAAACCTAGAGGAATTTATGTGTTCTGAAGCAGGAAGTGATGAAAGTGAAACAACTGCCTATAAGTTTGCTAAATTGTGGATGGAATATATATCCTATCATGTGCATAAATTGAAGAAATAGTATTGTACCAGTGCTGAATAAAAATGACCTTCAAAATACACATCATGTCCCACTGGAATCTACTTGCATTGATGTTAAACTGGGTCAGTTACTGTAGAAATAATAGTATTTGTATGCAAAATAAACTGAAGTTAGTTTTAAGTACTGGAAACAAATATGTATTTCAGGTGGATGAATATTTCTGTGAAAAATCTTGTGAAAAGTTGATTATAAATCCATATACATGAACATGAATGAATTTAGAGAGTGTATATAAGACACATATATTTCTGGAGAGTATATATACATATATATATATATATATATATATATATATATATATATATATATATATACACACACACACACACAAAATACAGACACACACACAGACATTAAATTAGCAATATATATGCCAATCGAAATTTATCATGATATATATATCATCCACAGATGCAAAAATATTTCTTTAATTGAACATGGATTTATGTATAATGTTGTTCAACTAGGAAGCTCACCTATAGGTTGAATTTTCAGTTCCAACAGGGTTTAAGAGGAGTGATCACTTTTCACAAATTGTATTTGCCAAATCAGCCACCTCACAAAAATGTACATGTGATACCAGGTATGATTCTATATGTGCATTTAAAAGTACAGGTGCTAAATAGGATACAGAGAAAGGGAGACAGGAATTCACATATTTGTTAACCTTAAAAACACATGGAGAACTATTTAAATTAAATATTGACTAGATTTATAACACCTACCATTAATCATGCAAAATACAAGTACAACTATACACTATGATTTCTCCTAACTGCTTGTATTCCTATTCTGTTTGTGTTATTTTTCTCCATCATATTAGGAGTACTAGTCAGAGTCTAGTAGGGTATGGGTTCATGTCAGAGATTCAGTATTTTGAATGGAAAATTGTAAAATGAATGCAATGTGTATGTAAATATGTGCTACAAAAAAATGTTCACACTCTCATCCAGAACATTGCCTTGACATTGCCTTTGTTCCGAGTAAGACACAATTAGAGGAGAAAAGTTAGAAAATCTGTGAATATATATCAGGAATGAAAAATGCTCAGGAGTTCACAACCTCCGAGGTGGTAGAGGAGTTTTCAAAAGTAAGGGACAGGGTAAACATTTCTCAAACATGGAGCTCTGCTGGTGTAAAGACTTCTTGTGAAACTTCCCCTGAGGTTGGGCACTTAAAAATATATGTTGTTGTTAGGAGCTTTAGCTTCCTTTGTTGGGAGACCATCAAATCTGGGTGTGCAACAATGTGACCTGGAGGATATTGTTTCTAATTTTCCAATGAACATGAGGCAGCCATGCTGAATACTCTCTTTGTAGTTTAACTATGGTCACTGGGTTGTAAGTGTCTCCACGTGTGGACTGTGAAGCCATTTGGTCATTCTCCAATTTTCGTGGTGTTTCTCACAGGTGCACTGGGAGTTTGGTATTTGCTTCATGAAATACAAGGAGCTAAACTGGGACACAGTGCTGGAGAGAGTTCTGTCCCTTGTGGAGGGTCACGGTCTGCATGAGAATGCACCAACCAGGATTCAATTCCATATAAGTTGCCCCCATTTCCATAGCAACCTGATTCTGAACATTGCCCTGAAACCTCTCTATATAAAAAACACCTTTGCATAGAAGGGTCTGCTGGCTGTACCATGTCAGTCACAAGCCTTTGGGAAGCCAATGGCAGATCCACATGTCACCACCACACATGTTTTATCACACACCTTCACACCACTGCTCTAGGCCCACTAATGAGCAGGATCCAACTTACTGGCATCACTGTTCTACACAAATTTCATGAAACCCAGTAAATCAAGGCACTGTCTGGTACACTCATCATCAGCAACAGGACATCCAAAAGTTCTCCAGTGCCACCTGGTCATGGGAATTTCAAAAATTTCATGGTATTTATCAAGCCATTTGTCAAGGATGAAGTTGGAGGCTCTGGGGGTTTCAATTCATTCAGGAACCATTAAATGTTGAGGAAGCTCATTTCAATGAAAGCTCTAGAGAACACTCACAGGCAAGGCTTTCCAAAGAGTAGCCAAAAGGTCACATGAAGCCAGGCCCATTGAGGTCTACAATGTGAGGTCCATGCGTGTTTTGACTCAACTGTGGCTGCAAAGTCTTTAAGAATAAAATCATGTGATATCCTGGCTGAGAATCCCAGTGCTCTGTGGAAAGCCACTCTGGGCCTAGATCTCAGGTTCCAAGGGCAACTCTCATGCATGGCCTAGTAAAATTCAAACACAATTGATGACAATGCTTCTCTGAGGTCAGTTCCAGAACTCAGACACTAAGGGGAATCACACGAGAGTTAAAGCCCAGGTAAACCCAGGCATCTCTTCCAACTGCCACACAACTTACCACAATTCAAAACAAAATTCTCCCACATGGCCCTTATCTTCTTCCATGTAGACCCTCATCATAACCTCTGGATGGAGATTTCCATGAGGGGCACAGACCAAGACAATGTCCAAAATAACCTACCTTTCCCCCGATTTGCCTAAAATCAATGTGGCCTGGAAACCCTGACTGTGAACGAGGAGTGATCAAATAGGTCTGCCATTAATACTGCTTGGCTTCTCCAATTTGAGGCCTACTGACTGTGGGGTTTAGATTCTTTATGTGAATTGGAGTAATGAGAACACCCAAGCACGTATGGGCTAGCCTCTGCAGGGCTTTGAATAACTCATTTGACCCAAAGGATCCCTATTCTCACTTGATGGATGTCAGGAACCTTTGAAAGGAAGGCGAGAGTCTTCATCCACAATGACAGCTCTTTTGGCTATTTTGGTTCTGTATGCATCCATGGGATCTTTCTTTAGATCCATCAGGTGCTGAAAATCTAAGCCACAGCCTCACACAGGGTCAAGAGGCTGATTCAGACACATCCCTTCAAGTTCAGAGAGTTCAATCACCAAGGAAATGAGGCATGTCACTTTCTTTGGAACTGAATGAGGCCACTGCCATGGAAACCACATTGTCCTAAGAGTTGCTTCCAAGGGTCCCATGAGATGGAGGCTTCCCCTACTTTCTGTGACACTTTCACAAGTTAGAATGATATATCATCCATAGGCACCCAGGAACAGTTCTCCACACAGGCTGGTTTGATCCATCTTCTCTACAATAAGAAGAGAAAAGCTGATTCAGACACATTGCTTCATCCTGACCAGGATGCTTGCCATGGAATATGACTTTTGCTCTCTCAGGTCCTTCGTACCTGCCTACAACTTCTCTGGGTATCATTTCTGTATGGACCTTTGAGGTTCTCAGCAGGTGGAAGGTCCCGTACTTTCCTGTATTCTAAGAACAACTCTGTCCCTGCTTTTCAGTAAAATGAGATTGAGGGAAGAGTGTATATTTAGGGTTAATAACAGGTTCAATTTGGGTTAGGAAATATTCTCTGTGATGAATTATGTTATTGGGAACCTGCAATATTTACAAAAATATAGAGGTGAAATATAAGAATGAAAACCGAAATCTAGGTATGATTTGAAGGCCAGAAAGGCATTGGGCCCTTGATTGGGATACTTAGCTTTGAATTATGTTCTGCACAGATGTCTCAGAAAATTTGATATACAATGGCATAGGACCTGTACCTTGGAAGATTGAATGTAGAAGAGAACATCCACTCAAAAAAGGATAGTCATTAGGATTTGAAAGATAGTCGGTACGTTTAGGAAGAAGAGTGAGTATATGATTTGGACCAAAAGTTCTTTAGCAATAGGGTTTCTTATTTTCCAATAAACATGAGGAAGCAGTGCAGAATCCTCTCTTTGTAGGTCAACTGTGACCACTGGAGACTAAGTGTCTCCCCGTGTGGACTGTGAAGCCATTTGTTCCTCCTCAACTTTTTGTGGTATTTTTGCTGCAGCACTGGGAGTTTGGTATTTGCGTCACAAAATACAAGGAGCTCAACTGGGACACAGTGCTGGAGGGAGTTCTGTCACGAGTGGTGGGTCAGAGTCTGCGAGAGAATGCACCAACCAGGCTCTATCCCTCATATCTTGTCCCATTGCCGCCTTGTCCATATCAACCTCATTCTGAACATTGCCCTGAAACCTCTATATATAACAAGATGCCTTTACATATAAGGGTCTGCTGGCTGCACCATGTCAGTCAAAAGCCATTTGGAATCCAATGGTAGATCCTCATGGCCCTACCACTGATGTTCTTTCACACACCTGCACACCACTCCTCTAGGCCCACTACTCAGCAGGCTCCAACATACTGAAATCTCTGTTCTACACCATTTTCATGAAACCCAGTAATTCAAGGCACTGTCTGGTACCCTCATGATCAGCAACAGGACATACAAAGCTTCTCCAATGAATTTCCAAAATTTTATGGTATTTTTCTAGCCATTTTTCAAGGATGAAGTTGGAGGCACTGTTGGTTTCAATTCATTCAGAAAACATTAAATGTTGAGGAAGCTCATTTCAGTGAATGCTCTGGAGAACTCTCACAGGCAAGTCTTCCCAAAGAGTGGCCAAATGGACACATGAAGCCAGGCCCATTGAGGTCTACAATGTGAGGTACGTGTGTGTTTTGACTCTCAACTATGGTACCGAAGTCTTTCAGAATAAAATCATGTGATATCCTGGCTGAGATTCCCAGTGATCTGAGGAAAGCCACCCTGGGCCTAGATCTCAGTTTCCAAGGGCGACTCTCATGCGTGGCCTCCTAAAATCCCAACAAAATTCACGGCAATACTTCTCTGAGGTCAGTTCCAAAACCCAGTCTCTAAGGGGAATCACACCAGAGTTCAAGCCCTGGTGGACCCAGTCATTTCTTCCAACCGCCTCACAAATGACCAAAATTAAAACCAAAACTCTCCCACATGGCCCTCATCTTCTTCCATATAGTCACTCATTGTAACGTTTGCCAGGAGTTTTCCATGAGGGGCACAGCCAAAGACAGTGTCCAAAATAAACTCCCTTGCCCCTCATTTGCCAATATTCAAGGTGGCCTGGACACCCTTCCTGTGAACCACGAGTGATCAAATAAGCCTGCCGTTAATACTGCTCTATTTCTCCAATTTGAGGCCTACTGACTTTTAGGTACAGATTATTTATGTGATTTGGAGTCATGAGAAAACACAAGAACCTCTGCGGGACTTTGAAGAACTCATTTGACCCAAAGAATCCCTAATACGTTAATCCCTAATACTCGTTAATACGGCACTGCTTCTCCAATTTGAGGCCTATTGACTGTGGGGTTTAGATTTTTTATGTGAATTGGAGTCATGAGAAAAACCAAGCACCTATGGGCTAGCCTCTGCAGGGTTTTGAGGAACTCATTTGACCCAAATGATCACTAGTCTCACTTGATGAAGGTCAGGAACCTTACAGAGGTAGGCAAGAGACTTCATTCACAATGACTGCTCTTTTGGCAATTTTTGTTTTAGATGCACACATTGGATCTTTTTTTTAGATCCTTCAGGTGCTGAGAATCTAAGACATAACCTCACACAGGGCCAAAAATCTGATTCAGACACATCCCTTTCCAAAGAAATTAAGTAAAGAGCCACAGGTGATGCCCTTTCATTTCCATTTGAAAACAGTTTTCTTCATGCTTCACAAAGGTTTGGCCTGAAGAAAAGACCTTCCTCACATTCAGGGCAACAGAACAATTGGTAAGCACAGAGCTTGGAGGTGGTACAAATCATGGAAACAAAATCGTGAGCCTATTCTGAGAGTGATCAGTTTTCAGGAAGAAAACAGGAACTTAGGAAGATAGTAGATGTTGCCCATCCATAAGTCAAGCCGCAGTCCATTCATACACTGGACAAGATAAATCCTGGAATGCTTTCTACTAGACAGGACACATCCATTGATGCATTCTCTTTTCTAATGTCTACAACCACGGACACAGTTGATGCACAGAAAAAGAAACACTCGCCTTGCGAAACGTCTTACCAGAAACAGTTCACTCCAAACCAAACAAACCATCTTTCCTAACTATTCTTAGAACATGAGACAAAACCTCAAACCCACACCCAAACCCACAAAGGCACCTCCTTCCCCCAAGTAGGTCTGTAACTATCGGGAGTGTCCTCTGAATGGTGGGCCATACTATGTTCCGCTGAAATGGCCTGTCCTGTGTCAGATCTGGTCTCCTTGGCCAACTCTGTGAAGTTTTCATGAGCCAGCGGTGATCCACTACCTGGTTTCTCAGGAAAGGCCCATCTTCAGAGCTTTCCTGACATTTGGCCATCCTCACATCAGTAGGTACCAAGAAAGACTGACTCTGTCCTTGGTAAATCCAAACAAGTGAGAACACTGAGACTGGGACTGGGACTGGCTCTTGGTGCCTGGCTTCCCGGATCTGAGACTTCCATCACCAAAGAAGTAAGGTGAGGTTACTTCCTTCAATATCTTAATGAGGTCACTGCTTTGGCAACCACTTTGTCCTAACAGTTCCTTCCAATGGTCCTATGATTGAGGTTGCCCCTACTTCCTGTGATACTTTCACAAGTTAGAATGGTATATCAACCATAGGCATCCGGGAACAGCTTACCACACAGGACTGGTTTGGTCCATCTTCTCTACATTAAGAAGAGAGAGGCTTATTCAGAAGCTACCCTTCATCCTTACCAGGTTGTTTCCCATGGAAGGTGACTTTTGCTCTCTCAGGTACTTCATAGCTACCTGCATCTTTCCCTGGCATCAAATCTGCATGGACCTTTGAGGTTCTCAGCAGGTGGAAGATCCCCTACATTCCTGTATTTTAACATGAACTCTGTCCCTGCCCTTTTGTAAAGTTAGATTGACGGATCAGTGTATGGTTAGGGTTAATACCTTGTTCGATTTGGGTTATAAATCATTCTGCAGGATGATTACTGCTATTGGTAACCTGCAATATTTATAAGATTATAGAGGTGAAATGTAAGTACAAAAACAGAAATCTATGTAAGATTTGTAGCACAGAAGGGCATTAGGCCCTTGATTTGGATACTTAGCTTTGAATTACATTCTGCAGAGATGTCTCAGATAATGCGATATACAATTGCAAAGGACCTTGTACTTTGGATGATTGATTGTAGAAGAGAACATTTACTCAAATTGGGAGAGTCAGTAGGATTAGGAAGATAGTCTGTAGGTTTAGGAATAAGAGTGAGTATAAAATTTGGAACAAATGTTCTTTAGCAATAGGGTTTCGGTTATAGAGTGAATGTAAATGTAAGCACATGTGAAGACTCAGTCACAATGATGAACTGGAGAAAATATAGGAAAAAAGATATCAATAGAGACATTACAAAATCAGGCAATTATAATGTGAGTGATAGGATTAGACATTTTCAACATGGTAAAGATTGAATGCATAATCTTAGGAAGAAAAAAAATATGTAGTTACCAATAGGAATAACATTTGAAAGCATTAGGCAACCTGGACATGGATGTTTTTAGTAATCCATGTTCACTTTCCATTTAGGCTTTGGTACAATCATAAGTGTGACCTTTGCATTTTCTGCCCAGAAAATTATTGTGATAAAATGTATCTGTGGATCATGTGATAGGAGTATTTCTTTCACCATTTCTGGGAGCAATATTTGAAGACATATAAATTAGTATTGGGGGTACAAAGTGGTGTACCCTGTGTCAATGAATATAGAGATAATGGATGAATAGAATATACTGTGAATAAATAATCTAACTGGTTCCACTTTAAATAATGGATTGAATTGATATCTGAAAATATATAAGATATCATATATTGACATACAATCATTCATTCCAACCAGTTATATATCTAATGGGGATCTTAGGGTTATTGTTTATCATGAAGTGTGTGTGAGTTTTGCTTCAAAAGTGATTATGGAAATCGAAAATAATGTGTTTGGAAAGAAGTCTCATGAAAAGACCAGTCAAGAAATATGGAGGAATACCTGAGTTGTGAAGCAGGAAGTGATTGAAAGTGAAACAAATGCGTATAAATTTGCTAAATTGTGGATGAAATATATATCCAATGATGTGCATAAACTGATGAAATAGTAGTGTACCAATGTTGAATACAAATGAACGGCAAAATACATATCATGTCCCATAGGAATCGACTTGCATTGATGTTAAACTGAGTCAGTTACTGTAGAAATATTAGGATTCGCGTGCATCATTCACTGAATTTAGTTTTCTTTTTTTAAAACTTTTTATTAATGGTTGTTCAAAACATTACATAGTATTGTGGTGAGCGTCACAGGTTGGGGGGCCTGGCTTGAGGAAAAAAAAGAGAAGGCCCTAGACACTCAGGATTGGAGATCCGCCCATTCTGGGATAAAGAGTTGCTGCACAGTGATTGCTTCCCACCTATTGAGAGGAGAAGCTTGGCCCAATGCACACAGCTCCACCTACTGGAAGAGAAGTTAATTGAACTCTATTACTGCATGTATTATTATTTTTTTTTCTTTTTATTTTCTTCTTTTTCTTTCATTTTCATTTTTTTGTTGTTGTTCTTTAACTTTTTTAAATGTTTTTATTTTTTAAAATTTTTAAAATTTATTATTTTATGATTCTTTTAAATTTTAATTTTCATTTTTATAATTATCATTATTATTTCTAAAAAATTTTATTTCTTTCTTTATTTTCTATTTTTTTCTTTTGTCTTTTCATTTCTTTTCAATTTGCTTATTCTCCCTTCCTTGAATTCTACCTGCCTACTCTCATTCTCTTTAGTGACTTCTTCCCATCCCTACTACTATCTTTCCTCCCAAGCTTCAAATAAATTTATAAGAGTAAGCAGTAACTCAGCAGTCAAACAGAACAAGAAGTAACATTAGCAGCATAAAAAAGCAAGGATGAAAATGTGTACAAACAATGAAGGACAACCTAAATAATCAGGAGGACCTAGAATCATCAGGAAAATGGTCATATAAAGAACTCAAGGAATACCTTAGACAGATGGAATGGAACCTTAAAGAGGATACGAGACAGCAATTCCAAACAGTGAAAGAACACATTGAAAATGAATTACATAAACAGATAAAAGAAGAAGTTAAGCGTCTTTATCAGGAGATAGAGATAATAAAAGAAATCAAACAATAATTATAGAAATGAAGGAAACGATAAACCAAATTAAAAACTCAATTGAGAGTATCACTAACAGAGTGGAGCAAGTAGAAGCCAGAACGTCAAATAATGAAGAAAAAATATATCATCTTGAAAGGAGTCTAGCCAACTCCGAAAAACTGGTAAAAAATCATGAGAAAAACATCCAAGAGATATGGGATAACATAAAAAAACAAACTTATGAGTCATCTGGATAGAGGAAGGTACAGAGATTCAAACCAAGGGAATGAGTAACCTGCTGAATGAAATAATTTTAGAAAACTTTCCAGAAATAAAAAAGGAAACGGATATACAAATTGTAGATGCATACAGGACACCGAGCACACAAAATCACAGTAGACCAATGCCAAGACACATTGTTACGAAAATATCCAATAAACAGACCAAAGAGAAATTATTAAAAGGTACATGAGAAAGGAGGCAGATGACATTCAGGGGTAAACCAATAAGGTTAACAACAGATTTTTCATCACAGACGCTGAAAGCGAGAAGATCCTGGAACAATGTATTTCAAATACTGAAAGACAATGGATGCCAACCAATAATTCTGTATCCAGAAAAATTAAGCTTCAGGTACGACAACAAAATAAAAATATTTCATAATTAACAAAAGCTAAAAGAATTTGCAGCCAGAAAACCAGCATTGCAAAGTATCTTGAGCAAAACACTACACGAGGAAGAAATGAAAAACAACAACCAAAACTATCACTGGGAAGTGCCTCAGTAATAACAGAGGGTGGGGGAAAAGCTAATCATGGAGAAACAAACTAAATTAAAAAAAATAAATAATCAAAATGGCTGGCAGTACAAACCATATTTAAATAGTAACTCTAAACCATAATGGTTGAACTCTCCAATAAAGCGACATAGGCTGGTAACTTGGATTATAAAAACAAATCCAACAATATGTTGCCTCCAGGAGACACATCTGAATGGAAAAGGCATACACAGGCTGAAGGTGAAAGGTTGGGAAAAAATATACCATGCACACGGTCCTCGTAAGCAACCAGGGGTGGCCATCCTCACATAGAATAAAATCGACTTCAAGACTAAGTTATTCAAAAGGGATAAGTATGGATATTATATAACTTTAAAAGGAATCATTCACCAACAAGACATAAAATTATCAATATTTATGAACGAAATAATGGTGCTGCGACCTTCATAAAACAAATTCTCCTCAAGTTCTGGAATCAAATAGACAACAACACAATAATTATCGGTGACTTCAACACAGCTCTCTCACCATTGGACAGATATTTCAAACAAAAGTTGAATTAAAAAAATATAGAATTCAATATCACAATCAATAACCTAGACTTAACTGAAATATATAGAATATACCAACCATCATCAAATGGATATACTTTTTTTCAGCAGCACATGGATCCTTCTCAAAAATAGACCATATATTATGCCATAGGGCAACCCTCAGTAAATATAAAGGGGTGGAGATAATACCATGCATTTTTTCTGACTATAATGGAATGAAACTGTAAATCAATGATAAAAGAAGGAAGAAAAAGTCCAACATCACATGGAAAATGAACGATATGTTACGGAATGATCAATGGGTTACAGAAGACATAAAGGTGGAAATCAAAAAATTCTTAGAGATAAACGAAAACACAGACACAACATATCGGAATCTACGGGACACAATGAAAGCAGTTTTAAGAGGGAAATTCATCGCCTGGTGGTCATTCCTCAAAAAAAAAAAAAAAAGGAAAAACCAACAAATAAATGAGTCACAACACACGTTACAGAACTCTCTCCAGCACTCTGTCCCAGTTGAACTCCTTGTATTTTGTGAAGCAAAAACCATATTCCCAATGCAGCAGCAAGAAGCACCACAAAATGTGAAGGATGACCAAATGTCTTCACAGTCCCCACCAGGAGACAC
Organism: Callospermophilus lateralis; assembly: GCF_048772815.1. Classification (NCBI taxonomy): domain Eukaryota; kingdom Metazoa; phylum Chordata; class Mammalia; order Rodentia; family Sciuridae; genus Callospermophilus; species Callospermophilus lateralis. The sequence continues at coordinate 616,895 of NW_027513077.1, forward strand.
TTGGCTTCCTGTGGCCACAGTTTACCTACAAAGAGAGAATTCAGCACTGCTGCCTCAGGTTCATTGGAATATAAGAAACCATGTCTTCCAGGTCACATAGATGCAGACCCAGATTTGATGGTCTCACTACAAAGGAAGCTAAAGCTCATGACAACAACATATATTTCAAGTGCCCAACTCAGAGGCAGTTTCCCAAGAAGTCATAGGCCAGCAGAGCTCCATGTTGGTTGAGTGTTTACCCTGTCCCTTACTTTTGGAAGCTCCTCTACCACCTCCAAGGTTGTGAACTCCTGAGCATATTCCATTCAGATACATAATCACAGATTTTCACACTTTTCTCCTCTTATTGTGTCTTACTTGGGGCGAAGGTAATATCATGGCACTTCTCTGGATGTGAGTGGGAAGATTTTTGTGTAGCACATGTTTACATACACATTGGAGTCATTTTCCAATTTTCCATTTGAAATACTGAATCCCTGACATTAACCCCTACCCTACTGTACTCTGACTAATAATCTTAATATGATGGTGAGAAATAACCCAAAAAGAATAGAAATACAAGCAGTTCAGAGGAGGCATGGTGTGTAGTTGGAATTGCCTTTTGCATTATATAGTGTAGGAGTTATAAATCTAGTCAATTTTTTGTTGAAATAACTCTACATGTGTTTTTAAAGTTAACAAATATGTGAATTCCTGTCTCCCTTTCTCTGTAGCCTATACGATGCATGTATTTTTATATGCACATAGAAAACCCTATCTGGTATCACACGTATATACTTGTGAGGTGGCTGAAATGGCAGATACAAATTGTGAGAAGAGATCACTCCTCCTAAACGCTGTTGGAACTGAAAATTCAACCTATGGGTGAGCTTCCAAGTTGAATAACATTATACATAAATCCATGTTCAGTAAATGAATATTTTTGCATCTGTGGATTATATATATTTCATGATGAATTTCGATTGGCATATATATTGCTACTTTTTTTCTTTTATTGGTTGTTCAAAACATTACAAATCTCTTCACATATCATATTTCATACATTAGATTCAAGTGGGTTATGAACTCCCATTTTTACCCCAAATACAGATTGCAGAATCACATCGGTTACACATCCACATTTTTACATAATGCCCTATTAGTTACTTTTGTATCCTGCTACCTTTCCAATACTCTACTATCCCCCCTCCTCTCCCCTCCCATCTTCTCTCACTACCCCATCTACTCTAATTCATTTCTCTCCTTGTTTATTTTCCCATTCCCCTCACAACCTCTTACATGTAATTTTGTGTAACAATGAGGGTCTCCTTCCATTACCATGCAATTTCCCTTTTCTCTCCCTTTCCCTCCCACCTCATATCTTTGTTTAATGTTAATCTTTTCTTCCTGCTCTTCCTCCCTGCTCTGTTCTTAGTTGCAATCCTTATATCAAAGAAGACATTTGGTATTTGTTTTTTAGGATTGACTAGCGTCACTAAGCATAATCTGCTCTAGTACCATCCATTTTCCTGCAAATTCCATGATTTTGTCATTTTTTAGTGCTGTGTAATACTCCAGGGTGTATAGAAGCCACATTTTTTTTTATCCATTCATCTACTGAAGGACAACTGTGTTGGTTCCACAGTGTAGCAATTGTGAATTGTGCTGCTATGAACATCGATGTGGCAGTATCCCTGTAGTACACTCTTTTAAGGTCTTAAGGGAATAGTCCAAAAAGGGCAATAGCTGGGTCAAATTGTTGTTCCATTCCCAGCCTTCCCCAGAATCTCCATACTGCTTTCCAAATTGGCCGCACCAGTTTGCGGGAACATCTCTCCACACAGGCCTGGTTTGGTCCTTCTTCTCTACATTAAGAAGAGAAAGGCTTATTCGGACACAACCCTTCATCCTTAAAAGGTTGTTTCCCATGGAAGATGACTTTTGCTCTCTCAGGTCCTTCATTGCTGCCTACATCTTCTTCAGGGATCAAATCTACATGGAACCTCAAAGGTTCTCAGCAGGTGGAAGATACCCTAAATTCCTGTATTGTAAGATGAACTCTGTACCTGCTCTTCTGTAAAGTTAAATTGAGGGAACAGTGTATGGTTAGGGTTAATAACATGTTCGATTTGGGTTAGTAATCATTCTGCTGGATGAATAATGGTATTGGAAAACTGCCATATTTACAAGAATATACAGCTGAAATATAAGTATGAAAACAGAAATCTAGGTAAGATTTGAAGTCCACAAGGGCATTAGGCCCTTGTTTGGGATATTTAGCTTTTAATTACATTCTGCAAAATTGTCTCAGATAAATCGATAATCCATGGCATAGGACCTTGGACCTTGGATGATTGATTGTAGAAGAAAACATCCACTCAAAATAGGATAGTCGGTAGGTTTAGGAAGAAGAGTGAGTATAAAATTTGGACCAAATGTTCTTTAGCAATAGGGTTTTGGTTATAGAGTGAATGTAAATGTCAGCACATGTGAAGAGTCAGTCACAATGATGAACTGGAAAAAATATAAGAAAGAAGATATCAATAGAGACAATACAAAATCAGGCAATTATAATGTGAGTGATAGGATTAGACATTTTCAACAGGATTGAGATTGAATACATAATCTTAGGAAGAAAAAAATAGGTAGTCACCAATAGGAATGATATTTGAAAGCATTAGGCAACCTGGACATGGATGTTTTTAGTAATCCATGTTCACTTTCCATTTAGGATTTGGTACAATCATAAGTGTGACCTTTGCATTTGTGCCCAGAAAATTATTGTGATAAAATATATATGTAGATCATGTGACATGATTATTTCTTCCACTATTACTGGGAGCAATATTTGAAGACATATAAATTAGTATTGGGGGTACAAAGTGGTGTACCCTGAGTTATGAATATAGAGATAATGCATGAATAGAACTTACTGTGAATAAATAATATTGGTTCCTCTTTAAATAATAGATTGAATTGATATCTGAAAATATATTAGAAATCATAAATTGACATAAAATCAGTCATTCCAACCAGACTTTCCTGGTCACACTGATATCTGAGTTTTCTGAGATTCTCCCATTCCCTTCAGCTATCAGTACATGGCCATGTCACAGAGCCTTGTGGTGGTACATATGTTGGACACAAAACCATGAGCCTATTCAGGAGAGTGGCCAGAATTCACGAAGAAACAGGAACTTAGAAAGATAGTAGGTATTGCCCATCCATAGGCAAGCCACTCTCCATTCTTAAATTGGGCAGGATGAACGCTGGGACACTTTATATTAGACAGGACACAACCATTGATGCATTCGCTTTTCAAAGGTCTACAACCACGGATACAGTGGGATACACAAACAAAGAAACACTCGCTATGTCAAATGACTTATTAAAAACAGTCCACTCCAAACCAAACAAACTGCCTTTCCTACCTATTCTCATAACATGAGACAAAACCAAACTCACATGCACACCCACAAAGGCACCTCCTTTACCCAAGTAGGTCTGTGACTATCCAGAGTGTCCTCAGACTGATTGGCCATACTATGTTCCCACGAAATGGCCTGTCCTGTCTCAGATCTGGTCTTCATTACCAACTCTGTAAAGTTGTCAGGAGCCATCAGGGAGTCACTACCTGCTTTCTCAGGAAGGCCCCTCTTCAGAGCTTTCCTGGCATTTAACCATCCACAGATCAGTATTTACCAAGAAAGACTGACTCTGTCTTTGGTAAATCCAAACAAGTGAACCCAATGGGACTGGGACTGGGACTGGCTCTGGGTGCTTGGCTTCCTGGATCCCGAGTTCAGCAAATTGCATCAACAAAGAAGTGAGGTAGGTCAATTCCTTCAGGAACTGAATGAGGTCACTGCCTTGGTAACCACTTTGTTCTAACAGATGCTTCGAAGGTTCCCATGAGATGGAGGTTACCCCTACATCCTGTGACACATTCAGAAGTTAGAATTGTATATCGACCATAGGCACCAGGGAACTGCTCTCCACACAGGCTGTGGTGAGCCGTTTCTGCAGATTATGGTCGCCATTGCAAGATGGCGCTGGCTCCACTGTGGTCTGTAATAAACAACTCCTTGTTTGGGAGAGTTGGTGCATGGTTTCTCAGCACCCTGTGAGAAAGTTCCACGTGGCAGCTTTGCATTGGGGCTTGGGATGCTTTATTAAGGCTGGGAGGGGCATCCGACGGGGAATTAGAAGAAATATCAAGGGCCTGAATAAACTGCTGAAAGAAGATTCCTGAGTTGCGTCTTCCTTGCGGGCAAGGGGTCGCGACAACAGGCCTTGTTTGGTCAATCTTCTCTACAATAAGAAGAGAGAGACTGATTCAGACACATCAATTCATCCTGACCTGGTTGTTTGCTGTGGAAGATGACTATTGCTCTCTCAGGTCCTACATAGCTGCCTACATCTTCTCTAAGGATCATTTCTTCATGGATCGTTGAGTTTCTCAGCCGGTGAAAGATCAGCTACATTACTATATTGTAAGACGAACTCTGTCCCTGCTCTTCTGTAAGTTATATTAAGGGAAGAGTGTATGGTTAGGTTCAATAATAGCATCGATTTTGGTTAGGAATCATTCTGCGGGATGAATAATGGTATTGGCAACCTGCGATATTTACAAGAGTATATAGGTGAAATATAAGTATGAAAGCAGAAATTTGGTAAGATTTGAAGCCCAGAAGGGCATTGGGCCCTTGAGTGGGATACTTAGCTTTGAATTATGTTCTGCACAGTTGTCTCAGATAAATCAATATACAATGGCATAGGACCTTGTAACTTGGATGATTGAATGTTGAACAGAACATCCAGTCAAAAAGCAATAGTCGATAGGATTTGGAAGGTATTCGGTAGGCTAAGAAGAAGAGTGAGTATAGGATTTGGACCAAAAGTTCTTAACAATAGGGTTTCGGGTAGAGAGTGAAGGTGAATGTCAGCACATGTGAAGAGTCAGTCGCAATGATGAACTGGGGAAAACATGTATGAAAGCACATATCAATAAAGACATTAGGAAATCAAGTAAAGTATAAAGTGAGTGATAGGATTACACATTTTCAACAGGCTGGAGCTTGAATTTATAATCTTAAGAGGAAACAAATATGTAGTCACAAATAGAATTGACATTTTTGAACATTAGGCAACATGGACATGGATGATTTTAGAAATCCATGTTCACTTCCCATTTAGGCTTTGATACAATTGTACATGTGACCTTTGCTTTTTGTGTCCAGAATATTTCTGTGATAAAATGTATATGCAGATCTGGTGACATGAGTATTTCTTCCACCATTTCAGGGAGCAATATTTTGAAGACGTATAAATTAGTATGGGGGTACAAATAGGCGTACCCTGTGTCTATGAATATAGAGATAATGCAAGAATACACCATTCTGTGAATAAACAATATAACTGGATCCACTTTAAATAATGGATTGAATAGATATCTGAAAATATATCAGAAATGTTATATTGATATACAATCATTCATTCCAACCAGTTATATATCTAATGGTCATCTTAGGGTTATGGTTTATCATGAAGGGTGTGTGAGATTTGTTTCAAAATGTTTATGGAAATCGATTATAATGTATTTGGAAAGAAGTCTCATTAAAAGACCAGTCAAGAAACATAGAGAAATACATGTGTTCTGGAGAAGAAAGTGATTAAAAGTGAAACAAATGCCTATAATTTTGCTAACTAGTGGATGAAATATGTATCCTATGATGTGCAAAAACTGAAAAATAGTAAGGTACCACTGTTGAATAAAAATGAACATCAAAAGATGCATCATGTCCCATAGGAATCTACTTGCATTGATGTTAAACTGGGTCAGTAACTGTAGAAATATTAGGATTTGTATGTACCTTTCACTGAAGTTAGTTTTCAGTACTAGGAAACAAATATATGTTTCAGGTGAATGAATATTTCTGAGAATAATGTTGTGAAAAGTTGATTATTAATCCACATACATGAACATGAATGAATTTAGGGAGTGTATATAAGACACATACATTTCATATTATGAAAATTCTGGAGTGTGTGTGTGTGTGTATATATATATATATATATATATATATATATATATATATACACACACACACACACAAACACACACACACACACACACACAAACAACCACAGACAATAAACATACCAATTCATATGCCAAACAAAATTCACCATGAAATATATATCATCCACAGATCCAAAAACATTCATTTCACTGAACATGGATTTATGTATAATGTTGTTCTACTAGGAAGCTCACCTATAGCTTGAAATTTCAGTTCCAACAGCTTTTAGGAGGAGTAATCTCTTCTCACAATTTGTAACTGCCAAGTCAGGCACCTCACAAAAATTTACTTGTGATATCACGTAGAATTCTATATGTGCATATAAAAATACATGTGCTGAATAGGCTACAGAGAAAGGGAGACAGGAATACACATATTTTTTAACTTTAAAAACACATGGAGAACTATTTCAATTAAAAATTGACTAGATTAATAACACCTAGCATTTATCTTGCAAAAGGCAAGTCCAATATACACCATGTCTCCTCTGAACTGCTTGTATTTCAATTTTGTTTCGGTTATTTTTCTCCATCATATTAGTATTAGTTGTTAGAGTCTCGTAGAGTATGGGTTATTGTGAGGGATATAGTATTTTGAATGGAAAATTGAAAAATGAATCCAATGAGTAAGCATATATATATTATACAATAATCTTCCCACTCTCATCCAGAACAATGCCTTGACATTACCTTCGCCCCAAGTAAGACACAATTAGAGGAGTAGAGTTAAAATATCTGTGAATACATATCTGGGATAGAAAATGCTCAGGAGTTCACAAACATGGATGTGGTAGAGGAGTTTCCAAAAGTAAAGGACAGGGTTGATCTCCCAACCTGATCTTTCAATAAAATTGGGAGTCATCTTGCCACACAGCCATGAGAAGATAATTTTTTCTTTACTATAAATTAGTGCAAATTCCAAACCTACTTGGAATTCCTGCCCATGCCTTGAACTCACCCATATCTGGCTTTCTGACCAGATTGCAGCCCTCTCTGAAACTTTAGTGACACCTCATAAATATTGGCCTTCCCTGGCCAAAGACCCTCTCTAGGCTCTAATGGTCCTCATAATTTTTGATGCTGGGGCCAGCAAATAAAAAATGTAACATATAATTAGTGTGATGCTTGTCAAAGTTCTGTTTTCTGTAACTCCCCTTTTGTGTAACTTTCTGGGGTATAAAGCTGGGCTGTAGGAAATGTGGGGATGCTGTCTTGTTTCCGCTGTTTGAGAGGGAGAGGCAGCCCACCCGGATGAAATAATAAGCTTGCTTTAATTTGATTTTAATTGGAGTCAGTGGTCTTTTCTTGCATCATGATCTAATATTTTAGAGTTCCCCAGTGAGATGACCCGACCAGATCACAAGACCAGACTCCTGGAAATTCTGAAGCTGGCCTTTCCTCCAAGGCTCCGGGCTGGAGAGCCAAGTTCAAAGGCCTTGGAGTGAGCCTTCAGTCCGGGGAGCACTGCAGTGAACCATCGCACTATAACTATTAGCAAGCACCTGGTGGAGGAGGCCTCCATAGGTAAGTGGTATCTTTATAACATCTGATATCCGGTAAAGGGACATCTCTTCTGATGACAGAGAGGTGGCATGGGGAGGCTCACATATACTCCTGTCTGGGACAGTAACAAGAATCATTCTGTCCTCTGTTCTGTTCTGTAGGGAATTCCTCTGAAAGGGTAGAGAGGTGCCAACGGGCACGCAGGAGCTCCTTCCCCGGAGCTTTAGCAAGACGTTGTATTGCTCCTCTGTTTTTCTGTTTCTTCACCGGTTTTCTGTTTCTTTGTGTTTTTTTTCTGTGTTCTGTATGTTTTTGGTTTGTTAGTTTTTGTGCGTTTTGTTGTGTGATTTCTGTGGTAAAAACATAATGATATTGGACATGAAAATGGGTAATAAAGCAAGTAAGCCTGACACCCCTTTGGACTGTGTTTTAAGGAACTGTGATGAACTTTCCCCCCCTTTGTCAAGCAGGATGAGAGAAGCCCCTAGCTGGTTGCCTGGAGCACACCCACTGAAGAGGGCAATGCCTGCTGGTGACCTAAGAACTGAGTATCTCTTAGGTGAAAAAGTGAAACTCCTTTAAAACCTCTTGTCCCTCCAGATCAAGAGAGTCACAGCCTTTCGGCAGAATCCCCTGTGTTTCTCCTTTGTTAGCAAAGCAGTAAACCTCCCTTTTTCTTTTTTTCAAACGCTGTCCTCATTATTAAATTGGTATTAATTGGCTTCAACATCAGGAACCAAAATTTAAGTTACAAATTTTGATACCCTCCCCCGGACCCCGGGACTTTTTGAGAGCTGACTACTGAAATATTAGGAGACGGAGCGTGCTCGGGGTGGAACTGAACCAGAGGAGCTAATCCTGTAAGTAAAAGGAGGGACTGAAGGACTCCCAGCAGCTGCCAAAGCCCTGTTGCTTCAGAGAATTCCCTCCTTCCGTCCCTGCACTGTAAGAATTATGCCACCTCTGTCTTACTAAAAAAGAGAATAAGAAAAAGGGGACACTAAATGCAGTAAAGTCACCATGGAGACCCTTGATTTCACATTTCAGGTTGCTCCTCTTTGAAAACATCTGTTCCCCTTGTGGGGACATCTATCGTGCTACAGGTGTAGGAGATTTTTCTCTTATCTGTTATGTTTTAAAGGCTTCTGTCTGTCAGCCATAGTCTGGAGCTCCTTTCTGTCTGTCTTGTGTCTTTGTTTCTGGCCCTTAAAGACATGTGCAATAATGTGTTCATATTATAAATTGTTTCTTGGGAATGATCTTAGCTCAATGTGTGTCTAAATGATGACGTTTTATTGTAACAATCTGGTATCTGAATGGGTTTTTGAAGCATTGTACAATCTTGCAGTTAAAAGTCTGGTTCATATAATTGTTTAGTTTATGATTTTAGATAATTCATGCAAGAGAACTTAAATACTTAGCATGGAAAACTAAAGAACTCTATTTCCAAGTTGGCAAGTGACTTCCCAAACATTCAGTCTTATTTTTCACCAGTTTTGAATTGGGTAGACTGGGAAAATATCACAGTGTGTACCAGTGCATTAATTGGGAAAAGGATAGTAAATCATAGTATGGTATCTGTTGACAGAACAAGATGTAAAGATATAAAATTTTGTGAATTGTAACTTAAAATTGTACCATAATTTTCAACATCCAAACCTTAAAATTATGGTTAAAATGCCTTAGGCCTGAGGTGTCTGCTCAGAATAGCAGTTTTTCCCTGCTCCTTCCAGACCTCAGCCAGGCCTTATGTTGAAATGCAAATGAAAGAAGCCTACTAGCTCAGTAGGAGACTGATCTGAGGCCAAAGGGGCGGGGAGAAAAAATTACATTGTATGGTATTTACTAATAACTGCCCAGTCACTTTTTCTAGGACTCTTATTTTTTTCCTTAGATTCTGTATTGTTTTTAACTCATGATTTTGATCCTACAGACCTAGGTTAATGTTTTTCTGATCAGTTCTATCTTTGACCAACAGTGGAGTTTTTGAAACATTGCAATGGAGATTTCACCTGCGAAAAGCTACAAGGCCTTTACTATAATTATGTGTGCACACTCTTGTTATGTGTTGTATGTGTATATATACATATGTCCGTATATCATGTATATTATATACAAATTAACATACATAAGGAGCGCTCATAAAAAAAGGAGCACTCACAAAAACAAATTTTAAAAAGCGGATCCAAAGATCTTTAATTTACGTGATTTAAATGGTTCACTTTAAATTGGATAAACAGATAAAAATAAATGTCTTTAAATTTAAACTTACATGTTTTTCTAGGTGTTCAAAAATCTAATAAAATATTAATGTCGACAAAAGGTCTAATATGCCTTGGTTCTAGGACTTTTCCTTCAACAAAAAAATGGTCTACACTGTTCAATACTTTTGTTTAATATTTTGATAAATAAATAAATTAAATTTGATATTTGATTACTCATTCATGAGTATTCTTGTTAGATATGTTATTGATTTACTAAGGTCTGTATAAGTTTGTTCTAAAGTCTGTATAAGATTGTAAAAATCAGTCATGTGTAAAAGACACAAAAATTTCTTAAAACATACCTTTACCAATAGCATTGTGTTTATTAAGTTTTATTTTTCTAGAGCAAGCAACCATAAATATTAAACAACTTATTAAATACGATCTGTTATTTTAGAGCACTGTACTGCCATTTCTTTAAAAGCTAAACTTGGTTAATGTAGAAACATCAATGCAATTGTGATGCTATTAATGTGCTCATATCTTCCAGGAATACAAGTCTCTAAGGTAGAAACTTTAAAAGAGCATTATGTGAAGCTGGTGTTCTGAAGTTGTATGGTAAAAAAAAATATATATATATATATATATATATATATTGGGCATTTATTTACCTTTTATCAATAAGATATGTAAACTTTTATGTTACTTTTTACATTGGGGAACAATTTGAATGTATTTTTATGTTAATGAGAGCCTTAGCTATGAAAAGGATAAAACTTTCAGCGTTTATTTTATTCATGTTTTAAATGTTATATTATATGGTGTTAACTAATGTTCATGTGACCTCAAACAATTAATGTTAACTTTTTAAACTGATATTTAAAAACAAAGATCATCTTTAGAACTAAAACACTTAAGATTTATAAAGAGCCCTGCCTTACTTGAGATAAGGCTCTGTGTCCCAACTTACTACATGTGAGAATGACTACGAAAGCAGTGGGTCAGATGTTATTTCATTTAAAGTTACATTCAAAAGTTCTTTTTTTTCATATCAAGATTATTAGGATCTCAAACAAGAAATATAATAAATAACTCAGCCTAAAAATTCAGGGTAGCTATTACACGAACTAAGTATATTTACTCTTGTTAATTTTATTTTGTAATTTCCTAATAAGTGATCTAAAGATTCCCTGTTAGTGTTTTACAGAAGTGTTGCTTTAAGAACACAACATGGGTTAATTAAAGATAACAAGTCATCACCAAAAGACAGACAGAAAAATACAGATCCCAATTAATAAAAAGATAAATAATTTTAAATTACAGACATTAAAGCCCAGTACTCTTAATATAAGGCTGCTAAAATTTATTTGCTGGATGTTTAAAATTAGGATTTAAAATTAAAGTTAAATGAAAAGGGCCAAGAAAACCAATATTTGATTCTTGCCCTCTGAGTCAGTCTGTATCCAGGGAACAGGGGACTTCCCTAAAGAGCTTTGCAACTCTGAGCCACTGGAGAACAGAAAGCCAATCAGTGCATTTTCTATGAAGAAGACAGTCATCAGAGAAGGGAGACATCCCTGATGCTTCCGAGGGAAGCCACAGGGTCAAGCAAGACCTGGACACACCTAGCGAAAATGGCACTAGCAGAACTGAGAAGCTGCTCTCAAGTTTCCACAGGAATGACTCCCGTAAAAGCTCAGCTGACTGTTCATAATAGATAGAAACAAAAGTCAGTTTGACTGCTTCATCTTAAACATTTAGGAAAGACAGTTAAACGCAAAATACAGCCATTCCTGGGCATTTTAAATAATAACAGTAATAATAATATTTTAAGGTATACACTTTATGTTAGCCTCCCAAAATTAATAAGACTGGAGGCTACAAAGAAGGGTTCTCAGAGAGGAATGCCTGATAACTATAAAAAGAGAATATCAAGAGGAGCTGCCAGAGGCAGAAGTTTTTAGTTTAAGGCCTACAGATATTCCTAACCTACACAGGTAATATTGGAGTTTGCTAGTACAATTATCCAGCCTTGAGTAACAGAATTAAGAGTTTCTCTATTAGACACAGAGGTCATACTAGTAAAAGAATTTTGCAGAATCAGATGGTATTAAATTATAACACTGTATTTTATGGGGAGGGACAACTGTAACCCTAAATGTTAAATATTAAGTTGACAGTCCTGATAACTGGGGATATTTAAGACTGGTGAGGGAACTTCTATACAGTGACATGTTCCAGCTGCTGCAACATTCATTCAGTACTCATGTATTTTGTTTCTCTCATAGAAGAACCCATCCCCAGATGACTTTACAACCTGTACTTCCCCAACCAGACTTCAAACCGAACTGACTTCGAAAAGGCAACTCATGTCTCTCAGACCGTACCCCCTCACGTCACCCTCTCTCAGCTCAGAAGAAGTCAAAATGAGTGACGCCTCGCTTCTTACTACAATGGAGCCAAAAATAAATAGACTATCAATATAAGTAATTAATTAAGTCAGTAAAATCAGGGAGACCGGTTTTGGGTGAGTTCAAAAAATGGGGAGACTGTTACCTGAGGAATTAAATTTCCCTCAGTGCTCGTCCCCTACCCTATCAAAGATTTGAAAGGGACACATTAGAAAATGGGGGAATGATAGACCCAACCTGATATTTTATTTAAATTGGAGCCATCTTGCCACAAAGCCATGAAAAGATAATTTTGGCTTAACTATAAATTACAGCAAATTCTGAACCTGCTTTGAATGCCTGCCCATGCCTTGAACTCACCCATGCATGGCTCTCTGACCAGATAACAGCCCTCTCTGAAACTTTATTTACACCTCATAAATATTGGCCTTCCCTGGCCAGACGACACTCTCTGAGGATCTAATGGTTCTCATAAATTCTGATGTTGGGGCCAGCAAAAAAAAAAAAAATGTAAACTATCGTTAGTGTGATGCTTGTCAGAGTTCTGTTATCTGTAACCACCCTTTTCTGTAACATTCTGCGCTATAAAGCCATTCTGTAGGAAAGGTGGGGTTGCTCTCTTGTTCCCGCGGTTTTGGGAGGGAGACACAGCCCGGGTGGTGGAAATAATAAGTTTGCTTTAATTTGATTTTAATTGGAGTCAGTGGTCTTTTCTTGCGTCCTGGTCTAAAAGGTAAACACTCCACCAACATGGAGCTCTGCCTGCCTAAAGACTACTTGAGAAACTGCCTCTGAGGATGGGCACTTGACATATATGTTGTTGTCAGGAGCTTTAGCTTCCATTCTAAGGAGACCATTAAAGCTGAGTCTGCATCTATGTGACCTGGAGGACATTGTTTCTTATTTTCCAAATAACATGAGGCAGCAGTGCTGACTTCTCTCTTTGTAGTTAAACTGTGGCCACTGAAAGCTAAGTGTCTCCGAATGTGGACTGTGAAGCCATTTGGTCATCCTCCACTTTTCATGGTGTTTCTTGCTGCTGCACTGGGAGTTTGGTATTTGCTTCACGAAATACAAGGAGTTCAACTGGGACACAGTGCTGGAGGGAGTCCTGTCACGTGTGTTGGGTCAGGGTCTGCAGGAGAATGCACCAACCAGGCTTCTATTCCACATAGCTTGTCCCCTTAACCATAGCAACCTGATTCTGAACATTGCCCTGAAACATCTCCATATAACAAGATGCCTTTTATGGAGAGGATTCAGACATATACGTGATTCCTGTCTGCACCATGTCAGCCACAAGCCATTTGGAAGTCAATGACAGATCCACATGGCTTGACAAGAGATGCTTTATCACACACCTGCACATCACAGCTCTGGGCCCACTACTCAGCAGCCTCCAACATACTGGTATCTGTGTTATACACCGTTTTCATGAAACCCAGTCAATCAAGGCACTGTCTGGTACCCTCATGATCAGCAACAGGACATCCAAAGATTCTCCAGGGCCACCTGGTCATGGGAATTTCAAAAATTTCATGGTATTTATCTAGCCATTTTTCAAGGATGAATTTGGGGAAACTGTGGGTTTAAATTCATTCAGGAACCATTAAATTTTGAAGAAGCACATTTCAAGGAAAGCTCTGGTGAACTCTCAGAGGCAAGGCTTCCCAAAGAGTGGCCCAAAGGACACATGAAGCCAGGCCCATTGAGGTCTCCAACGTAAGGTCCATGTATGTTTTGACTCTCAACTATGGCGGCCAATCTTTCAGAATAAAGTCATGTGATATCCAGGCTGAGTTTGACAGTACTCTTTGGAAAGCTACCCTTTTCTATATCTCAGTTTTCAAGGGTGAATCTCATGCATGGCCACCTAAAATCCCAACACAATTCATGGCAATATTTCTCTGAGGTCAGTTCCATTACTCAGTCTCTATGGGAAATCACACCATAGTTCAAGCTCAGGTGGACCCAGGCATCTTTACCAACCACCACACAGCTGTCCACAATTAAAACCAAAACACTTCCACATGGCCCTCATCTTCTTCCACATATACACTCATCATTACCTCTGGCTGGAGGTTTCCATGAGGGGCACAGCCCAAGACACTGTCCAAAATAAGCACACTTGCACCTCATTTGCCTAAAGTCAACTTGGCCTGGACACCCTTCCTGTGAACAAAGAGTGATCAATTAGTCCTGCTCTATAACTGCTCCGCTTCTCCAATTTGAGGCCTACTGACTGTCTGGTATAGATTCTTCATGAGAATTTGTGTCATGAGAAAACTCAAGCACCTATCGGCTAGCCTCTAGAGGGCTTTGAAGAACTCATTTGACCCAAAGAATTCCTATTTTCACTTGATGGAGGTCAGGAAGGTTACAAAAGATGGCGAGACACTTCATCCACAAAGACTGCTCTTTTGGCCATTTTGGTTATGAATGCACACTTGGAAACTTTCTTTAGATGCATCAGATGCTGACAATCTAAGCCAATGCCTCACAAAGGGCCAAGAGGCTGATTCAGCCACATCCCTTTCCAAAGCAATTAAGCAAAGAGCCACAGGTGATGCCCATTCATTTCCGTTTGTAAACTGTTTTCTTCAGGCTTCACAAAGGGGTGGCCTGAGGCAAAGACCTTCCTGACATTCAGGACAACAGAACAATAGGTAAGCAAAAAGCCCAAAGCAGTGTTTCTCCACTGAGACTTTACTGGTCACACAGAATTCTGAGTTTTTGAGATGCTCCCATTCCCTTCAGCTATTAAGTACATGCCCATGTCAGAGAGCTTGGAGGTGGTGCATATCTTGGAAACAAAACCATGAGGCTATTCTGGAGAGTGGCCCGTATTCAAGAAGAAGAGAGAAACTTAGGAAGGTAGTAGGTGTTGCCCATCCATAAGGCAAGCCACTCTCCATTCTTAAATTGGGCAGGATGAATGCTGGGAAGCTTTCTACCAGACAGGACACAAGCATTGATGCATTCTCTTTTCAAATGTCTATAACCATGTATACAGTGGGATACACAGACATAGAAACACTCATGTTGTCAAACAAATTTCTAGAAACATTCCACTCCAAACAAACAAACCGACTTATTCTCAGAACATGAGACTAAACAACAAACTCATAGGGACACCCACAACAGCACCTCCTTCCCCCAAGTATGTCTGTGACTATCCTCAGTGTCCTCTGACTGGTGGGCCATACTATGTTCCCCGAAGTGGCCTGTTCTGTCTCAGATCTGGTCTTCTTTGCCAACTCTTTGAAGTTGTCAGGAGCCATGGTTGAGCCACTACCTGCTTTCTCAGAAAAGGCTTCTATTCAGACCTCTCCTGGCATTTGGCCATCATCACTTAAGTAGGTACCAAGAAAGACAGACTCTGTCCTTGATAAATCCAAACAATTGAGACCACTGGGACTGGGACTGGGACTTCTCTGGGTGCCTGGCAGTCAATCACCAAGGAAGTGTGGTAGGTGACTTCCTTCAGGAAATGAATGAGGTCACTGCCTTGGCAACCACTTTGTACTAACAGTTGCTTCCAAGGGTCCCATGAGATGGAGTCTGCTCCTACTTCCTGTGACACTTACACAAGTTAGAATGGTATATCAACCACAGGCACCCAGGAACAGCTCTCCACACAGGCCTGGGCCTGGTTTGGTCCATTTAATCTACATTAAGAAGAGAGAGGCTGATTCAGTCACATTCCTTCATCCTGACCAGGTTGTTTGACATGGAAGTTGACTTTTGCTCTCTCACATGCTTCATTGGTGCCTACATCTTCTTCAGGGATGATTTCTGCATGGAACTTTGAGGTTCTCAGCAGGTGGAAGATCGCCTACATTCCTGTATTGTAAGATCAACAATTTCCCTGTTCTTTTGTAAAGTTAGATTGAGGGAAGAGTGTATGGTTAAGGTTAATAACAGGTTCGATTTCGATTAGGAATCATTTTGCAGAATAAATAATGGTATTGGAAACCTGTGATATTTACATGAATATGCGGTGAAATATAAGTATGAAAACAGAAATCTAGGTAAGATTTGAAGTCCATAAGGGCATTGGGTGGCCTGGACCCCATCCTTTGAAGCAGGAATGATCAAATAGCCCTGCTGCTAATACTGCTCTTCTTCTCCAATTTGAGGCCTACTGACTGTCAGGTATATATTCTTACTGTGATTTGGAGTCATGAGAAAACCCAAGCACCTATGGGCTAGCCTCTTCAGGTCTTTGAAGAACTCATTTGACTCAAAGGATTGCTATTCTCACTTGAAGGTAGTCAGGAACTGAAAAGGTCATCGAACGTTGGAGGAAAAGACCAACAAGAAACTGTCTCATGCCAAAAGAAATGGTTTATTGGGGGTCCAGCATCTGGGGCTCAGAGCTCACTCCAGAGGAGGAAAGAAAAAAGATCCCCGAGAACAACTTGAGCAGAGTTTATATACATTCTTTATAGAGGGCAGGGACTTTACATACATCATAGCCTCCTTTAGGAAATCATCATACGCCGCAGGAAAATCAAATAGCAACTCTAAAACAAGATTAGCACATCCATTGGCGGGAACAGGTCGGCCAGGGGGTGATTTTTTAGCCCTGAGAAGGGGTATACATTTAAACTGGTTGGTTGAAGCCCTGAGATGTATTCGTGCTGAGCTGCAGGGTTTCTGGGAAGGGGTTGTTTAGCTACTAGGTGGTCAGGGAAGATTTCAACACACATCTAATGGGCAGTTCTGGGAATTGTCTTAACTGCCACGGGAATTTCAGGTTCTGAGTGCAGCTTGGAAACTTTACAAAACCTGGTTCTTTACGTTTCAATTTAAATTTCTTTTATTCTTTCATTTTCCACTCCTTTTTCTGACTACTTTTAATCTTAAAAGTAATGAATCATAATTATTGCGGGTTCTCAGATTCTATTTCTGCCAGTGGATAGTATTTTTATCTGATTACCATGAGTTTTTTCCTGCCCAATCTGAACCTGGAGAAAGGAAACTATGCAGTTTAGCAAACAAGGTCCCACATTTAGTAACACCATAAGGATGATCAGGGGTCCAGCTAAGTCTGATAAAAGTTTAGTTAACCAAGAGGACTGGGTAAACCATGACTCAAAACACCCTTGTTGAATCTCCCTTTCTCTCTGGTGCTCTTCAAGGCATTTTCTCAATTTACTCATGGATTCTTTAAAACTCCACTATGGTCAGCATAAAAACAGCATTCTTCTCTCAGTGAAGCACAGATGCCCTCCTCCCTCATGAAGAGGAGGTCTAATCCTTGCCTTTTCTGTAAAACAACCTCAGAGAGAGAGGTTAAGGATTCCTGCAAAACTGTGATGGAGGTCTCTAACGTTTTCAAGTCTTGATCTATTGCTGTTTCTAATCGGGCCATTTGTTGTGACCCACGGATCATAGCAGCTGTTCCCGTACCCACTCCTGCAGTAACTCCTATCCCCAGTAGGATGGCTAGAGTAAGAGACACTGGCTCCCGGTGAAATCAGGTTGTTAGTCCCCCTAGTAGACCTTCAAATTATTCTGCATCATCATAGAGCACCCTGGGGAGTATCTGCACCATTACACAATAATTTACAGAGCTATCTAATACCTGGGCTGAAATGCAAGGAGTTCTGATTGTGTGGAGTTCAGTACCATAATGGTTCCTTTAATTAGTTCCCAGGGGGAGGAGTCAGCTGTATTCTGGACTGGGAAAGTAGGCAAAGACCGAAACCAGGAAGTATGAGATGGTAGAGGGGTTCTGGTAGATCTAGGCATGGGAGGTTTAGGAGGTTTAATTCCTGGCTTGAGGGGATTGGGCCCTATTGCTGTGGGCTTTTCTTTCTTTTTAAGCTGGATGGTGAACCAGAGAGCAAAGTCATAACCAGGGCCATAAATATAAAATCGCATTCCCCTAGTATTTCCCATAGGCCATGTTGTTCTGAGGTATCCCCTTCCTTTGGAAGTGAAAGTTATTTGAGGGGGTAACAGACTATTCTTTCCACAGCGAGTTTTTGACACCCCTTGGCTAGCGGCACATTTCTTGGAATCAATCCAGGTGTCATTTGGTCCTACCTGAATCATACTGTCTGGAGAGTTTGGGTTCCACCATGCACTCCCGTTTGTTCACATCCCCAAGATCTACAATAAAAGTCAATGGGTCCTCCACAGGTTTGGGCCTGTTTGCAACTTCGGAAATCAGCTGGGCACACATAAAAATCAAGACTGGCTAGTTTACACCTCAGTTGGGGAGATGACATCCATAATTCATGGGGTAAGGTGGTCTATGTTGCCCTGGTTTGGGTTTGAGTGGGATATGTGTGGGGTCCTCTATGTCAGGGAGATCCCAGTCAGAGAGGCCTATAACAAGCTGACAAATGTCTCGGTGGAGAAATGGCCACCTAGTCCATAAGGCGGCTGTATGTGAAATAGACCACACTACTTGCCCAGTAGGATTTATAACTTGCCATTTTTGCTGAACAGGCTGATGGGGATTAGGAATGCTGGTGGCCAGAGGAAGAATCCATAGCCCTATCCACACGACAGACACGGAACTTGAGAGGGTTACCAGTCTGTTTCAGTTTCCAGCCGGAATCTGTACAGGGCACAGGCTTGAGATGTGAGGCATGTATCCAGGAAGTGATCCCATCCAATTTCACCACTGTAGGTGTTATAAGAAACACCTGGTATGGTCCTTTCCAGCGGGGTTCCAGGGATGACACCTGATGCCGTCTCACGTAGACTAAGTCTCCCACTTGATAACAATGTGGGGTTTCTTTGTCTCCAGGCTGATAAGCAGTGGCCAACTATTTCCACAGGTATCGCTGGGTGCTGGGTTTGTTCAAGGGCTTTAAGTCTGTCAAGCAAGGGTGTGTGAAAGGAATCATTAAGTCTCGAGTTGGGGTTAGGTCCCTTACTGGAGGAGGGGCACCATAGAGAATTTTATAATTGGTGAGGTTACACAAAGAGGCATAGAGGTTATTTCTTGCAGGAAACAGTGCATAAGATAGGAGCATAGTCCAATATTTTATGCCGGTCTCCAGGCTTAATTTCGTTAAGGTCTCTTTGATGGTTCTATTCATCCTTTCTACCTGTCCTGAGCTCTGGGGTCTATAAGCACAATGTAACTCCCAATTAATCCCCAGGGTCCTGGCGAATCCCTGACTTACTTGGGCTACAAATGCCGGTCCATTGTCGGACCTTATTACCTTAGGCAAGCCGGACCTTGGAAAAATGTCTTCTAGGATCTTTTTGAACACCATCTGAGCCGTTTTTTTCTTCATGGGGAAGGCTTCGACCCATCCTGAAAAAGTACCTACAAAGACTAGGAGATATTTAAGTCCATAACTTGCTGGCTTAATTTGAGTAAAGTCCACTTCCCAGAATTGTCCTGGTCTGGTTTCTCGTAAGTGCTTCCTGCAGGAAGCTTGGATGGGTAAGTATTAACTAATTGACAGACTTGACAAGCTCTAGTCACCTGCTCAGCTATTTCTTTCCTCTTTGAGTCAGTCAATAATAAGTCGTTTCTTCGGTCCTTTAAGAGTGCCTACAACTTCTTTGAGTCTAAGTGGGTGAGCTAGTGTAAGTCTTTGACATAAAGGTGGGCTTTTTGAAATTGTAAACTTGGCTCTGTAGGGTCCCAGATTTCTGTATCTGTCTCCTCAGATGATAAGTTGCCTGAAGGTTCCGGAGCTGCCAAGTCTCCTGATTTTTGTTCCCCCCCATGTGGAAAAAGTTAACAGAGTCACTTCGTTTAGGGCTGCCAATTAAGCTTCCTCATCTGCCCTTCTGTTTCCAACCACCACGGGGTCGTTTCCCTTCTGGGGCCCTGGACAGTGCCCTATAGCTAGTTCTTTAGGGCCCTGCACTGCTGAGAGAAGGTGGAGGATCTCATCTTCATTCTTTATTTCTTTCCTGGAAGAGGTTACTATTCTCTTTGCTGGTAAATAGCCCTGTGCACATGAGCAGTGGCAAATGCATAGCAGCTGTCAGTGTATATGGTTGCCCTTTTGCTTGTTGCTAGTTCCAATGCTTTCGTAAGAGCAATCAGTTCTGCTTTTTGGACTGATGTCCCTTCTGGGAGACCAGAGGACCAGATGACATTAGTTTTGCTAAGTACTGCTCGTGCAGCCCGCCGCTTACCGTCTTGGAGAAAGCTGCTTCCGTCCGTAAACCATACGACTTCAGGGCGAGGCAGTGGCTGATCCTTCAAGTCTTGTCGTATACTGGTTTTCTCTGCCAGTATGTTTTGACACTCATGAGCGACGGGTCCTGATGATACTTCTGGCAGCAGTGTAGCCGAGTTGAGTGGAGCAGGGGGTCCCAGCATTATACTGTCTTTGTCAAGCAAGAGGCTCTGGTAGTGCTTAATTCTGGAGTTTGATAGCCACCTCTCTGGAGGCTGGCAGATGATGCTCTCCAGGGCATGGGGGACTATAATGGTGAGCTTCTGTCCCAACATTCATTCATGAGCATCTTTTATTAGAAGGGCTTCCACTGCTATAGCTCTTAAGCAAAGGGGCCACACGCTAGCCACTGGGTCCAGTTTTTTTTTATAAGAATGCTACTATCCATTTCCAAGGTCCCAATGTCTGAGTGAGCATTCCCCGTGCTATTCCTTTCTTTTCTTCTATGTAGAGATTGAAGGGTTTATCTACATCTGGTAGTGCTAAGGCTGAACCAGAGAGCAGCACCTTTTTGTTGACATTATCAATAGCTTGTTTGTACTCAGGGGTACATTGGAAGTGGGCATCCCCTTTTATCAGAGTGTATAAAGGTGCAGCCAGAGATGCGAACACAGGAATCCATAACCTGCAAAAGCTGGCAGTCCCAAAAAACTCTCTGAGTTGTCTCTTATTAGAAGGGGGAGGTATCTGCACAACGGTTTGTTTTCTGGGCTCAGTGAGCCATCGTTTGCCATCCCTAAGAGAATAACCCAGGAAGATTACTTCTTGCTGACAAAAGTGGGCCTTTTGGCAGAAGCCCTATATCCAAGCCGAGCAAGCTCGAATTATAGTGCTTGGGTCCCAGACTCAGAGTTCTCCTTGGTGTCGGCTGCCAGTAGCAGATCATCCACATATTCGAGTGGGGTGACTTCAGGGTGGGCAGTTCTGAAGTTGTTGAAGTCCCTGTGGAGGGCTTCATCAAAGAGAGTGAGGGAGATTTTGAACTCCTGTGGGAATCTAGTCCCGGTTAATTGGCCAGATGTTCCAGTTTTGGGGTTTATCCACTTGAAAGCAAACAGCAACTGACTGTCCTTATGTAGGGGCAAGCAGAAGTAAGCATCTTTTAAGTCAAGCACAGTGTACCATTCCCGCTCCGGATTCAGATTGCTAAGCAAATTATATGGGTTGGGTACAGTGGGGTGAATGTCCTGCACTCTGTTGTTGATCTCTCTTAGGTCTTGAACAGGATGGTAGTCCCCAGTTCCTAGCTTTCCAACTTGTAGCAGCGGGGTATTCCAGGCTGATTGACAGAGCCTTAAGACCCCAAGAGTCAGGTATTTCTGAATATGGGGCCTTATCCCATCCTTAGCTTCTTTGCTTAGGGGATATTGTTTAACACTAATTGGAGAGCAGAGGCTTTTAATTATACTGCTATTGGAGGTTGTTTAAGGGCTAGACCTAACCCAGCAGTTTCTGCCCAGACATTAGGATAATCTTTTATCCATTTCTGTGCGAGTTTGCATTGTTGATCAGTCCTAGGTGACACGAAGAGTGATGTTCACCTTCTACGGACAGAGTCAAAGCCGTGACTATGGGAGCTTTTACTGAAGGCTTTAGAAACTCCACTTGGGGACCATCAGGGATAAAGGTTATTCTAGACCAGAGTTTGGTAAGCAGATCCCTGCTCATCAATGGGGCTGGACATTCTGGGATTACTAGAAAAGAGTGTGGACTTTTCCATTTACTAGGTTCATAATCCTCTTTTTTGTCCAAGCCTGATATCTACTGCCATTAGCCCCTTGAACTAGGGACCATTTATTTATTTATAGGGGGCCCAGTGGGGTCTTAAGGGCTGAGTATCCTGCTCCTGTATCCATTTCAAAGTTCACTGGAATCCCCTCCACTTCAAATGTTACGCTGAGATCGGGGAGGGGATCCCAGCCCCGACTTTCTTAGTCCTCTTCTAGAGTCAGCATGGCGGGCTCGTGTGGCTGCTCCTTTTTGGGCCACTCTTTGGCTCAGTGTCCTTTTTCTTTTCAGTAGGCACATTGATCTGATGCCAGGGGCAGCCTTTGGCGTGGGCCCAGGTATCCCTTTCTGTCTCCATGCATTTAACCTTCTGGAGTATTTTTTGCTGTGAACAAAACCTTAGCCAATGCTTTAGTCTGCCTTTTGCTCCTTTCATCCTTCTTTTGTTCCCTTTCCTTCTCTCTCCTCTGTTCCTTCTCCTCCTCAATTTCTCTCTTATAATATACAGTCTCAGGTTCTCTGACTAAATCTCTTAACATCATATCTTGTAATCCATCTAGACATTGTAACTTTCTCTTAATATCTAGGGCAGCCTGCTCGATAAAGGCCATTGCAACAGATGCCTTTTGGTCCTCTGCCTGAGGATCAAAAGAAGTATATTTCCTTTATGCTTCCATAATTCTCTCCTGAGACATACAGGGAGACTCATTAAGCCCTTGGATAATCTCTCTTACATTGGTCAAATTAGTCGGCCCTCTGGCGGTCGCTTGGTGACCCGCTATACCCACTATTAGAGCCCGGCGATAAGTGGACAGATGCTACCTACCTTCAAAGTTGTTGGGTTCCCAGTTGGGACGGTTCATTGGCCCGTAGGGACGGAGAGGGAGCATCACAGGGGATTCTGAGTTTTCTATTATCCATCACCGCCGGGTTCCTTTAGGTGGCCCTGCTTCTTCCAGGGGAGGAGGGGCTGCTGCTGCTGCAGGGAAGTCCCCTGGAGGGCTTGAGTCTGGCCCAATTGCCTCTAGCAGCTGAGAGGCTGAGTCAGTGGCGGGAGGATCATCTGGAACATGTTGGGGGTTGGGGAGCGAGGGTAGAGAATGAGGAGGGGGAAGAGTATCCAGTCTTGTGACTCAGGGAGAATGGTGGGGAGAGCGGGAGTTGTGGAAGGTTTGAATGATATAATCATGAGGGAAGGGGTATATGTCTGTTGATCTGGGTGGCCACGTGGCCCCAGCTAAAAGACAATATCTCTGACTTTTCGGATTAGAGGGAAGTGGAAGGATCCTTCTGGTGGCCATCCGACTCCCAGGATGGGCCATTCTGAAGCTCAGAGAGTCTGCCAGCTCTGGCGTTTTACTGAAAAAGAAAGATTCTGGGCCCTTGAGCGGACATCAGTCCAATGATCAAGGGTCAGGGACAGAGGCATAGAAGTGCTTTGTCCCATAATGGAAGTTACTCAAACAGGGACAGTGAAGACACAAACTCGACACACACAATGACAAACAGTAAACGTTTACCATGAGTCCAAGACAACGATTAGAACTGAGTAACTGGCAAAACCTGATGGGTTAGACAATAAATACAGACAGTAAACTCAACCTGAGTTCAGGACAATGAACAAAACTGAGTAGCTGGCAAAACCTTTTGGGCTGGAAAACCGAATCCTGAAGCAAAATATAACCCAGTTGAGGAAACTACTATTCCTTGATTTCCCTAGTCCTCTGGAGTGCCCCCAGGGACGTGATCTTTGGCTCTGTGACACTTCTGTCAGCCAACATAGGAGAGACCTAATGCCCTCACCCACAGCAACTTTGCCACGCCTTAAACGGAAACCCAAAACAAGAAACAGGTGCCTTACTTACCCTAAGAGAAGTCAGTTGGCGTCTTTTGTCCGCTGCTGCCGAATATCTCACCTGGGGCCTCCAGATGAAAAGGTGGGGCGAAGGTCGGAGAAAAACACCACCAAGAGACTTTCTCATGAAACAGAAAAGGGTTTATTGGGGGTCCAGCATGCTGGGGCTCAGAGCTCACATCAGAAAAGCAAACAACAAAGAGCCCAGAGAACAATTTGAGCAGAGTTTATATACATTCTTTAGAGAGGGCAGGGACTTTACATACATCATAGCCTCCTTTAGCAAATTACCATGTACCCTGGGAAAATCAAATAACAACTCCAAAACATGATTAGCACATTCATTGGCGGGAACAGGTCGGGCAGGGGGTGATTGGTCAGCCCTGTGAAGGGGTAGACATTTAAACTCATTGGTTGAAGCCCTGAGATGTATATGTGCTGAGCTGCACGGTTTCTGGGAAGGGGTTGTTAAGTAACAAGGTCGTCTGGGAAGATTTCAACTCACATCTAATGGACACATCAAAGAATTGTCTTTACTGACTCAGGAATTTCAGGTTCTCAGTGCAGCTTGTAAACTTTACAAAACCTGGTTCTTTACGTTTCAATTTCAATTTCTTTTATTCTTTCTGAACTTTACAAAGGAAGGCCAGAGACTTCATCCACAATGGCTGCTCTTTTTGCCATTTTGGTTTTGGATGCATGCATGGGATCTTTTTTAGATCCATTTTGTGCTGATATTCTAAGCCACAGCCTCACACAGGGTCAAGAGGCTGATTAAGACACATCCCTTTCCAAAGCAATTACTTCTCTGAGGTCAGTTACAGAACTTAGTCTCTGAGCAGAATCACACCAGAGTTCAAGCCCAGATGGACCCAGTCATCTCTTCCAACCGCCACACAAATGACCAAAATTAAAACCAAAACACTCCCCCAAGGCCCTCATCTTTTTTCATATATACACTCATCATAACGTCTGGCTGGAGGTTTCCATGAATGGCGGAGTCCAAGAGAGTGTCCAAAATAAGCTCACTTGCCCCTCATTTGCCTAACCTCAGGGTAGCCTGGACACCCTTCCAGTGAACCAGAATTGATCACATAGGTCTGCCGTTAATACTGCTCTGGTTCTCCAATTTGATGCCTACTGACTGTAAGGTATAGATTCCTTATGTGATTTGGAGTCATGAGAAAACTGAAGCACCTCTGCAGGGATTGGAAGAACTCATTTGACACAAAAGATCACTATTCTCACTTGATGGACATCAGGAAAATAACAGAGGAAGGTGAGAGACTTCATGCACAATGACTGATATTTTTGCCATTTTGGTTTTGGATGCACACATTGGATCTTTCTTTAGATCCATCAGGCACTGAGAATCTAAGCCATAGCTTCACAAAGGGCCAAGAGGCTGATTCAGACACATCCCTTTCCAAAGTAATTAAGCAAAGAGCCACAGGTGATGCCCATTTATTTCCATTTTAAAACTGTTTTCTTCAGGCTTCACAAAGGGTGGCCT